>NC_056745.1:831723725-831845221 GCF_019279795.1 Protopterus annectens | reverse complement strand
TGAAGTGATATTTAGATATTAGAGATGTCACGTAGCTCTCGGCAGTCTGTGAAACGTGATGAAGGACAGCTCGCCCACTTCATCTTGCTTTGCTGTAGAAAGTGAACTAGGGGACTAATTCTTTAGCTCAGTCAGGAAAACACAGTGGGGTTGCTTAATTATTTTTTTATGAATCTTTCCATTTGTTATTTTTAATATTTCCTGTGATTAAAACTCTAACGTTTGTTGTAAATAGATATTCAGTATTTTCATGTTCTTTTTAAACATATTTAATAATAAACTTTTTTCATTGTGGCTGGTCTTTTAGAGAATAGTTAACCTTTGAGAGTACTTGTATTTTTGGTGATACTGTAGCCGTTCCTGAAAGCCTTGCTGCATTAGTCAAACACTACCATTTGTATTAGTGTTAATTTTACTCTGTATAATTGGTTACCATTGTGAGAGCCGAGCAGCTGGCTGGTGGCAGTGTAACTACTGTATAGTCTGGGCAAAGGATAGCAGAGCAGGTAATCTGTGCCAGCCTTTCCCGTGTGCGTGAAAACCAAAGCTCAAAAAGTGTGTGTGTGTGTGTCAGCTTCTTGGACAGGAGTACTGAGAGCACTGATTTTATAGAGAGGGTGGTGGAAGACTTTGCTTGGAATACCCAGCTAAGGACTTGACTCTGTAGCTGTGTCAGTGGGGAGTCTTACTTGGGGCCTATAGAGAGAGGGAGAGGGAAGCCTGTCCCCAGGACTGGAGTGTGTTCTCTGTGTGCTCTTAAGGCAAATTGTGCTTGGTGCAGAGAGCTGCATCTAGAAATACTGTGCATCCATTTTTGTTCCAATTGAATGTCCCTTACAAGCATCAGTGGTGAGGATTAAGGGATATCACACCACCTGTTTTCTTAAAAACCTTATTTTGTGTTTCTTGTGTAGGTTTAAAGCTGCTGGTGTATTACTTAAATAAGGCAGTTCTTATTTTCTTTTATTTTGTATACAGTTTCTGTATTCGGTTTTAAATGTTTGAAACTGGTGATTTAGTTGTCAAAGGGTATGTGTTATGGAGTGTTGCAGTACTAACTGTTGGAGCTTACCTTTGGATGAGTTACTGCTCAAGCTGTTGCTTCCATGCAAATATTTAATTGCTGGCATAATTTAACAATATATTTTTGATATGCTGCTGTGATAGGTCTAGCTTGGAGTTAGCATTACCATCAAAAGTAGGAAGGTTGTAGTGTTACTGGAGATGTATTAAGAGTCTATATTAGTTTGTCAAACTAACTTCAGCGAATGGCCGTTAATCGAACATAAAGCAGCCATTCATTGAATGTTCACATCGGTGAATGTTTTTCCCAGTGCAGTGAGTTATTTGGCCAGCATTAGTAAATTTGCCATTTTCCCCACTGTAGTGCGATTTCTGAGTTGATATAAAATGGGGGAGCTTTGCCCCCCACCTTGGTGGGTTTGATATACTGCGGTATGTGACAGCTGATATGTTGGCCAAGCAAGTCATTGCCCTGGGAAACACTTTCACTGTTAATATTCAATGAAGGGCCACATGCTGAAGTTAGTTTTCAAAGTAATATAGACCCATTGTTAATCTTTCCTTTAAAATGTGTGTATATTTGCATGCAAAAGTAGTCTTGGTTAGTTTGTCTTTGCTGTTTAGACTGGACTGGAAATTGATCTCCGTTTGAGGTGGGTGATGTCCTGGGCAACCAGTGGTTGTAACTGTGATGTGTAGCTGTACAGTGTAAAGCTTATTTGGAAGTGGGAAGATGTTGATGGCAGTTCACATTTACCTTGCTGTCAAGGCCACTTGCCCTCTCTCTTTGACAGTGGTATGTTTTTAAAGTTCTTGCCCTCACATATGTAAATCGCAGTGATGCAGATTTGAAATACATACTATCATACATAAATTTGCGACAAGGGAACTTGAGACCATAGCCTGTGTCTGTCATCCTCCTAAGTTCAGGTTTCTCAGCTAAAGGCATAGTTACCTTTTTCTTCCAGGTTATGTATTTTACAGTTGAAGATCCCACTGTACATGAAAAACGTTAAACTCCTAGGTATACAATTTATCTCTTCATCTCTGCTAAAGCTGGAGTCCTCCCTTTTCCTTCTGGGCTAACAATGTATTTTATAACTGAAGCCCTGTTTTTTGTGAGGTAGAGTAAATGTTTGGGATAATAATCCTATAACATATCATGTCAATGTTGCTGGTACTAGAGGAGAATGGCTTGGCTCTGCATGTCACTGTTTGTAGTGTAGCAATTTTTCGTATTAGTACAGATACTCAGTGTTGTGTAAGCTTCAAATGTGGTGTTAATGTCCATGAGAAAAGTGATAGTTAAGGCTGTGCGTCAGAAGCTGCAAACGTTAATGCCACTGGAAGAAAATAAAACAAAAATGCTGAGTCAGAAAATGTTGGGTATTTGAAAGTAAGTGGGTGTCTTCATTAATTTTAATGTGTTTTAGAAAGCTACATTGAGTTTTAACTTACATTTTTCTATGTTACTCTTATCCCTTCTCTATTTTAGTCTCTGGGACAGAGCTGTTGTGTCAGAAGTGAAATCCATCACCTTTGGTTCCTCCGTGAGCAGCATGGAGTACATTGCAGATGGTGAAATCCTTGTAATAACTTATGGGAAGACAATAGCTTTTTATAATGCTCTGAGGTGAGTGTGCTTCTTGTCACATACCAATAACTAATGGCCATCATTCTTCTGCTGTTAATGTCTTAGCTAATCTGTCCAAAATGGAATCAATTGGCTTTGTAGACTTAGAAGTTGTAAGCACAATGTGTTAATCTTTGTTACTCTTAAATTTATAGAAGTTGCTCGTATAATAGATTAAGTAAATAATGTCAAACATATTATTAGCTGTTGACAAGCCTTCAGGACTGCTTTTCCCCATTCATAGACAGTTGTAACCATTTCAAAAAAACTTCCAGGTTTCCTTGATGCTCTGTTCACTATACTAATAGTCGAGTTACTTTTTTAACTTTAATTGTGTTTATCTAGCTGTTCTTCTTGAAAGTGTTGGACATGCTGTTTTCTTTCCAGTGTAAACCATTGAAGAAGAACTGCCCAGTACTTAACCTTACCTCTTTCAAATTTTATGTTTTGGTGAAGATTACTCTTGATTATTGCAAAACTCATTTTGTACTTCAGAGATTTAAATCGGAAGCACAAAATGAGTTTTGCAGATGATGCTTTCAAGAAGCTTCAGTTTCCTGTTTTTGCAAAGTCTGATCTTGAAAATGTTTTGCATTGAATGTTATCCTTCTAAACCATCTTATAATTCCTATAGTGCACCACTAAAGGTGCTGCACATTCAGAAAACTGATATTTTGAACCACACTGTAGCCAACTTCTCAAGTATACTGCTGTTTTGATGCAGAAATGTTCTGTATTTTTCAGCAGATGGAGTTTTAATGAAGGGATAGATTGACTTTCTTACACTACTTGTCATTTTCTCTTAGCGTACCTCAGAATTTTTTCACCATATCTCCTGAAAAATTGTGTTGTATTCCTTTTGGTGTAAATGGATAATGAAGGCATACAACAAGTACAGAGCTGCGCAACATTATATTCTGACAGTAATTTACTATATTCCAGTACAGAGTAGTTTCTCTAATGTCCACCACTCATTTCTGCTGCTTCCAGTTCTAACCCTTTGCACTTCCAAGCTGTGAAATAAAAGATTGAGTGATGGGTACCCTTGTCACCAATATTATTTTAATCATACAGATGGTGATGTTCTTCGTGTTTCACTGTTGCAGTCATTACATTTGGGTTATCTGCTTGCAGGTTGCCCTCAGTCGGCTTGATTATCAAAGTCTTGGGTCCTGCGTTGGTTGCTGTCCTTTCTTCCATGACGTCAGGTCTTCAGTGGTTTAAAACATGCAGCCGACGCCATTACATCAGTCTTTCTTGCTGTGCAGTGCCCAAAGCAGAAGCAGTTCGCAAGTGCCGGTCGGCCGACTCCTGAAATTTTCATTTTCGAGTTTCAGAACCAAAGTCTTCAACTAAAGCCAAGTACCCCGTTGGGGAAACTTTTTCTTGCTCCTTACCGATGTCAGTAAAAGTTAATAATTGCATTACTTGGTGAAAGCAAATACCTCATAAAGATTTTCATTCGTACTGTATTCCTTGCCTAGGCCCTGACCACAGTGTACTTTGCTGTCAGTTTTGGCTTTATTTAATCAGTGCACTATCTGTCGTTGGTATATTTTTGCCTCTAAATATTTTGGTTCTCAGTTTATTTATCCAGAAATGTCGTCAGTTAGCCATCCGACCACCGCGATTCCGTTAAAATGCTAAGATAAAGACAGAGACAGGCCACCGAGGTCCAAAACTGCTGATGACGCTTCTACTAAGCCAGTTCGCCGGTACTCAGTGAGGTGCTTTCGCAGCCCCTGATACCCACTACTTCTGATTTGCAGGCCTCTACTGAGACCCATGCGGAGTCCGGTATGCCGCAAGATGCTTCAACTATGCAACCAGTGGATGTCTCTACCTTGGATGGGCCCGGAGCCGCTGTGCAGGCACTGGCTTCTGAGGCTGTATTCAGGTGTACGGACTTGCATATTAAATCGATGCCTCCTTCATTACTTAGGCCTAAATCTCAATCCATGTCTAAAAAAATGATGCCCAGGCCACATGCTCAGGCCTCTATGCCTTAAAAACAAATGAGAATAGCTGAAGATCTAATAACTCTAATCAGGGGTAGCCAACCCCCCTCCCCCTTCTAAGAGGCCTAGGACTGAGGTTGACTGTCAATCTTCTGATCAGGATTCTCTTTTTTCTGACTTTTCTGATGATCTGGATTTGTCCTTACCTACTTATGAGAATTCTGATGCAGAGGACTCTATTCCCTCTGCTTCCCCTCCTGAGGATTTTTCTTTTGGGAAAACCTTACATACTCTAAGGGAGCATTTCCACTGGGAAAGCCAGGATTTTTCTGATTCAAAAAAGAGGCTTAGGGATTTCCTTCTCCTACCTCAGCATAGGCCTTTAGCTATTCCTCCTGTACTAGACATTGTTGATGCTTTGTCAGAATCTAGTTTGGCCCCTGATTCCCTGCCTCCTGCTCCCAGAAAACCTGACCGATAATACAGGGTCCCTTAGTCCCACAAGTTCCTTTTCAAAAATCCTATTGCAGAGCCAGAGACTGTTTTACAGGGGCCCATGGGCATTAAGGCTTCTACTGCTAAAAATCCTACCCCTTCTGATAGAGAATCCAGGGCACTGGATAACTGAGGTAATAAGGTTTACACATCCGCAACCTTGGCCATTAGGGCTTTAAACTGCCAGTTTCATATGTTAAAATATCAGCAACATGTGTTATTGGACTGCTTAAACAGAAAATGATGTTATTCCCGACTGTCTGGAGAATGAAAAATTACAGGATTGAATGCATTCTGCCGAACAAGTTGCAAAACATACTTTGCAGTGTGGTTTCGAATCATTAGAGGTTTCTTGCTGGGCTGCTGTTACTGGGTCTGTGCTCAGAAGGCATGCTTGGCTTAAGGAGCAATCTTTGCCTGATCATGTTGAAGCTAAATTGTTGGATGCTCCTTTAAATCGGGACCACCTGTTTGGCAACAAGGCTGAGGAAGTTCTTAAAAAGATGGAAGATAAAGCTAAATCTATGCAAACTGTTAACATTTTTGTACAAGCTCAGCCTATCTAGGCACTGGCCCTCTAAGAATTGGTCCTTTCCAGCCCCTTCCAGGTCTTCTCAAGCAAAAACCCCAGGTTTCAGTCCCAGGGGACTCTCAGAACTAAGCAGTGGGGGGACTCCCACTTCTAAGTCCGGGAATAATAAGACTCCCCCCCCCCCCTTTGGTAAACTGTCTCAAGGACTTCCTTTTAAAATTTCCAAGCACTTATCAACTGACTGCCCCTTTGGGGGGCAAGATTGCTCTTCATGTAAAGAATTGGGAACTCATTACCCAGGATAAATGGGTTTTAAATATAGTGTCCCAGGGATACAGATTTCACTTCCACACATTGCCAACACCAAGTGGGTGGCCGGACCTACCCCCAAATCAGTGGGCAGAGGCCCAAAAACAAGTACTTTCTCTCTTAAGCATGGGGGCTATTCATCTGGTACCAGAAGAGGAAAAGGGACAAGGTTTCTACTCTATACTTTTCCTGGTACCCAGAAAAGGCAATTCATGACTTCCTATCCTGAATCTGTCTACTCTAAATACCATTTTGAAGATTTCAGAATTCAAGATGCTGACTTTTCACCAATTCCTTCCTATGCTAGGCAAAGATGCCTGGTTGGCAACACTAGATTTAAAAGAAGCATACCTGCACATCCCAATCAGGGGATCTTGCAGAAGATACCTATGCTTCAAAGCAGGCTGCACTCGCCATCAGTTCTCTGCACTGCCCTTTGGCTTATCTACTTTGCCCAGGGTATTCACAAAGTGCCTAGCTCCAATCATTGCATTTTGCAGGCAAAGAAATATTCAAATATACCCATATCTGGATGATTGTGTAATTCAAACAGAAAGCCAGGACATACTTTTGAATCATCTGGCCTTTGTAAAAAGGGTTCTCAGTTGTCTGGGGTACACCATAAATGAAAATAAATCACACCTGGTACCCTGTCAACAAATTATATTCCTGGGAGCAAGCTTGAGTACAACTTCCCAGATGGCTTACCTCATGCCAGAAAAGCAAATTCATTTGACAACCTACTTCAAACAAGCGGCCACAAAAAATGTGCTATCTGCAAGACAAATATTGCAAGTCTTGGGGTTCATGGCCTCCTGCATTTTTCTAATTCCATATGCAAGACTGCATATGAGGAAACTACAGGGGAATCTAAAAAGCCTATGGTGTCAACATTCTCAAGACCTAGAAACAATGATTCCTATCATACCTTGCCTACGCCTAGAGTTCCTTTGGTGGGCAGAGGCCTGCCACCAAAACAAGGGACTACCTTTCCCACCACCCCCTGCCTCCCAAACCCTAACAGATGCATCAGACTATGCATGGGGGGGCTCACCTGGCAGGGAAGTGCATTCAGGCCAAATGGAAACCAAGTCAAATGCACCTGCATATCAATCAAAAAGAAATGTTAGCTGTACAGAATGCTCGGACAGCTTTCAAGGACCACATTCTGTCAGAACAACTAATGGTAAAGACAGACAACACCACTGTTATGTGGTACATAAACAAGCAGGGGGGTACACATTCTTACCCCCTCTGCAGACTAGCCATGGCATTGTGGAACACAGCCTTGAAACTACCAAGTGCACCTACAAGCTCAATTCCTGCCAGGAAAATTTAAATACACTGGCAGACGGACTAAGCAGAAACCTCATGGACCTACACGAGTGGAAACTGGAACCAAGGATTTTCAACGTGTTGACAAGCAAATGGGGGAGCCCAGATATATAGACCTGTTTGTCTCTCCCCAGAGCTACCAACTGGCCAAAGTCTGCACAAGGACTTTCCACAAACAAGCCTGGAAAGTGGATGCTCTGTCCTTCAGCTGGAAAAAAAATATTAGTCTATGCCTTCCCCCCTCTGCTTCTGTTCTCCAAAGTACTGCTTCTGTTCTCCAAAGTACTACTAAAAATCAAACAGGACAAACCAAGGATGATTTTGATTGCTCCAGACTGGCCGCACCAACACTGGTACCCCCTCCTGCGCAGTGTGTCATGGTTATCTCCATGGCACCTGCATCAGACTCCTTCCCTGCTGTCTCAGCAGGAGAACCAGATTCTGCACCCTCAGCTTCCAACACTGAACTTTGCAGCCTGGCTAATTACTTAATCTCTCCTTTACCATCCCTCAGCAAACCTGTGATGGATATCATCTTAGAGGCAAGGAGGCCTAGTACTAGAAAATCTTATGCTGAAAATTGAAAAAGATTCTGTGCCTGGAACCAATCTCAAGGGATGAGCACAGCAGCACCCAATTTACCTCAGATTTTACAATACTTAACTGAGATGCTTCACAAGGGCCTGTCTTTTTCCTCTGTTAAAATCCACGCTTCAGCTATTTCAGCTCACTATAACAAAGAACCACCCCTCTTCTCTCATCCTCTGCTCAAGCAGCATCTCAGAGGGGCAAAGAACTTGAGACCACCCAGGAGAGCCCCTACCCCTGCCTGGGACCTTAACTTGTTTTGGAGAAGCTCACTCAACCTCCTTTCAAGGCAGCTACTTCTGCAGACTTAAAATTTCTTTCTTGGAAAACAGCCTTCCTTTTAGCAATCACTTCAGCTAGAAGGGTATCTGAATTACAGGCCCTTATGGCAGTGGAGCCTTTCATCATCTTTCATGCGGACAGGGTGTCCCTCAGAACCAATCCATCCTTCATGACCAAGGTGGTATCCATTGTGGCTCTTAATCAGTCCATTCATTTGCCAACCGTCTTTCCCAATCCACAGAATAAAGGGGAATGGATACTGCATTCCTTAGATGTGCTCAGACAACTTAGATTCTACTTGGACAGGACTAAACCTCAAAGGAAATCTGAACTGCTGGTAGCATTTGCTGCAGGGGCAGAGGAGAAGGCTAATTCAAAGAAAACCATTTCTAAATGGATACGCCGTTGCATTCATTTCTGCTATAAGCACCATGGAAAACCTATCCCCCATGGGATCAGACCTCACTGCACCAGGGCTGCATCTACCTCTACAGCCTTTCTCAGAGGCGTCCCTACCAGGGACATCCTAGAAGCTTCTACCTGGAGTTCTGTACATACTTTCACCAAGCATCATTTGCCATTTTTTTCTCTAAATCCAGGGCTGGCTTTGCCACTGCAGTCTTGCAGGGCCTTATAGCTGGCCCTAATGCTATCTAAACTCCTCCTCCCCACCATAGCTTTGGGAATCTATCCAAATATAGTGACTGCAACAGTGAAACACAAAGAATATAGTACAGTTGTGTACACTTACCATAAATGTAGATGTTACAGTGTATTCACTGTTGCAGTCCTGGTTACCCTCCCTCCAGCTCTCTTTTGGCTATACCTCTACTTTCCTTTACTATGCTTAAAAGCCTATTTGGTGTATTTGCTTTTTTTTTTGGAGGTATATCTTTTGTGCTTTTATGTTTTATTGCTTCCCATTAGGGGGGCACCTGACATCTGGGGCAAGAAAAACTGATGTAATGGTGTCGGCTGCATGTTTTATACCCCCTGACGTCATGGAAGAAGTGACAGCAACCAACACATAACCCAAGACTTTGTTAATCGGGCCAACTGAGGGCAACCTAAAAGCAGATAAACCCAAATGTAATGATTGCAACAGTGAATGCACTCGAACATCTGCATTTATGTTAAGTGTACACAACTGTACTATCTGATGTTGTTAATCCTCGTTCATTCCTTATGCATGGGGTATCGGTTCCGAGCTCGGAACCGAGCCGGCCATTTTCTAAGCTCGCGTCAGCTTCAAACTCTCGAGCTAAATTCTTACCCACAAATCCCCTCTCCCTGTTACCTTAGATTTAGTTTGCCACGTTGCCATCCTGTCGTGTCAAGCTACTTCTCTTGAGCTAAGTACAGTCAATTGTTTAATTGCTTTACAAATTACTTTTCTGTCAGAAAAGTTGATATTTTATTGTCTCTTACCCTATCGCATCTAGCATTTATAATTTCCTCAGGTTTTTTCTGTCCTTTACTTGCCTTTTTTACCGCAAGGTAATTTTCTCTTTACCATCGTTGGTAATCTTTTTCTCTTTCTCTTTCATACCTTCGGGTACTCTCTCGTACCATTGTTGGTACTTTTCTATTAGTTAATATGGCAGATAAAAAAGGTAGTCCGGGGTTTAAGCAGTGTTCTGACTGTGGTCACAAACTGCCTACTTCTGATGCACACTCTTTGTGTTTATTGTTTGGGTGCTTCCCATTTATCTGTTGAACCACCGTGTACTATTTGTGAGAACTTTTCTAATAGAACTTTGTTAGAAAGGAAAAACAAGCGGATACTGAAGGGGCTTCTAAAATCTCCCTTTTCAGAGGCTATTTCTGGGTCAGAGGTCTCAACCCCTCCTAAAGCCCATAAGAAAATGGATGTTTCTACTAAGGCTAAATCCTTGCCTTCGTCCCCGGCTGGGGACTCTCACCAACCAAAACCTAAAAAGGCTAAAATTTTAGCTCCGGAGCTCTCTTGTCAGCCCCAGCGCTTTCGGTGCCCAGACGTTCGGCACAGACTCCTTCGGCTCCATTAGTGATTTTGGTTCTGTCTTCTCCTGCAGCCTTCTACATATCGGCACCGAGGGGCTCCTCGGTTCAGACCACTACCACTGTATCGGCACTGACCATTCAGTCGGCGCAGACCTTGACCGCATCTGCTCCGAGATCTTCCTTGGAACCAAGACCTTTATTGTTGGCTCCATTTTTGTCGGTTCCGCCTTCGGCACCAACAACCACTTCGGCACCGATCCCTGTGTCAGTGCAGACAATGACTTCGGCACCGATAACGTCTTCGGTGCAGACTACAGTAGTTCAGTCTTTCTCGGCACTGTTGTCCTCGGTGCGGTCAGATGAGATGGGCACCGAGTCTGCCTCTTTTGTGGACAGGCCTGTTTCTCCGTCAGTCTTTGTGAGGTCCACTAGAAGGCTGTCTGAACATGATGTGTTACATTTTGTGGACCAGGCATTTTTGGCCAGAGGTATTCCACACCCCAGGAATTATCCTTCCTTGGGGAGGTGCTCACCCATCTCCAAAGACACCTTCTTATTCTCCTCCTTCATTGCCTTTGAAGTCCATGGATATAGTACAGTCTTCACCTTCTGCGGTTCCCTTTATGGATCTCACTAAGGAACCGCAGTTGCCTTCGTAGCAGGAAAGTTTTGCTATGACCCAGGATGTCAGCTGTGACATGCATAACTTGCTGCTCCACAGCCATCTAGGGACTCCCGAGTCGGCAGGCTGAGCCACTTAGGGGAGGAAGTGCCCCCTGTCCTAGACATACACTCCTCTCCGGGTGGACCAGCCTTCCAACTGATGGAGAAGGCTTTCGCTGCTGCTGGCTATACCGGACTGTCTATACCTCCACCATCCTCTGGTACACTGGTTTCACAAGTCACACGTAGTGGACACCGGGTGCAAGGGCCTCTGGACATATTCCCTCAGGAATCCCCTTTTTCATTGTCTTTCCCAGCTTCTCCTGTGGAGGATGTCCACCGGAAAAGTTTGTGTAAGAGGAAGCACATGGACTCACAGAAGAGTCCCTCACCGAAGATGCAGATTTTGATGAGGGGGAAGGCTACCCTCGGTCACCCTCTGAGGTATCCTTTGACGATATCCTTGAAATCCTGAAAGAGAGAGGTGACTGGCAGCCCTCTAATCCAACCCCTGAGGAATCTGTGTTCCTGCAGGCTTTTCCCGCCCAGCCCCCTACCTCCTGGGTTACTCCACCTGCCGATGAACCTGTCAAGTTCATTGTGCAGCATGCTTGGAAGGCCCCTGATACTGTTGAAACTATTCCCCGGAGGCCAGATAAGATCTTGTCCCCTCCTGCTTCGGATCCCCATTGGTCGAAAGGTCTTCCTGTAGATGCTTTGGTGGTGGCGGCCACAACATAAAAGGATCTGGCAGAAGAAGAAAGCTAGACTGTCCATCCGCCTAACAGAGTCCCGGGCCCTGGACAGAATAGGGAAGCGCACCTTTGCTTCAGTGACCTTTGCTGTCAGGTCCCTGAATTATATGGCACATTTCACCAGGCTTCAAAGGGATCTGGTTTCTGAGCTCTCTGAAACCTTGGCTGGTGCAGTGTCTGAGGTCCGTGACAAAGTGGCCTCTCAGCTGGCCACCATTGAGTCTATATCCGACTCCTCTATGGGATTGATCTCACGCATCAGAAAGAGCAGCTGGAGTGGCGGGTTTAGCTGCGGTCTTGAGAAGACACGCCTGGATGCGCTTGTGCAACTTCGCGGAACCTTTTAAGTCTTCTTTTTTTATTGCCCCCATTGAGCCCTCCTCGTTGTTTGGGCCCAAAGTTAAAAGCACACTGGCCAGATGTGAAAAAGATGGTAAGACCCTTTCTGCCATAGGTGTCAGTTATTCTTCCCCTCAACTTGCTTTCTCTCAAAACCAAAAGAGTGGGAAGATATGGTTTAAGAAATCTCAGGGTCCTTTCTGTGACACACAGGCCGACTTCTCTCCCAGAGGCAGAGGGGGAAACTCACAAGGAAGACGCTCCTTTCGGGGCAGAGGGAGACCGCATAACCAGGGTTCCAGGGATTCTTTCCATGGTCAATCCTACCAGCGCTCCTGAAGAGCGGCCCAACTCCTTTCCTCTGGAGGTGGTTGGGGGACGTTTCTCCTTGTACCTTTCTGCCTGGCTAACCATCACCACTGATTCTTGGCTACAAAGGATCATCACCAGAGGTTATCATATCCCCTTCGATCTTTGTCCCGTCCCTTCAAATAATCTTCTCGATGTTCCCCCTAGTCAAAGGGAAGAAGCAGCACTAGAGATAAAAAAGCTGCTAAGAAAAAAAGAGTCATCCAAATAGTCCCTCCAGACCAGATAGGATCTGGATTCTACTCGGAGACTATTTTTGGTGCCAAAGAAAACCAGGGACTGGAGACCAAATTTGGATCTCAGTGTATTGAACAAGTTTGTGCGAATTCAAAAAATACGGATGGTCACTAAACAGTCTATCCTCCCGCTTTTAGAAAAAGACTATTGGATGTGCTCTATAGATCTTCAAGATGCGTACTACCACATAAAGGTGGACCAGGCCATCAAGAAGATTTCTGCGCTTCCGTGCGGGAGCCAGTCATTACCAGTTCAGAGTACTGCCCTTCAGACTCTCTACAGCCCCCAGAGTGTTCACAAAGTGCATGCCAGTTGTCACAGCTTACTTGCGACTTCAAGGATTCCAGGTGTTTCCATACCTAGACTGGCTCATTTCCACCCCCACCAGACATCTACTGGAAAAAGTCCTGGCATACTCTCTCCTCGCTGCTCAAAGGCTAGGCATAACCATAAAGTGGCAGAAATCCAGTCTCACCCCTTCTCAGTCGACAGAATTCATGGGGGTTATCTTGGACACAAAAAACTGCAGAGCTGCTATCCCAGAGCACAGAATTTTAAGGATAAAGCAACAACTAATTCCAGTCCTTTCAAAGGAAAAATCCACGGCTCACTTGGTTCTACAGCTGTTGGGTTCTATGGCAGCCTCCATCACCGTTGTTCCCCTGTCCAGGTTTCACATGAGGGTTCTACAATGGCTACTGCTCACCCAATGGTATCCTTTTCAGCATCCTCTTTCAACCATGATTTGTGTAACCCACAGGTGCAAACAGGATTTAAATTGGTGGATGACACACAATCTCTCACAATGGTCTCGCCCCTTTTCCCCCCAGCAACCCAAGGCCACAGTGACCACGGACGCCTCCCTGATGGGGTGGGGGGGGATATGTCAGGGACAGACAGTCCAAGTCACTTGGTCCCAACTGAAGGCCCATCTGCATATAAATGTTCTAGAGCTGATGGTGGTGCTTCTGGGGTTGCAAGCATTCCATCTAATTGCGATTCAATTGGACAACATGGCGGTGGTCTGGTACATCAACAGGCATGGTGGAACCAAATCTTACCCCCTTTGTCGAGAGGCCATGAGGATATGGCAATGGGCGATGGCTACCAACCGTTTTCTTCTAGCAACGCACATTCCCGGGAGTTTCCAGCGTGATAGCAGACAGACTCAGCAGGTGCATTCTTCACCCTCACGAGTCGTCCCTGAATCCCTTGATAGCGGCAGAGATCTTCCACTGCTGGGGCCGTCCTTGCTGCGACCTCTCTGCATCCCCGACTAACTGCAAATGCAGCAACTACTTCGCCCTTATTCCTCCTCCGGGATAGTCACCTAGGGACGCTCTAGTCCACGATTGGCCCTCAGGCCTTCTCTACGCATTTCCCCCCTTTCCTCTTATTCCCCATTTTCTGAAGAAATCCAGTCGGTTGAAAAGCAAGGTAATCCTCATAGCACCATATTGGCCATGACAGATTTGGTTCCCATTCCTTTGGCCTTACCTACTAGATCGACCATGGATCCTCCTTCCAATCCCATAGTTGATCTCACACCCACAGAACCTGATTCATCCCAACCTGAGCAGCCTGAAGCTAACGGCTTGGCTACTCCAATTCCCTTGATTGCCAGGCAGAATGATCTTTCTTTACCAGTATGTGATATTCTCATTGCTTCTCATAAGTCTTCCACTAGAATTACTTATCTGAGCAAGTGGAAAAGATTTACCTGTTGGCTGAAAGATAAACAAGTAGACCCCTTTTCAGCACCAGTGTCGATAATACTAGACTATCTGGCCGACCTGTTTCAATCATGTCTTTTGGCCTCTACCATTAGAGTTAATTTGGCTGCAATTTCTAATTTTCATGAGGGTGTCCAAGATTCCTCTCTTGTGCAAGACCTTCATAAAAGGTGTGAATTATCTGAAGCCACTTTTTAGAGAACCTATTCAACCATGGGATTTATCATTAGTTCTACAAGCTCTGACAATGGCACCTTTTGAATCGGCCTCTTCTTGCGACCTCAAGTATTTGTCATGGAAAACCTTGTTTTTGGTCGCTATTACTTCTGCCAGACGTATTTCTGAACTTCAAGCTTTATGTATCAAGAGTCCATACTTGATTTTTCACAGAGATAGTGTCTCTGAGAACTAATCCGTCATTTCTGCCTAAAGTGATCTCTGAAATGTCCATTAATCAAGCCGTTGAATTGCCAGTTTTCTTTCCCAACCATTCAAACAGAGGAGAATATTGCCTACATACCCTTGATATACACAGGCAAATCCGTTTTTACTTAAACAGGACTAAACCCTTTTGTAAATCTGACCAGTTATTTTTGGCCTTTTCTGGATCTAGATTAGGATCGGCTGTTGCTAAGGTCACATTAGCTAGATGGTTGAAGGACTGTGTGACCTTTATTTGCACACAACGTAATATCTTGATGTTCTTCGTGTTTCACTGTTGCAGTCATTACATTTTGGTAATCCTGCGGGCATGTTGCCCTCAGCCGGCCTGAATTCCAAAGTCTTGGGGGTCCTGCGTCAGCTGCCGTCACCCCTTCCCTGACGTCAGGTTGTCAGGGGTATAAAAGAAGCAGCCGCCGCCATTTTCTTCAGTCTTTCTTGCCACGCAGTGCCTGAAGCAGAAGCAGTTTGCAAGTGCCGGTCGGCCGACTCCTGAGATTTTCGAGTTTGAGTTTCAGATCCGAAGTCTTCAATAAAGCTAAGTACCCCATTGGGGAAACTTTTTTTTCTTGCTCCAGACCGATGTTAGAAATAGCTAATAATTGTATTTCTTCTGGAAAGCAAATACCTCACAAGGATTTTCATTCTTATGTATTCCTTGCCTAGGCCCTGATCACAATGTTACTGGTTGTCAGTTTTGTGCTAGATTTAACCAACGCAATTAAACGTCGGTATGATTTTGCTCTAAACTTTTTTAGATGCCGGTTTAATTATCCTGAAATGCTGTCTGATAGCCACCCTACTACCGGAGTTTACAAAAAACGCAAAGAAAAGGATAGAGAAAAACAACCGAGGCCCAAAACTGACGACAAAGCTTCTCCTAAGCCAGTCGTTGGTTCGCCGGTTCTCAATGAGGCGCTTTCGCAGCCCCTGATGCCCGCTACTTTAGAGTCGCAGACCGCTATCGACTCCCACGTGGAGTCGGCCATACTGCTGGATACTCAGATATTGGAGCCTCGGACGCAAATCCCTCAGATGGGTCCGGAACCGCTGAGCCGGTACTGGCTTCTGAGGGTGTATTCAGACCTAAACATCTTTACATTAAAACAACTTCAGCTTCAAAGGCAAAGACCTAAAGCACCTCCTAAAGCAAGGAAACAAACTCAAGAGCCACTTGGACAGGCCTCTATGCCCAAAAAACAGATACTCAAAATGGCCGAAGACTTGATTACTTTGATAAGGGGTTCCCATCCCCCTCCTGATAAGAGGCCTAGGCAAGACACTGACTATGAATCTTCAGATCAGGTTTCTATTTCTTCTGATCAGGAATATTCTCTTCCCCCCATGAGGATTCTGATGCTGAAGAATCTATACCGTCAGCATCTCCTCCTGAGGACTACTCCTTTGGGGAAACCTTGCATACCATGAAGGGAGCATTTCCGTTGGGAGAGCCAAGATTTTTCAGAATCTAAAAAGAGGCTCAGGGATTTCAGCACAGGCCTCTAGCCATTCCACCTGTGTTGGACATTGTAGATGTATTTTCGGAGTCTAGTCTGACCCCTGACTCCTTACCCCCAGCTCCTTTTAAGCCTGATAGATATTACAGGATTCCTGACTCAGACAAATTTATTTTTAGAAACCCTGCTGCTGACCCAGAAACTATTTCACAGGGTCCAAAGGGAGTTAAGGCTTCCACTGCAAAAAAACCAACCCCCTCTGACAGATTCAAGGGCACTGGATAGATGGGGGGAAAAAAGGTTTACACATCTGCAACTTTGGCTATAAGGGCCTTAAACTGTCAATTTCATATGCTTAAGTATCAGCAACATGTCATGGGATTGCTTAAACAGAAAATGTTGTTAAATTCTGAATGTGCAGAAAACAAGGAAATGCTGGCTTTATTGTATGCAGCAGAACAAGTTGGAAAACATACTTTGCAATGTGGTTTTGATTCTTTGGAGGCCTCCTGCAGGGCCGCAGTTACGGGTTCTGTAATTAGGAGGCATGCTTGGTTAAAGGAACAAAATCTGCCTGATCATGTTAAAGTAAGATTACTAGATGCATCTTTACAGCATGATACTTTGGTGTTATGGCAGAAGAGGTGTTAAAGAAAATGGAGGACAAAGCTAAATCTATGCAAACTGTCAAATATTTTTTTATAAGTGCAGCCACCTAGGTTTAGTAGATACTGGCCTTCAAAGAATTGGTCCTTTCCTGTGTCAGACAGACCTCAAAGGGGCAGATCCAGACACCCTAGGGGCAGATCCCAGGCACAAGGTTCTTGTAGGCCCAAGCAATGGGGTGCTTCTACCTCCAAAGCTGGAGAAGATAGATCACAAACATACAGAAAACAGTCCCAATGACTCCCCCGTGCCTGCACCAAGCACTTATCTTCTGGCAGCACCCTTAGGGGGAAAATTAGTACTTTTTGCTCAAAGTTGACACATCATAACCCAGGACAAGTGGGTTCTAAATATAGTGTCACAAGGCTACAAGTTCCATTTCCATACTCTGCCAAAGGCAAACGGCTGGCCAGATCTGCCAAAAAAATCAATGGACAGAGGCATAAAAACAAGTCTCATCCCTCATGGACATGGGGGCCATTCAACAAGTACCAGAGCAAGAGCAGGAACAAGGATTTTACTCAACACTGTTCTTTGTACCCAGAAAGGACAAGGCCTGGAGGCCGATACTGGACCTATCTATTCTGAACACTTTCCTGGATATTCCAAAATTCAAAATGTTGACTTTGCAGCAGCTTCTGCCCATGCTGGGCAAGAATGCTTGGCTTGTGACTTTAGACCTAAAAGAGGCATACCTGTATGTTCCAATCCGACAGTCATGCAGAAGATACCCAAGATTCAAGGCTGGTTCAATGCATTACTAATTCTCTGCACTGCCCTGTGGTTTATCTACTGCGCCCAGAGTCTTTACAAAGTGCCTGGCACCAGTAATTGCATTCTGCAGACAAAGAGGAATACAAATATATCCTTATTTGGACGACTGTCTCATTCAAGCAGAGAACAAGGACATTCTTCAACATCTGGCGTTTGTGAAAAGACTTCTAACATGCCTAGGGTACACGGTCAACAAAAAGAAATCAAAACTAGTACCCTCACAAGAGATAATATTCCTGGGTGCAAGCTTGAATACAACTGCCCAGATGGCTTATCTCACACCAGACAAAGGCAACTGACTAGCTATTTCAAAATGCTGACAACAAAGGCCCAGTTATCTGCAAGAAAAATTCTGCAGGCTTTGGGCTTCATGGCCTCCTGCATCCTACTAATTCCAAATGCAAGACTGCATATGAGGAACTTTAATGGTACCTAAAAAGTATTTGGACTCAACATTGCCGCAGCCAGGAAACAGTCATTACTCTCATTCCTTGCCTGCAGCAGGAGTTTCGATGGTGGGCAAAGGCTTGTCACCAGAACAAGGGACAGCTGTTCACATTACCTCCAGCCAGGCAGACACTAACAACAGATACATCAGACTATGCCTGGGGAGCCCACATGGCAGGAAGATGCATTCAGGGCACATGGTCCTCAAACCAACTGCATCTTCATATCAATCAAAAAGAGATTAACTGTTCAAAATGCACTGACCACCTTCAAGGACCTACTTCAACCGGAACCACTACTGATAAAAACAGACAACACCACGGTCACGTGGTATATAAACAAGCACCCATTCTTACCCCCTTTGCAGACTAGCCATGACCTTGTGGGACACAGCTTTGACTTACCAAGTACATCTGCAGGCACAATACCTGCCAGGAAAGGAAAATACTCTGGCAGACGAACTAAGCAGAAACCTCCTGGATACCCACGAGTGGAAGCTGGATCCACAAGTCTTCAGCATGATAACAAGGAAATGGGGATGCCTGGACATAGATCTATTTGCCTCCCCTCTCAATTGCCAACTAAAAAGATTCTGCACAAGGACTTGCCATAGACAAGCATGGAAAGTGGACGCCCTATGTTTCAGCTGGAAAAACCTTATCAGTATATGCCTTTCCTCCACTGCCTCTCCCCCCCAAGGTGCTCCTAAAGGTCAGACAGGAGAAGCCAAAGATGATACTGATTGCACCAGACTGGCCACGCCAGTACTGGTATCCAGTACTAAGGAACTCATCTCTATACCCAGCTTGGAACTTACCACAAATACCTAGACTACTGTCCCAGCAAAACAATCCGATCATGCACAGCCATCTCAGGACACTAAACTTGGCAGTATGGCGGATAATGTAGTCAAAAAACACCACTCAGTAAAGCTGTGATGGATGTTATTCTGGAAGCCAGAAGACCTAGTACTAGAAAGTCTTATGCTGGAAAATGGAAGAGATTCTTTGCCTGGAACCAGGCACAAGGAACTGATACAGTGGTACCAAATATTTCTCCGATTTTGCAATACTTAACTGAGATGCTGGACAAAGGCCTATCTTTTTCATCAGTTAAAATTCATACCTCTGCCATTTCGGCTCATTACAATACAGAGCCACCACTTTTTTCTCACCCTTTATTAAGGCAGTACCTCAGAGGAGCCAAAAATTTAAGGCCCCCAAGGAGACTACCAATACCTGCATGGGACCTCAACTATGTCTTGGAAAAGCTCACACTCCCTCCTTTTGAGCCAGCTACTACTGCTGATATGAAGTTTTTATCTTGGAAAACAGCTCTGCTCTTAGCAATTACTTCTGCAAGATGAGTTTGAGCTACAGACGCTTATGGCTGTTGAACCTTTCATCATTTTTCATCCAGACAGGGTCTTCCTGAGGACAAACCCAACATTAATGCCTAAAGTAGTGTCCAGTGTGACTCTTAACCAAGCTATCCATCTGCCAACCTTTTACCCAAGTCCACAGAACAAGGGGGAGAGAATTCTGCATTATTTGGATGTACACAGACAGCTTAGATTCTACTTGGACAGAACCAAAGATTTCAGGAAGACAGAGCAATTACTAGTGGCATATGTTGTAGGATCACAAGGGAAGCCTATCTCAAAGCAGACTATTTCTAAGTGGTTACGCCACTGCATTCATTTCTGTTACTTACACCATGGCAAGCCAGTGCCTAAGGGCATTAGGCCTCATTCCACCAGAGCTGCAGCCACCTCAGCAGCCTTTCTCAGGGGAGTACCAACCAGAGACATTTTAGAGGCGGCTACTTGGGAGTTCAGTACACACCTTCACAAAGCATTATCATCTGCCACTCTACTCTAAATCCAGGGCAGGCTTTGCCACTGCAGTCCTGCAGGGCCTCATAGCCGCTCCTACTGCTGTCTAGTTCCAGCCTCCCAACCATAGCTTTGGGACTCTACCCAGATGTAATGACTGCAACAGTGAAACACGAAGAACATTTTACAGTTGTGTACACTTGCCATAAATGTAGATGTTAGAATGTATTCACTGTTGCAGTCCAAGTTACCCACCCACCTTCCCCCTTTTTTCTTTTGGATCTTTCCTTCTCTGATTTATACTACCTATGTGGTGTATTTGCTTATAGATGAAGGTAAAATTTATATTGGTGTATATCTGAAAATATATGTATATATATATATATATATATATATATATCTAAAGTTTGTGTACTCTTTTTGGGGAGCACCTGACATCTGGGGCAAGAAAAACTGAAGAAATTGGCGTCTGCTGCTTCTTTTATATATACCCCTGATGACCTGACGTCAGGGAAGGGGCGATAGCAGCTGATGCAGGACCCAAGACTTCTGAATTCAGGCCAGCTGAGGGCAACCTGCCAGCAGGACTTCCCAAATGTAATGACTGCAGCAGTGAATACTCTCGAGCATCCACATTTATGGTAAGTGTACACAACTGTAATTTGCCTACTACCATGAAAGCTCATTCAACAAGGTTGGTGGCAAGCCTTCTATGCCAGAGCTTCTTTACATGACATCTGTGCAGCTGCAACTTGGGCTACGCCTCATAACTTCATCAGTCATTACAAATTGGATTTGCCCTCCAGGGGAAGAGCATCTTTTGGTTCTATGGTGCTCAGGAATGACCTTCCATGAGAGCCGCCCAGGAATAGAGGTAGCTGGGGACTCTGTCCCATGCGTAAGGAATGAACGCAGATTAACAATATCCGATAGAGAAGTTATGTCTTACCGTAACGTTCTATCTGTATTGTTGATCCTCTTTTAGTCATTACGACCCTCCCTCCTTCCCCCTCCTGTGGTTTCTATCTCACCATCCAGTTCTCTTAGGTTATTTGACCAGAGGTAGCCTCTACCTTCTTTAACTTGCAAACTCAATCTGAGGTAACAGGGAGAGGGGAATTGTGGGGAAGAGTTCAGCTCTAGAGTTTGAAGCTGACGTGAGCTTGGAAAATGGCCGGCTCGGTTCCAAGCTCGGAACCGATACCCCATGCGTAATGACTGAAAGAGAATCAACAATACAGATGGAACGTTATGGTAAGACAAGACTGTGTAATTGTTGAGTTGAAGTCCACATTTGACTCTCAATGAAATGCACATGCGCACACATCTGCAGCGTCATTTCTGTTACATAAACATTTGGAGTACAGTAGGCATAGCTGTCTCCACTGTGTTAATAGATTGATCATCTAAACAGTGAATGACTTTGTTAGATGTGCTTTTGTGCTTTTACAATGTATTCAGTTGCTTCCTTTTTTAACAGGGTAAGCTCACTGGACAAAGTTCTGTTTACACTTCAAAGATTGTTGCCATTGTGATCAAACTTATTTTGACACTGAAATGTTTCTAGTTTATGTTGACCTTGCCTTAATTAAGGAATAAGTTAGCCATAGTTATGAGTACAGTTATGTATATAGAATGGTGTGCATCTCTTTGTGAAACTTTGGTGTTTTGAAGGAAATTCATTCCCCAATTACTTCCTGGCCTATGACTACAAAAAAAGTATTTTATAAGATGTTTGAGCCCTAGACCATGACTGCAAAAAACATAGAAGCTGCTGTGGTTCATGAGTCTGTGTCTGTCTGTGTGTCTGTCTGTGTGTCTGTCTGTCTGAGAAAAGGTACAACATACTAATTTTATGTGTCACAGAAGGAGTCCTGAAAGATTTAGTACAAGTAGAGAACATTGCAGTGATGAAACAGAAGTTTTGAAAGTAATTGTAAGCTGAAGAAAAATCTGCCATGTAGCAGTCATTTGTTATTGAGAGCGCCATCTCCTTTGGAAGGTATAGATGCTTATGTTGCTGAATTTAAAGAAGTGAGCCAAATACTGAACTTATTAAGCTCTAGTGCAGGTTGGACTTGTATTATTGTTTTGTATACTATATACAAGAAGCAGATTGAGTTCTGCAGGGCAAGTGAAATTACCTTGTCACAGCTGAGCTCACAGTGGAGTTATGGTATGAAGTTGCTTGCAAGAATGGAAAATCCAGTTGTAAAAATGAGTCATGGAGATCTTGAGAAACATGTTGAATTCTGCTGAAGGTGTGGCTATAGAATCAGAAGAAAAATGGTGTACAGTGACTTTTTTTAAACCTGTGGGGAAGAGCAGTCATTTTTAGTATGCCAATTCAAATAAATTAGCTTAAAAGCTGGCTTTTGATGGTTCAAGAGTTGTGAAAATCAATTATTTGCAGAAACAAGTGTTGAGATTGTGCTCAGAATTAATGTCTTGAGACCAGACTCAAAGAAAATTTGCAGCACGAAGTCTGGAGCACAGTGTTTAATATAATGTCTGTTCAAATGGTATGATTTGTACGTTTGCTTAGTTTTTCAGGTCGTTTAAAATACGTCTGTTAGAAATTGTCTTCTTGTGAGCATAAGAAATAAGTTCCATTTCCAGTTAGTTGATAGATTAGTCATTTCTTTGGGGGGGGGGGTTCAACTTTCCAGAAGCCTAATACAATGGGAAGAATTCATAATGTAAATGTGTGCGGTCATAATTTCCTTCACAACTGTGATGGTTTATTTACTGGCTTTGGATTTTAATTTTTTTAGTAGTTGGTCTTACTCTGGTTATGTTCTACAATCCTACCAGCAGTGTTTCCTTAGTTAGAATAACCTGAGGCATAAGGCAGATAAACAGTTGAGTAGAATGAAGTTATCACAGTTAAGAGACAGTGATTTTGCTGAGTGGTTGAACAGCTTGGTTACTGTCTTGAAGATTCACAAGTTTCCAGGTAACTTAAATGCATACAAGATGTCTCCTTAAAGTTTGGAAAAATGAATTGCCTAGAAAGCGTAATGCTGTGCACTGCTGGAATATATGGAATAAATGTCTTGTTTGCTGCAAGGGTCTCTCTCCTTGTATGCTGGACTACTTTTTTTATGTGGGGCCAGACCAGAAAAGCATAGTAAGAGACTGAGTTACTGAAGAAAGAAACATACATTCGAATGCATGAGTTGTACTTAAATTTCTTAATGCTTAAAACTAGATGGTAAAATTAAAGCAGTAGCACAAATACTTCCACCAGTAAATGAAATCAATGCTGATGAGATGGATGTCTTGGTACAATAAAGGTGTCTGTCATTGTTTATTCGGTCACTTGTCTTGTGCATTAATAAGACGATGAGGCTTGGGTGTTCATTTAAGTAGTTTATTGTATACAAACACATCAGGATGGATGGGCATGAACATTGAACTTGCATACTTGGATGCTCTCACTCTGGCTGCTCAGTACTGATACACATGTGCTAACCCAGTGGAAAGCTTCTTAAAGGTGTACGACACACACTGCTGTATACTCCCTCTTTATTGAGCTGACTCGTATAAACAATGACATTTCAATATGCATGCAGTTATACAGACACTAATAAAGGGAGGTTGTCTTGTATCTGGGACTTTGTTTTGAGATGTGAACTGATATCATGACATAATAGTTAGGGCTGGGTTTAGAAACAGGGACGGTCATTGGGGAATTGTGTGCTTGGGGAGTATCTGGGATTGTCTCAGGAACAGGGATTGCTGATGGAATGTCCTCTGGAACAGGAGCATTGGACAAGTCACTCTGAGAGCTAGAGTCTTTGACACTAGTTCGGACACTGGTAACAAATGATCTGAAGTAGGGAGTTCATTTGTCAGCAACCTGTGAGTCTTGGATCCGATATCTGATCCGAGCTGGCAACTTGTTTCAAGCTAATGGATCCGAGCTCCTAGCTCCTCCCTTCACCCATAATCCCCTGCTAACCCTCCATGACCTCAGATCTAGTTTGCCGCGCTTGTGGATAGCTGGATTCCTGTGAGCTCGACTAGTAATTGTCAGTTAAGTGTGATTTTTCTGTCAACTTTCTTCTTTTTTTACAAAAATATAAAGTGTGTAAGTGTTAGGTTCCCTGTAGTGTAAAAATATTTTTCTTTTAATTAGTTTTTCCCTCCCTTCGCTGATCGTTAGTGTGTGTGTGTGTGTGTGTGTGTGTGTGTGTGTGTGTGTGTGTGTGTGTGTGTGTGTGTGTGTGTGTGTGTGTGTGTGTGTGTTGTGGGGCCTGTGTGTGTAACACTACCTTTTCTTTTAAGTATGGCTGAGGCCCCAAAAGCCATTTTTTCTAAATGTACCGAGTGTGGCCATAAGCTCTCCCTGGCTGATGGCCACACTCGGTGCGTTCGGTGCCTTGGGGTTGAACACCTCACCTCAGGCTGTACCATTTGTGCAGCATTCAACCCCAGGGCACTGAAAGAGCGGAGGTCAAAGCTGGTCTTGGCGGGACTTTTACCCCCGGACTCAGCTCCGGCCTCTGCTGCTCCCATGGCTCCACCACAGGCTGTGGTTGCTGCCATTCCTGCCCCCCTTCCTTTGGCCGGGACTCAAACTTCCGCTAAAGCGCCGGAGGACAGGGAGGCCAGGAGGGAGAAACGGAGGGAGAAGCACCACAAGTGGCGGGCCGAGGCCTCCGCTTCGGCCCCGCCAGCTAAGCGGGCTTCTCCCTCCACTGGCTTCTAGGTCTCCTACTCCTCTGCTCCGATCCCCTTGTTTCTCCCCAGGGCCTGAGGAGGAGGAGGCCCGATCTCCATCGAGGTCATCGAGGCGGCATTCCAGGCCTGCCTCGGTGACCTCTTCGAGATCGACTTTCAGTATGTCCGATGCAGACTTGGTCCGGATGATGCGAAGGTTCATCCAGGCCCAGCTGCAGATGGGAGTGCTCTTGCTGCCCCCCCCTTCGGGGGGGAGCTCGACACCTTTTTTCCATCCTATTGCTCCTTCTCCGACCCGCTATCCGGGTTCAGAGCGTTCGGAACCGAGCAGCGTTGGAGCCGGGGGTGGGTCGGCGCCGACAGTATTTGGTACTTCGGATCCGACCCTGCCCTCGAGCCTATCGGATCCGACCTCTCGGAGCCGTGGCCCGAGCTTCGGCTCCGAGGGATTCAGTGTGCCTTCGGCTCCGTCCAGGTCGGAGCGCACTGGTCCTTCGGATCCGATGGTCTCGGCGCCGGTTCTGATCCCTTCAGCAGATCCGAGTGGGAGCCGACTCTCGGAGCCCAGAGAGAGTGGTTCCCCCTCGGCTTTCGATGTTGTGGAGAGGGCTCTGTTGAGAGCATCCGGACCCCCGGCCCTTGTCTCGGCTCCACCCTGCACTCTCTCTCTGCTGGGCCAGGCTTCCATCACCCGGCCAAAGGGACAGCCTGCTTCAATGTCCCAGATGGTTCCATTGGAACAGGATGTTGCTGACGAGGTCTCCTCGGACAGCCCCCCCCCCCGAGGAAGTGCCCCGCAAGCATAAGTGCAAGAGGAGGCACGTGGACTCCCCTGAGTCCTTAACTGAGGACACTGACTTGGAGGAAGGGGAAGGCTCCCCAAGATCACCCCCTGAGGATGTCTCCTTTGGAGACATCATGGAGATGCTGAGGATCAGAGGTGGGTGGTCTGCCCCCAAGTCTTCCTCCGACGAGTCCGTGTTTCTGGAGGCATTCGAAGCAGGCCCGTCTACCTCTTGGGTGTCCCCTCCTGCCGACCCCTTGGTGGACCTTATTACCACCAGGGCGTGGAAGGATCCGGACACCGTGGAGCCAATACCAAAACGCCTGGACAGAATACTAAGTCCCCCCTCAGACCGGTCGCACTGGAGCAAGGGTCCCCCCGTAGATGCCATGTTGACGGCAGCAGCCACGAAGAGGGAACTAGCTCAGGAGGGCCCCTTAGTCCATCCACCGAGCAAGGAGTCCCGCTCGATGGACCGCTTAGGGAAGCGAGTTTTTAGTTGAGCGACCTTCTCGGTAAGGTCTCTGAACTATATGGCACATGTCATCAGGATGCAGCGGGATCTTATCAAAGAATACGCTGCCTCCCCCCCTGAGTCCATGTCGGTGGAGGACAAACAATTGTACTCCACCTGAATGGCCACTCTGAGATCAATTTCAAATACCTCTATGCGGCTATTGTCCCACGCCACTGAGGGAGCCGCTAGGGCTAGCGGAGCAGGCCTAGTCATGAGACGTCAGGCCTGGCTCCGTCATTGTGACTCTGCGGAGCCTTTTAAAGCATCTTTTGCGAACGCCCCTTTCGATGGTTCTGCCCTGTTTGGCAAAACGGTTCGCGAGACACTTGTCCAGAGCGAGAAAGACGGGAAGACGTCTGCCGTCGGAGTCCGCTTCTCTGCTCCCCAGCGGTCCTTTTCGAAGAACCAAAAGGGTCAGAAGAAGATGTGGTTCCGGAAATCGCAACATTCCCAACCCGCTCCGGACAACCAGTCCTTCCGTGGCAGAGGAGAACAGGGAGGACGCCGCCCCAGGGGCAGAGGGGCACCAAGAAACTTTGGGTCCAGAGAACCTTTCACTGAAGGGCCCACGCAGCAGCCCTGAAGGGTTGCCTGGCCGCTCCACTCTGGAGGCAGTCGGGGGGTGCTTCTCGGAGCACCTAGCGGCATGGGAGTCCATCACGACAGACCGCTGGGTGCTTCGAATTATATCCAGAGGGTACAAAATACCATTACTCCATGTCCCCAAATTCAAGAACCTCCCCGATGTACCATCCGATCAGAGGGAGGCCGCAGCCACAGAAATTCAGCAGCTGCTAAGAAAAAGAGCCATCCAGCCCGTCCCCCAAGACCAGCTCGGATTAGGGTTCTACTCCAGGTTCTTTTTGGTGCCAAAAAAGATGGGGGACTTGAGACCGATTCTAGACCTTTCCCGCTTGAACCTGTCGGTAACCAAGGAAAAATTCTGAATGGTCACTCTTCAATCTATTCTCCCCCTTCTAAGGGAGAACGATTGGATGTGCTCTATAGACCTCAAGAATGCGTACTACCACATTCTAATGGACAGACGATCCAGGAGGTTCCTCCGCTTCCGGCTGGGAGCCAGTCACTACCAGTTCAGGGTCCTTCCCTTTGGCCTCACCACAGCCCCCAGGGTGTTCACCAAGGTATTAGCAGTGATTGTTGCCCACCTGAGATTCCAGGGAATACAGGTCTTTCCGTACCTGGACGACTGGCTCCTGACCACCCCAACAAGGCATCTACTTTGCTCAGCCAGAGATTTCTTTCTCCGCCTAGCCCCACAGTTAGGCATCACCATCAATGCCGACAAATCCTTCTGGCCCCGACACAAGCCATAGAATTCATAGGAGCCAGAATAGACACCAGACAGCTACGAGCCTTTCTAACGTCCGAGAGACTTCGGAATTTGCAACTCCATGTGCGGGCTATCCTCCAATCAGAGACCCCACCAGCGGAATTGGTCCTGAGGGCACTGGGCTCCATGGCGGCAGCGATAACGCTCCTTCCATGCGCCCGTCAGAACATGCGGGTACTGCAATGGATCCTTCTAGTGCAATGGTCCTTTCTGTCCCTTCCTCTTCACCACCCCATTGCTATCAGCAAGGCTTGCAGGAGGGCTCTGTTATGGTGGCTCCATGCTTTGGACCTCCATACGGGCCGTCCCTTCTGCACCTCTCCCCCTCTCGCCACGGTGACCACGGACGCCTCCCGCCTCGGGTGGGGGGGGCATTATTCAGGCAGGATGGTCCAAGGCACGTGGAACGATACAGAGACCTCCCTGCATATCAACATTCTGGAGATGAGAGCGGTGCTGTACGCGTTGCAAGCACTTCAGAATCTCCTCCCCATAGGAACAATTGCAATTCAGTCGGACAACATGTCGGTTGTCTGGTACATCAACAAACAGGGGGGAACCAGATCTTACCCTCTATGCCGCAAAGCCATGAGAGTGTGGGAGTGGGCAATCTCCACCAACCGCTTTCTGATTGCAACGCACATTCCGGGGTGGACCAACATCCTAGCGGACAAACTCAGTCGCACCTTTCTTACCCCGTATGAGTGGTCTCTCAAACCACTAGTAGCGAAGCAGATATTCGCAATATGGGGGCAACCCTGCTGCCATCTTTTTGCATCTCCCTTAAACACCAAATGCAGCAATTTCTTCGCTCTGATTCCCCCTCCAGGGGAAACTCCAAGAGATGCTCTGGTGCATGCTTGGCCACCCGGTCTACTTTATGCCTATCCTCCTCTACCCCTGATGCTGCAACTCTTACAGAAAGCCTCGCGGTTGGGGAGCAGGATGATCCTCATTGCCCCATTCTGGCCTCGGCAAATTTGGTTCCCTTACCTGTGGTCTCACCTAGTGAATCCTCCTCGGATTCTGGATCCCAGTCCGGATCTAATCTTCCATCCGTCGGACTTACCTACCCCAAATCTGGACGATCTGAAACTGACAGCTTGGTTGCTCCAGTTCCACTCCTAGTTTGGACTCCCGGTATCTCTTCACCAGTCAAAGTCATCCTTGTGGCAGCGCATAAGCCCTCCACCAGGAAAGTGTACCGCAGTAAATGGAAACGTTTCTCCATCTGGGCGGAGCATCATGATCTAGATCCCTTTACGGCTCCTCTTCTGTCCATATTAGACTTCCTAACCGAACTTTTTCAGGAAGGTGCTAGTTGCTCAACCGTCAAAGTGCAATTGGCAGCCATCTCACATTACCATGTGGGACATGATACAGGGCCTTTGATGTTGGCCAAGTTGTGTAAAACCTTTCTCAGGGGCACCTTTTTGCTTAGACCCCCTATAAAAGAAGCCGTACCACCGTGGGATCTTTCACTAGTTCTTCAAGCCTTGACTACTCCACCTTTTGGACCCGCTGCTTCAGTAGATCTCAAATTCTTGTCCTGGAAATCAGCAGTCCTTGTAGCCATCACTTGCAAAAAGAGTTTCGGAGCTTCAAGCTCTTTCTGTGAAGCCTCATTTGATCTTTCACCCGGACAGAGTGTACCTCAGGATCAATCCCTCTTTTCTTCCCAAAATAGCATCAGAAACCAATATAAATCAATCCATAAATTTACCGTTTTTCTTCCCTAACTATCAGAATAAAGGAGAGTACAAGCTGCACTCATTAGATGTTCATAGGCAGCTACGCTTTTATACTCCTAGAACAGCTGGTCATAGACAACCCGACCAGCTGTTCGTTTCCTTTGCCAAATTTAATTTGGGGAAAGCAATATCAAAAGTATCTCTATCACGCTGGATTTCTCAATGTATCCTATTAATGTACCAAGCCTCTGGGAGACCCGCACCTGTAGGAGTTCGCGCACATTCCACTCGTTCCATCTCTACTTCTGCGGCCTTCAAGTCTAGAGTCCCATTGGATGATATTTGTTCGGCAGCCACTTGGGCTTCATCTCATACCTTTATTAACCACTACAAACTGGATGTGATTTCTAGAGGGAGAGCATCCTTTGGCTCTGCGGTGCTTCGCAATATCCTTCCATGATGGCCACCCAAGGTTCAGGTAGCTGGGGACTCTGTCCCGCAGGTTGCTGACAAATGAACTCCCTACTTCAGATTAAGAAGTTATGTACTCACCATAACGTTCCATCTGAGTAGGTAGCTTCATTTGTCTGCAACCATCCCCCCCTCCTTCCCCCTGGCCTTCTTCGGATCTATCTTAGTTGGATACCCGTTTTGGGTATATATTGAGGGGCAAACTCGATCTGAGGTCATGGAGGGTTAGCAGACGATTATGGGTGAGGGGAGGAGCTAGGAGCTCAGATCCATTAGCTTGAAACAAGTTGCCGGCTCGGATCCGATATCTGATCCAAGACCCACAGGTTGCAGACAAATGAAGCTACCTACTCAGATGGAACGTTATGGTGAGTACATAACTTCTTATTTCTGATTTTGTCTGAATTCCATTCCTTGTGATTTCCACAATGTACAATCTCAGCTCTTGGCAAAACTTTTCTCTCATCCAATGCAATCAAAACCTTTTGACATCTGCGTCCTCGCTCTCAATCCCTTTTTTTCAATCAACTGAGCAGTTTGCTGGTTTTATCATAGTAAGACTTCTGGGACAAACTCTTTTTCAGCAGTAAATCACTGCTGACTTGGTAATGTGGTTCTGGTTTGTCTCGACACAAGTCTGTGGGCAGGTGAACCGAGATGATTGTCACGAGAAATGTTTCTGAGAGTTAACAAATTAGGAAAAAAACATTGGTATTGTCACATGGATTTCTCCAACAGCTATTTTGAACTTTGAACTGCAAGTTCAGTCAGACTGATTGAATGAGGGTATTCAGGGCTACTCGTAATATGAAAAAAGTCCCACGCCTCTGCAAATTTCTTTAACTGCTGACTAATAAACTGTGCACCATTGTCAGAAATAGCTCTGTGTAGGCTACCATGGACAGAAAAATGTCGCTTCAACTTACTAATGACAGTACTGAAAGTTAGGTTCAGAAGTAGGTAAATCTCAAGCCAAGTTGAATAAGAGTCTACTGTGGCTACTGTTGACCAAGGTAGTTCAAGAATCTGGCTTAACTGAAGTTATTTATGTTGATACGGCTCTGTATTATTGCATACTGAATAAACAAGATGAAAGTACTTTCTCTATCTCTTGACATAGAAGGCCAGAATACTAGACCTCTCACCTTTCTTCTGGTAGAATCAGTTCCCGAGTGGCCACGATGCAAAATATTAATGTACTCTTGTTGTAAGGACTTTGAAATGATCACTTGAGGACCTTTCATGATACTATTGTTTGACAAAATTTCATCTCTGTATGGAAAATATAATTGCACTTCTACTGGTAAACAAGATTGTTTTATAGGTCATCCTCAACTGATAGAGAGGTTTAGCTTCTGGAGAATTGGATCTGAAGCTGTATGAGTTCTGAGGTCATCAAGATGTGTGGAAGAAAAATTTCTCGCTTCCATGACCTCAAATTCAAGTTTCTCATTGTTATGCTGTTCTGTGTTTTTCTGAGCAGTCAGGATAAGGTATCAGCAAGATAAAGAAATTTGCCTTTTGTGTAAACAAGTTTGAAATTGTACTTCTGCAATTTGAACATCATACTTTTGTAATCTGGCAGAAGCTGTATGCATAGGCTTTCTTAAAATAGTGACTAAAGGTTGGTGATCAGTTTCAGTCTAGGATAGGTCGACCATAAATATAATCACGAAACTTTGAACATGCAAACACAATTGCCAAAAGTTCTTTCTCAATCTGGGCATATTGCATCTCAGTCTGGGTAAGAGTTCTCAATGCATAGGCTAGTGGTCTACCCTTTTGAAGAATGATTGCACCTAGACCAAACTTAGAAGCATCACAGGAAAGAGTGACTAGTTTGTGAACATCATAGTAGCCGAGAGTTGAACTAGCAGTTTTCTGTTTCAGGACATCAAATACACTCTGGCGCTGTTCTGACCATGACCTAATTATATCTGTGTGTCAACTCCACTAAGAGAGCTGTAAGTTGACTTAAATCTGGAATGAACTTGCTTAGTTAGTTGACCATGCCAAGAAAACGCTGTAGGCCTTCAACATTGTTTGGAGCTGGCATCTCGAATAGCCGTTTGCTTAGAAAGGTCTGGTCGCAAGCCTGGTGAACAAGTGACCAACATAAGTAACTTCTCAGCCTGAATTTGCACTTCTGAGGATTCAGCTTAAGATTCACTTCACATGCTCTTTCCATAACTTTCTTGAGGTTTGTCATGTTCGATTTCACCATATGCCTCCTACTAGAATATCATCTATTGTGCTCCTACTAGAATATTATCTACTATAATAGCACAGGGATAGCCCGAAAAAATTTGCTCCATCGCATGCTGAAAGTCTTCACTGGCAGAATTTATTCCAAATGGCATTCTAAGTAATCTGTATCTCTCATCTCAAATAGTATATCGAATGTGGACGGTTAACAGTGAAGATTTTCGATCAAGCAAAATTTGCCAAAATGAACTCTGCATCTAGGACAGAAAAAAACGGTGCATTTCTCATGAGTGCAGCAACCTCTTCGACTATGCGCATTGAATGATGAGGCCTTTTTAATGCTTTGTTCAAATCATTTGGATCAGTACATATTCTAATATCTGAGCTTTTCTTTTGAGCTACCACCATGGAGGATACCCATTCATGAAGTTCAACTCCTAGCTGCACCATTCTGTCTAGCTCTGCTTTGACTCTGCTCTGCATAGCTACTGGAACTTTCTGTGTTGGTCTGATGACTGGGCTGAGCTATGAAATTAACTTCATAGAGTACACAATTGGTAGTTTGCCTAGTTAGTCTGCAAAAGTATCACCATACTCCGAAAAAGTAGTTTGGGTGAAATTTGAGCTGTTGTCATGCAGGCTTACATGGTGAACTTCTTTAAGTGAAAGCAGCCCCATTTTCAAACCGTTTCTGAAGCCTAATGATGACTGCACGTGTCCCTTGACTTTGAAAAACTGCAAGTCGTAGCTGTTTCCAGCAGAATAACATGAAAGCACTGCTGAGCCTTCAGTTTGAATCTCTTCACCTCCATAAGCAGCAAGCTTTGCACACTTTGTCAGATCAAGTTGTTCTGTAGCTTTTACTCTAACAAACGTTTCTGCTGAAATAAGGTTGCACTTTGAGCGCTACGGGACTTCCATTAATCCAAACAGTACAAAAGATTTTGATGTTATGTTGTCCTATCTCGCCGCCTCCTTGCTGGTTGGGTTCGGAGCCGATCCTCGGCTCCGACTCTGCCGTATACTATAGCTCGAGAGCTTCTTACTGGCTCGAGGCTAGCCCCTATCCCAGCATGACTAGCGGTAGTTACCCAGATCTCGTTTGCAGCTTGCAGCGTCGAGATTGCTTGTACTGGCTCAGGCTAAGTATTTTCTTCTTTTTGGCTTTTGACAAAGTTTTTCAATGTTAAATAACCTTTTTCTGTTTGTATAGTCTTGAGAGCGTGTTCTCCTTAGGGTAGCACCTTTTTGTAACCTTCCCGCTGCTGCCATTTGTTGTTGTAGCCGTCGTTCTTTTCACTCAGGCCTAACCCTTCCCTTGGATCCATTTAACTTGGAGGGTTCTCTGTTCTTTTCTATTAGCCCCATTTTTGTTTAAGGGCTTGTTTTTCCTTCCTTTCCCTTTTCTCCTTTCTTATAGGAGCAGCCGTTTAAGTCGGAGGCTCTCCTGGATTGGGGGAGTCGCGGTTTAACTTAAAAGGCTCTTCCCCTTCCCTCCTCTCTCTTCAAAAAAAAAAAAACTGTTGAATCACTGTTGTTGGTGTTTTTCCTTTGCCTAGTATGTCTAAGGAGCCTAAGGAATCAAAACAAAGTGTGACTCGTGCAGTCAGAAGATGTCCCTTATGGACAGGCACACGAGCTGTGTCTATTGCTTAGGGGCTGTAACCTGCAGGACTCATGTTCTCTGTGTCATGCCTTTAGTTCACGGGTCCTGCAGGAAAGAAAGAATAAGTTGATTTTACGAGGCTTGCTTAAGAGCCCTTTTGATGTGCTATTGAGGGTTCTCAGCCAGCAAAAAAAAAGATAAGTCACCTAAGTGATTATCTTCCTTGGCTCCGATCTCGGAGCCATCCAAGGTCCAGGGATAAACATGTGAGTCTGTCGGATCAGAGTGTTGATTCCGACAAACCTCTCTCAAGAGAACCAGGTCTCCCTCTCTGGAGCCGGTGAGGTCTGTTCCACAATCCCCACTGCTGCAGTCTGGGGCAGGCAGTCATCGGTCTTCCTCTCATTCCTCTCGATCATCCAAGCTTTCGGATCATGATTGGAGATGGTGGTTGAGAGACTTCTCAAGACACAAGCATTGGCTAAATTATTATTGAGCCCAGCCTACAAGGATTTGGCGCTGACACCTCAGCCCGCACAGTTATCGATTCCTCCCCAGACTCCTTTGTGCTCTGAGCCGGAGTGCATGGATGTCGTTGTGGTGGAACTGCCTGCTCCGAAGACCACCACTGGTCTATCGGTTCCAACCACTACTCCAATCTCTTTATCTCAGCCTATCGAAGGATCTGGGGGCTGATGCTCACTCGTCGGCTCCGAAGGGTGGAGTGGCATCTGACCCTTGTCCGACCCTCCCCTCTCCCTGTTGGTGCTTTGGCACAGGTGAGCTCGGCTTCTACATCAGCAACGGAGCAATCGCCCTTGATTAGAAGGAGGTCTCCATACTCTTTGGAGCCGGGGACTCTTTTGGGCTGGGACCGAAGTGCCTTCGAGGTGATGAGCGTGCTGTCCCCTGAGGCTGCTCCACCCTCATCTCCACTGGCTCCTGCTATTTCAGTGCCTGACCCCCCCCCCAAACATAGGGAACCCATGCTGCAGGACACCCCTTTGGGCAACATCACCTCTTCCGAAACTTCCCCTGAGCATCCCTCAGAGGAGGTCCCTCTGAAGAGAAAATGCAAGAGGAAGCATTTGGACTCTACGGAGTCCCTCACTTTGGACATAGACTTTGAGGACTCAGAAGGGTACTCACGGTCCCCTTGTGAGGATGTCTCTCTTTCAGACATCCTGGAAATCCTTAGAGGGGTGGCTGGAAATCCCTTGCCCCTTCAGGGGATGAATCTGTGTTCCTGGATGCATTTGGTTCCCGACCCTCCACCTTTTGAGTGTCCCCACTTTTCGACCCTCAACTGGCTTTAGTGAGTTGAAAGACCTGGTGCTCCCCAGAGACTATGGAACCTGTTCCGAGGAGGCCTAATAAATTCATAACTGCTTCAGAGGGATAGGTCTTTTCTATCAAAAGGTGTGCCTGTTGATGTCGTGGTGGTGGCAGCGGCAGCCACCAAGAAAGAGTTGGTGGAGACTACTTCTGTCCATCCGCCAAACAGAGAGTCTCATACAATGGACAGGCATGAGAAGAGTACGTTTGCTTCAGCGGCTTTTACTCTCAGGTCACTGAATTATTTGTCTCACTTTACACGCCTTCAAAGGGATCTCCTGAAGGAACTAGGAGATACCTTACAGGATCCTCCACTTGAAGGAGCTGTGAGCAAGGCGGCTTCACAGCTTGTGACCTTGACATCTATAAACTCCTCCATGCGGCTGATCCCCTACGCATCAGATGGAGTGAGTAGGGTAGAAGGCACAGGAGTTGCTTAGCGCAGGCACTCCTGCATGCGCCTTTGTCAATTTGCAGAGCCCTTGAAGTCCTTTACTAGCACCCCTTTGACGGCTCTTCGCTATTCGGGTCTCAGGTAAAAGAGACTCTTACCAGGTGTGAATGAGATGGCAAAACACACTGCCATGGGAGTACATTTTTCTGCCCCCTCTAGACGTTACCCGAAGGGTCAGAAGAGCGGGAAGATGTGGTTCAGAAAATCCCAGGGAGTTTTGCCTGACACGCATGGAGACTGTTCCAGTGGGGGGGGTCAACAACAGGGGGCATCGACCCCACTGCGGGGGGGGTCCGCAGAATCAGGCCAACAGCGATGCTTTCTCTGGCAGGCCTTTCCAGCACTCCTGAAAGGAGGCCCAACAGTCTGCCTCTGGAGGCAGTCAGGGGAAGATTATCCCAGAACCCCAAAGCCAGGCAAACAATCATGGAAGATACTTGGGTACTGTTGATAATATCCAGGGGTTACAAAATTCCCTCCTCCCAACCACCCCCTCCAACAAATCAAAACACAATCCCAGACGTTCCACCCAGTCTTCGGGGTTGAGCAAACCTAGAGGTTTAAAGGTTGATAGAAAAAAAAGCCATCCAAGAAGTCCCAGCAGACCAAATCAAATCTGGCACTTACTCCAGGTTCTTTAGTTCCAAAAAAGACAGGGGACTGGAGACCCATTTTGGATCTCGGCAAACTCAACAAATCAGTCAAAGAAGGAAGTTCCGGATGGTAACACTGCACTCCATTCTTCCCTTTCTGGGTTAGGGCAACTGGATGTGCTCTATCGATCTCCAGGATGCGTGCTACCATATAAAAATGGACAGGTGGTCCAGGAGTTGCTTACGCTTCCAGCTGGGAGCCAGTCATTACCAGTTCAGTTCAGAGCTCTGCCCTTTAGTCTCGCCACAGCCCCCAGGGTGTTCACCAAATGTATGGCATTGGTCACGACTCATTGGAGGCGTCTAGGATTCTGGATGTTTCAATATCTAGACTGGCTCCTCACTGCCACCACCAAGCATCAACTCATCGAGGTACGGGACTCCACTATTCACAGCTGTGCACAAGTGGGCATCACCATAAACTATGAAAAGTCTGCCTTGTTGCCTTGTCAGTCCATTTCATTTATAGGCGCAGATTTAGACACAAGGGCCATGATAACAAAACTGCCTCAAGAAAGAGTTTTAACCATTCGTTGTCAAGTTTCAATCCTCTTGGCAAACGAGAATCCAGGCAACATTTGTCCTCAAGGTCTTGGGATCGATGGCTGCAGCGATTACTCTGGTCCCTATGGCACGCTTCCACATGAGAATTCTGCAGTGGCTCCTTTTTGCTCAATGGTCATTCCAGGATTTGCCATGGCTCCCTTTTGCTCAATGGTCATTCCAGGATTTGCCAATGTCGCATCAGATATGGATCACAGAGTCTTGCAAGAAGGACTTGGCATGGTAGCTTCACTTCCCTGTGGTATCAATGGGCAGACCGTTTCTAGCCTCCCAACCCGTAGCCACAGTGACCATGGATGCTTCCCAGATAGGATGGGGGGGGGGGGCATTATCTGGGACAGACTGTTCAAGGGACTTGGCAAGAACACGAGTACCACTTGCACATCAGTGTCCTAGAGATGAAAGAGCTGCTTCTAGCATTGCAAGCACTTCAAGACTCCCTGCCTACAGGGACTATAGTGATTCAGACTGACAATATATCAGTAGTGTGGTACATCAACAAACAGGGGGGAACCAGGTCTTATCCCTTGTGCAGAGAGGCTCTACAAGTATGGCAATGGGTGATGCCTTCCCATCGCGTTCTGGTCGCAAAGCACATCCCGGGGAAATCCAACGTATTAGCAGACGAGCTCAGCAGGGCTATTCTGATGCTTCACGACTGGTCTCTGAAACAGGAAGCTGCAGAGTTACTTTTTCGCAAATGGGGACAGCCATGCTGTGATCTTTTCGCCACTCCCCTCAACAACAAATGCAGCAGCTACTTTGTCCTAGTCCCACCACTGGGACAGTCACCCAGGGAAACACTGGTTCACAATTGGCCCCCGGGACTGCTTTATGCCTTCCCCTCTGATCCCCAATGTTCTTCAGAAAGCTCAGTCATTCAGTTGCAAGTTAATCCTCATTGCTCCTTACTGGCCTGGACAGATTTGGTTCCCATTCCTCTGGCATAATCTGCAGAGAGAGCCTTGGATACTGGATCCAGTTCTGGATCTCCCGACAACATCAGTCGGGTGCTCTCCACCCTTCCGTCCATAGTCTCAAGCTGACTGCTTGGTTTCTCCACTTCGGTCTTAGCCAGACTCCCAGATGTTTCCCTTGATTTCCTCCCATAAGCCCACTAAAAGTAAATGGAAGAGGTTCTCTTGTTGGGCAAAGAACAACAACATTGATCCTTTTACTGCCCCCATTTCTAAGATTGTGGATTTCCTGGCTGAAACATTTGAACGAGGAGTGGCACAGCTACTATCGGAGTCCAACTAGCTGCCATTTCTAATTTCCATGTAGGAGAAATGAGATCTAACATCATGTCCCACAGACTATGCAACGCATTTCTAAGAGGTACTTCCCTCTTAAGACCTCCAATAAGAGAACCTCTCCCCCCTCCGAGATTTAAATCTAGTTTGAGTCTCTCATTCTTTCTCCCTTTAAGCCAGCTGATTCTTGTCCTCTAAAGTTTCTAATTTGGAAAAACACCTTAACTGCCATTACTTCAGCCAGGAAAGTTTGAGTTACAAGCCTTATCTACTTGTCCCCTGTATTTGATTTTCCACAAAGGCAGTTTGTCGGAACCAGTCCCTCCTTTTTGCCCAAGGTGCATTCAGAGCATAACTTAAATCAGTCCATAGAGCTTCCTGTATTCTTCCCCAGTTATGGCAACAAGGCAGAGTATAAGCCCCACCAATTGGGTGTTCATAGACAGTTGCATCTTTATTTACACAGGACTAAGGATTTCAGAAAATCTGATCAATTGTTTATATCCTTTGCAAACAACAAGAAAGGTTGTCCACTGTCCAAAGTGACCTTATCAAAGTGGCTGTCAAACACTATCACCTACGTTTACGCTTTGCAGAATAAAGAACTTCCAAGAAAAATTAAAGGACACTCAACTAGGGCCTTGGCTACTTATGTTGCCTTTCAAGCCAAACTGTGTGGCAGCCACATGGGCTAATCCCCATACCCTTTATCTCTAATTACAAAGTAGATGTGGTTTCTCAGGACAGGGCATCCTTTGGTTCCACAGTCCTCGAGAGTTTTTTCCAGTGAGCCACCCAAGATTTAGGTGCTGGGCATGCTGTCCCAACCAGCAAGAAGGAGGCGAGATAGGACAACATAACATAAAGAAGTTATGTACTCACCGTAACGTTCCATGTTTGTTGTCCTTCATCTCACCTTCCTTCTTCCCCACCCTCCTCCTCCCTCCTGGAGGATCGAGAGGAATTTTCTTTTTGTTTGGCTACACTGGCTGAGTTCCTTTATGCTTACCAGTTGGTTGGACCTAGTCTTTCCTACCTTTATCTTGCTGATAATTTACACACACTTATACAGGTCCCTTTCTTTCCCTAGCAAGTTTAGTAGTATTTGGACCCATTTTGTGTGGTGGGTTATCACAAATGATATTTGGGTAACTACCGCTAGGCATGTTGGGATAGGGGCTAGCCTCGAGCCAGTAAGAAGCTCTCGAGCTATAGTATATGGCAGAGTCAGTCTCGGAACCTAACCAACAGGAAGAAAGGCGAGATGAAGGACAACAAACATGGAATGTTATGGTGAGTACATAACTTTTTTTTTTTTTGCGCCCACAAATCTACTACATTAACTGTTTCACAAAGCACAGAGACACCATCAACATGAAAAGTAGGGTTGCAGCTTTCTAACTGATCAGCTTACCTCTTGGAATGCCCTCTTTTAATAAAAGAATGTGCCTTATTTGATTTACAAAACCTTTTGAAAAGATGCCACTTATTGCAAGAATGATACTGCTGACCAAAAGCTAAGCACTTTTCTCTTTTGAGTTAATTACCACCGCAATTACGGCAGTTAACTATGCAGCTCAGTCACCCTTATGCTTCACTGAGCATGCCCTTGAATTTGCTGGAAAGACTCTGGGCTTCCCAGGGGACTGTTACAGGACCTGCAGTAGCTGGCATGTGTTTGAGCCTGTCTCTTTCAACCAAGTGCTGCATACTATCAACATGAGCTTTGTCACTGTGCCTTCCACAGCTATTCTCATTTGTAAGCATGCTTGTGCGCTTTTCTGTAAGCGCATATATCTGAAAAATCTCATTGGCCTTATTCAAAGCTAAATCACCGTCTCAAAGCAAAATCTTTCTCACTGTGTCATTTAGTACCACACACAAGCCTATTTTTTATCAACTCTTCTGTCAAATCACCAGATCTGCATGTTTTAGCTATATTTCTCAAGTCAGTTATGTGTGCTGCAAAAGTTTCACCAGGCTTTTGATCCCTTCTGTAAAAAAGTGCCTTGCCTTTGTAACATTCATTTAGGGATTACACATTTCTCTAAGTTTACATGTTAAGCACTCTGGGGTCTTCCCGTGTTTCAGTTGGTACCACTATATGGCTGTGTTTCCCCCTCCCCTGCAAACACAGCAGGTGCATACACAAATCTCATTGGCCTTATTCAAAGCTAAATCACCGTCTCAAAGCAAAATCTTTCTCACTGTGTCATTTAGTACCACACACAAGCCTATTTTTTATCAACTCTTCTGTCAAATCACCAGATCTGCATGTTTTAGCTATATTTCTCAAGTCAGTTATGTGTGCTGCAAAAGTTTCACCAGGCTTTTGATCCCTTCTGTAAAAAAGTGCCTTGCCTTTGTAACATTCATTTAGGGATTACACATTTCTCTAAGTTTACATGTTAAGCACTCTGGGGTCTTCCCGTGTTTCAGTTGGTACCACTATATGGCTGTGTTTCCCCCTCCCCTGCAAACACAGCAGGTGCATACACAAATGAATGCTGTCTTTCAGTGGTGTTTGAATGAGCTACCTTAAGTAGAATAAGTGCTTTTGTACTTGTACCTTTGTCAGAAAAAGCAGCCTGTATGAAAGTATTGTATTCCTGCTCAAATACACACAAATTTTCTGAAATATTATCAAACACAAGCAGTGCAGGTCGGTGAAATCCTTTCGCCATGCCCACAAGATTATAGTAAAACACAATGCAAAATGGCCCTTGTAATTATGTTCACACACACCAGGTACTTGTAGTAATATTCAAATGCACAATAAACTCTGAAAGACTGTACTCTGTGAAATATGCTTTGACATAACTGTACTTTGTGAAATATTCTTTGAAATAATTGTACTTTGTGAAATATCCGTACTGTAACACTGCACACACTTGCAAACACTTTGCACACTTCGGATATTTTGAAGAGCTTTAGCTAATGCAAAAAGTAGCACATAGTGAAAAAATATGGTTTTCCCTTTTTTGTACATTTTATGCAATTCAGATAGTTCAAACGTTTTTATAATTATTTTGAATTTTTATCAGTATGTCACAGTATCAGAGATTGCCTTTAATAAGAAATTTGTTTTGAATGCTTCATTTTATATTTGTAGCGAAATAAATAATTTTAAGCGAGTTTTAGAACCTGGAATTAGACTAGTTTTGTGGGTCGTTTCAGCAGTAGGGATGATCCACTCCTATATATTCCTCCAACTTTAACCGGTTGCCTCATTGCTGTAACTCTGGATCCCATTCTGACACCATGTCGCTTGTCTTAGACTACGAGGCTTGGGTGTGTTCATTTTAAGTAGTTTATTGTATACAGATGAATCAGGATGGATGGCAGGAACATTGAACTTAAACTATCTGGCTGTCTACATACTTGCATGCTCTCACGCTGGCTGCTCACTCAAAATGGCACTCTTGCTTTGACGTGCCCAGTACTTGTATGCATGTGCTATCTCACTTGAAAGCTTCTTAAAGGTATATCACACACTGAGCTACAGTTTTGAACATATCAGAGTGTGCCACTAAAGAAGTTATTACAACCAATGTATCTTTGCACTTGAATGTAAGAGCAAGAAGAGAAGTTAGATGATGTTTGCCATTTAGTCATACAAGCTAGCACACTGAAGCATCACATTACAGGATGGTTTTGATAGTGATTTTGCAGGAAAATAAGATAACCCAGTTGCATGCAATTCAAGAGCCATTGCTGACTGCTGGAAGTGATACGGTCAAACAGAGGTGCTCAGTATAGTTTAAAGTTTCATGAATATAGGAACAACATTGCTAAAGGAAAGTAATGACCCTTTGCCTTTTACAGCCTATATTCAAGACATTTTATACAGAGAATCACCAAAACTGTGAAGAATGTCATTGCAGATGTTCGTGTTACCGTGCTGCAGTCATCACACTTGGGTTATCTTGTCGTCAGGCGGTCCCGCAGTCGGCCTGAATTCCAAAGTCTTGGTCCGGAGTCTGTTGCTGTTACTTCTTCCCTGACGTCAGTGCGCCAGGGGTATATCTGATGCATCCAGCGCCGTTTTCTCCAGTCTTTCTTGCCGCGCGGTGCCCGAAGCAGAAGCAGTTCACAAGTGCCGGTCGGCCGACTCCTGAGATTTTTGAAGCCGAATTTCAGATCCGAAGTCTTCAGTAAAACTAAGTACCCCATTGGGGAAACTTTTCTTGCCTCAGACCGATGTCAGAAAAAGTTAACAATTGTATTTCTTGTGGGAAGCAAATACCTCATAAGGATTTTCATTCTTTTTGTATACCTTGCCTAGGCCCAGACCACGACGTCACTGGTTGTCGCTTTTGTGCTAGGTTCAATAAGCGTACTATAAAAAGACGCTTTGATTTCGCTCGACACTACTTAGGTAGAAATTTTAACTATACAATGCCGTCGGAGCAACCGACTACTCGGCGTGCACAAAAAACGCAAGGATAAGGACAGGCAGCCTAAACCCAAGCCAGACTCCGAGGCCTGGGTTGGGCCGGTCTCCGGATCACCGGTTTTCAGTGAGGCTCCTACGCAGCCCCTGGCTACCGCAGAATTGGAACCCGAGATCGCTTCGGAGCCTTTGGCGGACAGTGCTAGGCCGACGCAGCCATTTTCTCTAGCCCCTACCGACGACATTGCAGAAAGAGATGTCGGTGCTGCAGAAACACCTTCGGTTTCTGAAGGTGTCTTCAGACCGACGACGCTCACTATAAAAACGTATCCTAAGCTTAAGACTCCTATTAAACCAAAAAAGACTGCACGTCAGTCTCCACTTCAAGGCCCTTGCCTAAGAAACAGATGCTTAAAATGGCTGAAGATTTGATCTCTTTAATCAGGGGTTCCCAAACCCCCCCCCCGACAAAAGGCCTAGACAAGAGGAAGATTATGCCTCCTCTGATCAAGTGTCTATTTCCTCAGGCTCCTCTTGAGGACCAAGATTACTCATTTTCCCCTTATGAAGATTCTGATGCTGAGGATTCCATTCCCTAAGCTTCTCCTCTTGAAGACTACTCCTTTGGAGAAACTTTACACACTGAGGGAACATTTTCACTGGGAAGGTCAGGACTACTCTGACTCAAAGGAAAGGCTCAGAGAGTTTCTTTTACTCCCCCAGCACAGACCTCTTGCTATCCCCCCAGTTTTAGACATTGTGGATGATGTTTACTTAGAATCTAGTTTAAACCCAGATTCTCTGCCTCCTGCTCCAGCCAAACCAGACAGATATAGAGTGCCTGACTCCCACAAATTCCTTTATAAAAGCCCTGTTGCTGATCCAGAGACTATCTCCCAGGGTCCCAAAGGGGCTAAGGCTTCTATGGCGAAAAGTCCTGTACCCTCTGAAAGGGACTCCAGAACACTAGACAGGTGGGGGAAAAAGGTTTACACCTCAGCCACTCTAGCTATGAGAGCACTAAATTGTCAATTTCACATGCTAAAATACCAGCAATTTCTAATGTCTCAAATAAGACAAAAAATGAGCACACTCCCTCAACAGTCTGAATTGAAAGAAATGCAGGATCTGTTGCATGCAGCTGAACAGGTGGGCAAACATACTTTACAATGTGGATTTGATTCTTTGGAGGCTTCCTGTAGAGCAGCTGTTACTGGGTCTGTTATACGTAGGCATGCTTGGTTAAAGGAACAAACTCTGCCTGATCATGTTAAAGCAAAGCTTCTAGATGCCCCCTTACAGCAGGATGTCCTATTTGGAGTTAAAGCAGAAGTAGTCTTAAAGAAAATGGAGGATAAGGCAAAATCAATGCAGACAGTCAAAGATTTTCTACAGGTTCAGCCCCCTCGCTTCAGCAGAAATTGGCCAACAAAAAAATGGTCCTTTCCAGCTACTGACAGACCACAGAAGGGTAAATACAGACGCCCAAGAGGCAGAGGACAACCACAAACCCACTACAAACCTTGACAATGGGGCACTGCAACACAAAAGGGAGAAGACAGGCCCCAAACTACTAGAAGGAAAACTCAATGACTTAAACCTCATATGGCCAAGCAAGACTCTCTTGGCAGCTCCTTTGGGAGGAAAATTAGCACTTTTCCCAGACAACTGGCACATCGTCACAAAGGACAAATGGGTCCTAGACTTAATTTCACAGGGATACAGATTCCATTTCCACACCTTGCCAACGAAAAGAGGAATGTCAAACCTGCCACAAAATCAATGGGCAGAGGCACAAAAACAAATTACAGCTCTCATGGACATGAGAGCCATTCAACTGGTACCTACACGGGAGCAAGGCCAAGGATTTTACTCAAGACTCTTTCTAGTTCCCAGAAAGGACCATGCCTGGAGACCAATTCTGGACCTTTCAATTCTAAACACCTTCTTACAAGTACCCATATTCAAGATGCTAACACTACAGCAGCTTCTTCCCATGTTGGGCAAGAAAGAATGGCTAGTAACGTTGGATCTCAAGGAGGCATACCTGCATGTCCCTGTCAGACAAAATTGCAGAAGATACCTCCGTTTCATTGCAGGTTCAACCCATTACCAATTCTCTGCACTGCCCTTTGGCTTATCCACTGCGCCCAGGGTTTTCACAAAATGCCTGGCACCAGTAATTGCATACTGCAGACAAAGAGGAATTCAAATATACCTGTACCTGGATGACTGCCTCATCCAAGCAGAAAGCAAGGACATCCTCTTACAACACCTGGCTTTTGTAAAACATCTTCTAAGTTGCCTAGGGTACACAGTAAACGAAAAGAAATCAAAACTAGTACCCTCACAAAATATGAAATTCACGGGTGCCAGCTCGAATACAACGGCCCAGAAGGCTTATCTGATGCCAGACAAACAACCACTGACTCAGTATTTCAAAACAATGGCAACAAAGACCCAATTCCCTGCAAGAAAAATTCTGCAGGCCTTGGGCTTCATGGCATCTTGCATACTACTAATACCATTTGCAAAACTGCATATGAGGAAATTACAGTGGTACCTAAAAAGTGTATGGTCTCAACACAGCCACAGCTTGGACACAAGGATATCTCTCATTCCTTGCCTTCAACAAGAGTTTCTATGGTGGTCACAGGCATGTCACCTCAACAAGGGTCAGCCTTTCACCTTGCCCCCAGCCAGGCAAACTATGACAACAGATGCATCGGACTATGCCTGGGGGGCACATGGCAGGACAGTGCGTTCAAGGCATATGGACTGCAGAACAAAGGAATCTGTACATCAATCAAAAAGAGATGCTAGCTGTACAGAATGCTCTGACAGCCTTCAAGAACCTCTTACATCCAGGACGGCTTACAATAAGGACGGACAACACCACAGTAATGTGGTACATAAACAAACAAGGGGGTACACACTCCTACCCTCTCTGCAGGCAAGCAATGACTTTGTGGAACACAGCACTGGCTTACCAAGTTCAGCTACAAGCTCAATTCCTGCCAGGAGAAAAGAACACATTGGCAGACGACCTCAGCAGAAACATCATGGATCCCCACGAGTGGAAACTGGATCCACAAGTATTTGCAATGATGACTCAAAAATGGGGCCACCCAGACATAGACCTGTTTGCCAGCCCCCAAAACTATCAGCTAACAAAATTTTGTACAAGGACACTTCACCATCAAGCTTGGAAAGTGGATGCACTCTCATTCAGTTGGAAAAACCTGACAGTATATGCCTTCCCTCCATTGCCCCTTCTCTCAAAGGTGCTTCTGAAAGTCAGAAAGGAGAGACCACGAATGATACTCATAGCCCCATACTGGCCACGCCATCACTGGTACCCACTATTAAGGAATATGGCCCAGGGCCCACCTTGGATTTTACCACAAATTGCCCATTTGCTCACACAGCAAGACAATCAGATTCTCCACAGCCAGCTCAAAACCTTAAATTTGGCTGCATGGCATATCACCTAAGCATCCAGCCAGCTCCTCTTCCTCAAGCAGTTATGGATGTTATTCTGGAAGCTAGGAGGCCTAGCACCAGGAAGGCCTACTCGGATAAATGGAAAAGGTTTTGCGCCTGGAATCAAGCTAAAGGCCAAAATTACCTGCAGCCTCACATGCCTCAGATTCTACAGTATTTAACTGAGATGTTGCACAAAAGACTTTCTTTTTCATCTATTAAAATCCACGCCTCAGCTATTTCAGCCCACAACACGGATCCACCCTTATTTTCACATCCACTTCTAAGGCAGTTCCTCAGAGGGGCAAAAAACATTAGGCTCCCCAGGAGAGCACCTACACCAACCTGGGACCTCAACTTTGTTCTGGAAAAACTTACGCTACCTCCCTTTGAACCAGCTTTCTCTGCTAATCTAAAGTTTACATCATGGAAGACTGCCCTGCTGCTAGCAATAACTTCAGTCAGAAGAGTCTCAGAGCTTCAGGCACTAATGGCAGTGGAACCTTTCCTCATTTTCCATCAAGACAGAGTTTCTCTATGAACTAATCCTTCCTTCATGCCTAAGGTGGTATCCAGTGTGGCTGTAAATCAAACCATCCACTTACCCACCTTCTCTCCAAATCCACAGAACAAAGGAGAAAGACTCCTGCATTCCTTGGACATTCACAGGCAACTTCGTTACTACTTGGATAAAACGAAGGTTTTCAGAAAATCTGACCAGCTCTTTGTATCTTATGCTGCAGCTTCACAAGGGAAGGCTATATCGAAAGAGACCATTTCCAAATGGATAGGACATTGCATTCGTTTTTGCTATACCCATCATGGAAAACCAGTCCCTGCTACCATAAGGCCCCTCTGTACCAGGGCAGCAGCTACATCTACAGCCTTCCTCAGGGGGGGTGCCAACCAAGGATGTTTTGGAAGCTGCAACTTGGAGTTCAGTACACACCTTCACCAAACACTACCACTTACCACTTTACTCTAAGACTAGAGCTGGCTTCACCACTGCAGTTCTGCAGGGCCTTCTAGCCTCCTCTAACCCTCTTTGACTCCTCCTCCCATCCTTAGCTTTGGGATTCTACCCAAGTGTGATGACTGCAGCAGGGTAACACGATGAACATAGTACAGTTTTGTACCTACCATAAATGTAGATGTTCGAGTGTACACCCTGCTGCAGTACAGGTTACCCTCCCTCCATCCCCTCTGACTAACTAAATCTTTATAATACCTTTCTGATGTATTTGCTTATAGCTGTTGGGATGTTGTGTTTGTGCTAAATTTACTAGATTGGTACTAATTACTGACCACCTTTTTGGGGGCACCTGACATCTGGGTCAAGAAAAACTGAAGAAAATGGCGTCGGATGCATCAAATATACCCCTGACGCACTGACGCCAGGGAAGAAGTGACAGCAACCGACGCCGGACCAAGACTTTGGAATTCAGGCCGACTGCGGGATCGCCTGACGACAAGATAACCCAAGTGTGATGACTGCAGCAGGGTATACACTCTAACATCTACATTTATGGTAGGTACAAAACTGTACTTTTACTTGCTTTAGTTTTGAAATGTAAGCCAGGAAAAAGAGAAATATGGCTTGCTGTTTTGGTAAATATGAATGCCTCTGCATAGAAGAAGACTCGCTTGAAAGTTCATTGGATAATTCTACAATTGCTTTTGACTGAAAAGAACTGGTTTTGGTCCTGATTATACTATTGATTCAAGTAGTAGCAACAAAAGGGGTTTGCTACAACAAGTACTGTCGTGAAGGAGGTAATGCAGCCGTACTTTTCTTGGAAAAGTTTAGTTGGTGTGAGTGTTAATGTGATGGTGCCAAATATGTTTAAGAAAGAAATGTTGGGGATAAAAAAGATTCACATTTGGGAACTGTAAATTGTGGTGCATTTTGGCTGTGAATGTTTGTATATTTTAGAGCAAGGAGTTCAGAATTGTGCTGCATGTGAAGTGCTTATAGCTTAAGTGCAGGAGATTAAATGTTATCTAATCGTGCCAGAAAAGAGCAATGAACTACTGTATTAACAGGTATTTTTGAACAGCATTGTTCAATCACAGTTCAGACTACACAGGTGCACATACATTAATAGAGCCAGTAGTGATGTTTATTATTGTTTTCATGAAAGGTACGTGTACAATTTGTTTTAATAATTGGATAAATTGCTCAATGTGAAGTTGTTAAATCTCGTCGTTTATTCTCACTGATGGGTTCGGAGCCGATCCTCTGCTCCGACACGGCCGATAGCAAAGCTCAAGGTTTGCCAGTAGCTCGAGACCAAGCCCCTTATCCCACAATGCACTGCTGGAATTACCTCAGATCTGGTTTGCCGCAGCAAGAGAGATCTCTCTGATCCAGTCAGCTCGCACCACTTTGTGCTAAATCACAAGTTTAAAAAATTCTTTCTCCTTCGTTTTGATAGATTATTCTGTGGTGGTGCTGCGGTAGCGTTGTCTCACAGTAAGACGCTATCCGGTTCGAGTCTCAGCTAGAGTGTCTTCTGCGTGGAGACATTTGTGAATGGGCATACCTTTGTTGAAGGTTGTGCGTCAGGTCTGGTAACTCTGCATGTAAAAATCAACTAACAATCATTAGCGGACCGGAGTTCCGCTGTGGCGACCCCTAACCGGGAAAAGAAGAAGAAGATGATTCTTTATTTAGTGTGTGTGTGTGTGTGTGTTTCTCGTTAACATAATATAGTTTTAAGTAGGTTAGATTGTAGAGATAGTGCCCTGTGTTGGCTTAGTTTTCTTAGTGTTGGGCCTTTTCTTAGCCCTATTTAGTTTTAACAATTTATTCTTGTTGTTAGTATTTTTTTATTATTTTTTTTTTTTTTTTTTTTTTTTTAAGTATGGGCCTAGTTAGCCCTGTATTTAACCTCTACAGGTTAATTTTGTGGTGTGTCTGGTTCTAACATGTCGGATGAGAGGGAAAAGTCTCACCCCAAATCGGGGTTTAAGAAATGTCCAGATTGTGGACAGAAAATGTCTGTCACTGGCGGGCATGTCCAATGTGTTTACTGTCTGGGGGCTAAACACCTCCAAGACTCTTGCAGTATTTGCCACTCTTTTTCCTCTAGGGATCTTTTAGAGAGAAAAAGAAAACACATTGATAGGGGGTTGCTGCAGCATACTTTATCTGATGCGTTGTGTAGCCAGGAAGGTGCCAGCACTTCTTCAAAATCTTCTAAATCTTCTGATTCTAAACTTACCAAGAAGGCAAAAAGATCAGAGGGTACAGGGTCATCGATTCCACAGTCCTCGGAACAGAGTGTCCCTTTGGTTTGGAGCCAGCTTCCAATCTTGGAGCCGGTCTCTGAGGTTCCCTCATCTCCTCTGCTCCAGTCAGCACCTTCGGTGCATTCCTCAAAGTCTTTGGTCAGCCTCTCTGATATGGATATGGATCGGCTAGTGCAGAAGCTTCTACGGGCACCAGGACTTGCTAAATTGTTGTCGGCCCCGACCATTTCATCTGAGCCAAAGACCATTGAACCGGACTTGACTATTCCTCCGAGCCGTACTGGACTATTGGAACTGATAGTTGTCGAACCTATGGAACAGAGACCCGCACCGGTGTTATCGGTTCCATCTACTCAGACGTCCTCGGTGCCGACCGAGGATGCTAGGAGCCGACACTCTCCTGTCTGGTCCGGGGAGGATAGTCGGACCGATTTGTCTGTGCCGACTCTTACTCTCGGGGCTTCAGCTCGGATGAGCTCGGTGCCCATGGTTTCGGTGCGGTAGGATTGGACGGTCCCTCTGGATCAGTCTACCCCTTCTCGTTGGAGCCATGGTGCTTTCGATGCCATGAGGAGAGTCCTGTTTCCTAAGACATCGTCTGCATCAGTTCGGACTTTCTTCTCCCCTCAAGCTCCTGTGTCCGCTTCTACGTCTATCGGTCCCCCTAAGCGTAGAGACCCTGAGCCTCAAGTAGCCCCACAGGGCGTCCCCTGCTCTTCCGAGACCTCCTCAGATCTTCCTACTGAGGAGATAACCAGGAAGAGACTGTACAAGAGGAGGCACTTGGACTCCCCACAGGAGTCTTTGACATCCAACACTGACTTGGATGAGTCAGAAGGGTCCCCTCGATCCCCCTCTGAGGATATCTCCTTTGCAGAGATATTAAGAGATCCTGAGTTAGAGGGGCGATTGGCAGTCCAAAACCCCTACTGAGGACGAGTCAGTGTTCTTGAAGGCTTTTGGGTCTCAACCTTCCACTTTTTGGGTGTCTCCGCCTTACGACAAGCTCATGGAGCTGATCTCTCGTAAGGCGTGGGAGTCATCTGAGGCCATGGAACCTGTCCCTCGGAAGCCGAATAAGTTCATCTCTGCCCCAGTGGACAAAGCCTTTTTGACTAAAGGAGTGCCTGTTGATGCCATGGTGGTAGCTGCAGCCACCAAAAAGGAAGTGTCTGAAACCTCCGCATCTATCCATCCTCTAAATGGAGATTCTAGGATCATGGATAGATATGGGGAACGCATGTTTAGTTCAGTGACATTTTCTCTGCAATCGCTGAACTATTTAACCCATTTCACGAGACTGCAAAGAGATCTCCTGAAAGAGCTAGGAGATGCTCTCCAAGGTACGGTAGCTGCAGGGGTTGCCGACAAAGTCAACACACAGCTCGTTCCCCTAAACTCAGTTGTGAACTCATCCATGCGTCTCATATCTTATGCAGCTGATGGTTTGAGTAGAGCCGCTAGTTCAGGCATTGCTCTGTGGAGACCAGCCTGGATGCGTCTGTTCCTTTGCGGAGCCCTTTAAGTCTTCCTTTAGCAACACCCCATTTGATGGCTCATCACTGTTTGGGCTTAAAGTAAAGGAAACTTTAACTAGGTGTGAGCAGGAAGGCAAGACCCTATCTGCCATTGGAGTCTGTTTTTCTACCCCTACTCGGCCCTATCACAAGGGCCGTAAGGGTGGGAAAATGTGGTTCCAAAAAGCAGAGAGAGCCTGTCAGGACACACGTGGAGAAACCCTCTCTAGTGGTAGAGGAGGGGGGTTATAATTGAAGACGCCGCCCGCACGGCAGAGGGGGTCTGCAGCAACAGGGTGGCAGAGGCCACTTCTCTGGTCAGCCCTACCAGCACTCCTGAAAGGAGGCCCGGCTTTCTGGCTCTGGAGGCAGTCGGGGGTTGCTTATCTTTGTACCCAGAAGCCTGGCTAAACCTAACATCAGATACATGGGTACAAAGCATCATTTCCAGAGGATATTTCATACCATTCTCTTCCCCTCCCACTCCTGTAAACAGAATCCCAGATGTTCCACCCAGTCTCAGGGAACAAGCAATCGTAGAGGTCCATAAATTGCTAGAGTCATCCAACCAGTCCCAGCAGACCAAGTTGGATTCGGAACTTACTCGAGATGCTTTTTGGTACCAAAGAAAATGGGACTGGAGACCTATCTTGGACCTCAGCAGACTCAACCAATTCGTAAAGAAAGAGAAGTTCTGAATGGTCACGCTTCAGTCCATTCTTCCCTTCCTAGGGAAAGGCGATTGGATGTGCTCCATAGATCTCAAGGACGCGTACTATCACATAAAGATGAACAGACGCTCCAGGGATCACCTGCATTTCCGGCTGGGAGCCAATCATTACCAGTTTCACGCCCTGCCCTTTGGTGTCACTACAGCCCCCCGAGTGTTCACCAAATGCATGGCAGTGGTCACGGCTCACCTGAGGCATCTAGGATTCCAGGTGATCTTCGTGTTTCACTGTTGCAGTCATTACATTTGGGTAATCCTGCTGGCAGGTTGCCCTCAGCCGGCCTGAATTCCAAAGTCTTGGGTCCTGCGTCTGCTGCTTTCACCCCTTCCATGACGTCAGGTCGTCAGGGGTATAAAAGAAGCAGCCATCGCCATTTTCCTCAGTCGTTCTTGCCACGTGGTGCCCGAAGCAGAAGCAGTTTGCAAGTGCCAGTCGGCCGATTTCCTGAGATTTTCGTGTTTGAGTTTCAGATGCGAAGTCTTCGATAAAGCTAAGTACCCTGTTGAGGAAACTTTTATTTCTTTCTCCAGACCGATGTCAAAAAAAGTTAATTGTATTTCTTGTGGAAAACAAATACCTCATAAGGATTTTCATTCTTGCTGTATTCCTTGCCTAGGCCCTGATCACAACGTTACTGGTTGTCAGTTTCGTGTTAGATTTAACCAACGCACTATTAAGCGTCGGTATGATTTTGCTTTAAACTTTTTTGGACGCCGGTTTAATTATCCTGAAATGTCGTCTGATGGCCATCCGACTACCGGAGTTTACAAAAAATGCAAAAAAAAGGATAGAGAAAAACAACCAAGGCCCAAAACCGACGACGAAGCTTCTCCTAAGCCAGTCGCCGGTTCTCAGTGAGGTTCTTTCGCAGCCCCTGACGCCCGCTACTTTAGAGTCGCAGGCCGCTACCGACTCCCAAGTGGAGTCAGTCATGCCGCTGGATACTCAAGGTATTGGAGCCTCGAACGCTAATCCCTCAGATGGGTCCGGAGCCACTGAGCAGGTACCGGCTTCTGAGGGTGTATTCAGACCTAAACATCTTTACATTAAAACGGCTTCAGCTTCAAAGGCAAAGGCTAAAGCACCTTCTAAAGCAAGGAAACAAACTCAAGAGCCACGTGGACAGGACTCTATGCCCAAAAAACAGATGCTCAAAATGGCTGAAGACTTGATTACCTTGATCAGGGGTTCCCATCCCCCTCCTGATAAGAGGCCTAGGCAAGAAACTAACTATGAATCTTCAGATCAGGTTTCTATTCCTCCTGATTCCTGTTCTGATCAAGAATATTCTCTTCCCCCTATGAGGATTCTGATGCTGAAGAATCTATACCTTCAGCATCTCCTCCTGAGGACTACTCCTTTGGGGAAACCTTGCATACCATGAGGGAGCAGTTCCGCTGGGAGAGCCAAGATTTTTCAGAATCTAAAAAGAGGCTCAGGGATTTTCTTTTACTACCTTAACACAGCCCTCTTGCCATTCCCACCTGTGTTAGACATTGTAGATGTGTTTTCAGAGTCTAGTCTGACCCCTGACTCCTTACCCCCCAGCTCCTGTTAAGCCTGACAGATATTACAGGGTTCCTGACTCTCACAAATTTCTTTTTAAAAACCCTGCTGCTGACCCGGAAACTATTTCACAGGGTCCAAAGGGAGTTAAGGCTTCCACTGCAAAAAACCCAACCCCCTCTGACAAAGATTCAAGGGCACTGGATAGATGGGGAAAAAAGGTTTACACATCTGCAACTTTGACAATAAGGGCCTTAATATGCTTAAGTATCAGCAACATATCATTGGATTGCTTAAACAGAAAATGTTGTTAAATTCTGAATGTGCAGAAAACAAGGAAATGCAGGATTTATTGTATGCAGCAGAACAAGTTGGAAAATATACTTTGCAATGTGGTTTTGATTCTTTGGAGGCCTCCTGCAGGGCCGCAGTTACGGGTCCTGTAATTAGGAGGCATGCTTGGTTAAAGGAACAAAATCTGCCCGATCATGTTAAAGTTAAATTACTAGATGCACCTTTACAGCATGATACTTTGTTTGGTGTTAAGGCAGAAGAGGTGTTAAAGAAAATGGAGGACAAAGCTAAATCTATGCAAACTGTCAAAGAATTTTTACAAGTACAGCCACCTAGGTTTAGTAGACACTGGCCTACAAAATATTGGTCCTTTCCTGTGTCAGACAGACCTCAAAGGGGCAGATCCAGATGACCTAGGGGCAGATCCCAGGCGCAAGGTTCTTATAGGCCCAAGCAATGGGGTGCTTCTACCTCCAAAGCTGGAGAAGATGGATCACAAACATACAGAAAACAGTCCCAATGACTTCCCCCTGGCTGCACCGAGCACTTATCTTCTGGTAGCACCCTTAGGGAGAAAATTAGCACTTTTTGTTCTAAATTGGCACATCATAACCCAGGACAAGTGGGTTCTAAATATAGTGTCACAAGGCTACAAGTTCCATTTCCATACTCTGCCAAAGGCAAATGGCGTTTGTAAAAAGACTTCTAACATGCCTAGGGTACACAGTCAACAAAAAGAAATCAAAACTAGTACCCTCACAAGAGATATTCCTGGGTGCAAGCTTGAATACAACTGCCCAAATGGCTTATCTCACGCCAGACGAACAAAGGCAACTGACTACCTATTTTAAAATGTTGGCAACAAAGGCCCAATTATCTGCAAGGAAAATTCTGCAGGCTTTGGGCTTCATGGCATCCTGCATCCTACTAAACCCATATGTAAGACTGCATATGAGGAAACTTCAATGATACCTAAAAAGTGTTTGGACTCAACATTACCACAGCCTGGAAACAGTCATTAATCTCATTCCCTGCCTGCAACAGGAGTTTCGATGGTAGGCAAAGGCTTGTCACCAGAACAAGGGACAGCCATTCACATTATCTCCAGCCAGGCAGACACTAACAATGGATGCATCAGACTATGCCTCGGGAGCCCGCATTGCAGGAAGATGCATTCAGGGCACATGGTCCTCAAACCAAATGCATCTACATATCAATCAAAAAGAGATGTTAGCTGTTCAAAATGCCCTGACAGCCTTCAGGGGCCTACTTCATGCGGGGCAACTACTGATAAAGATAGACAACACCACGGTCATGTGGTATATAAACAAGCAGGAGGGCACATATTCTTACCCCCTTTGCAGACTAGCCATGACCTTGTGGGACACAGCTTTGACTTACTAAGTACATCTTGCAGGCACAATTCCTGCCAGGAAAGGAAAATACTCTGGCAGACGAACTAAGCAGAAACCTCATGGATCCCTATGAGTGGAAGCTGGATGCACAAGTCTTCAGCGTGATAAGGAAATGGGGATGCCCGGTCATGGATCTGTTTGCCTCCCCTCTCAATTACCAACTAAAATGATTCTGCACAAGGACTTATCACAGACAAGCATGGAAAGTGGATGCCCTATCTTTCAGCTGGAAAAATCTGTCAGTATATGCTTTTCCTCCACTGCCTGTCCTCCCCAAGGTGCTCCTAAAGGTCAGACAGGAGAAGCCAAAGATGTTACTGATTGCCCCAGACTTGACCACGCCAGTACTGGTATCCAATACTAAGAAACTTATCTCTATACCTAGCTTGGACCTTACCTCAAATACCTCGACTACTGTCCCAGCAAAACAATCAGATCATGCACAGCCACTTCAGGATATTAAACTTGGCAGCATGGCGGATAATGTAGTCATACAAAAAACACCTCTCAGTAAAGCTGTGATGAATGTCATTCTGGAAGCCAGAAGGCCTAGTACTAGAAAATCTTATGCTGGAAAATGGAAGAGATTCTGTGCCTGGAACCAGGCACAAGGAACTGATACAGCAGTACCAAATATTCCTCAGATTTTGCAATACTTAACTGAGATGCTGGACAAAGGCCTATCTTTTTCATCAATTAAAATTCATGCCTCTGCCATTTCGGCTCATTACAATACAGAGCCACTACTAAAAATTTATGGCCCCCAAGGAGACTACCAATACCTGCATGGGACCTCAACTATGTCTTGGAAAAGCTCACCCTGCTTCCTTTTGAGCCAGCTGCTACTGCTGATATGAAGTTTCTATCTTGGAAAACAGCTCTGTTCTTAGCAATTACTTCTGCAAGACGAGTTTCAGAGCTACAGGCGCTCATGGCTGTGGAACCTTTCATCATTTTTCATCCAGACAGGGTCTCCCTGAGGACAAACCCAACATTTATGCCTAAAGTAGTGTCCAGTGTGGCTCTTAACCAAGCCATCCATCTGCTAACCTTTTACCCAAATCCACAGAACAAGGGGGAGAGAATTCTGCATTCTTTGGATGTACACAGACAACTTAGATTCTACTTGGACAGAACCAAAGCTTTCAGGAAGACAGAGCAATTACTAGTGGCATATGCTGCAGGATCACAAGGAAAGTCTGTCTGAAAGCAGACTATTTCTAAATGGTTAGGCCACTGCATTCGTTTCTGCTACTTACACCATGGCAAGCCAGTGCGTAAGGGCATTAGGCCTCATTCCACCAGAGCTGCAGCCACCTCAGCAGCCTTTCTCAGGGGAGTACCAACCAGAGACATTTTAGAGGCGGCTACTTGGAGTTCAGTGCACACCTTTACAAAGCATTATCATCTGCCACTCTACTCTAAATTCAGGGCAGGCTTTGCCACTGCAGTTCTGCAGGGCCTCATAGCCGCTCTTACTGCTGTCTAGTTCCAACCTCCCAACCATAGCTTTGGGACTCTACCCAAATGTAAATGTAATGACTGCAACAGTGAAACACGAAGAACATAGTACAGTTGTGTACACTTAACATAAATGTAGATGTTTGAGTGTATTCACTGTTGCAGTCCAGTTTACCCACCCGCCTTCCCCCTTTTTTCTTTTGCATCTTATCTTTCCTTTTCTGATTTATACTACCTATGTGGTGTATTTGCTTTTAGATGAAGGTAAAATTTATTTTGGTGTATTTCTGAATATATATATAAACTTTGGCTACCCTTTTTGGGGGTACCTGACATGTGGGGCAAAAAAAACAGAGTAAAATGGTGTCGGCTGCTTCCTTTATACCCCCTGACGACCTGACGTCAGGGAAGGGGCGACAGCAGCCGATGCAGGACCCAAGACTTTGGAATTCAGGCCGGCTGAGGGCAACCTGCCAGCAGGATTACCCAAATGTAATGACTGCAACAGTGAATACATTCTAACCTCTACATTTATGGTAAGTGTACACAGCTGTACTTTTCCATGCATAGATGATTGGCTCCTCACCGCTACCGCCAGGCTTCAATTGAATCGGGCAACACGATATACTCTGACACTCTGCCATCAATTAGGCATTACAGTCCACTTCGAAAAGTCTGCCTTATCACCATTGCAGCATACCGTTTTTATAGGAGCAGAGTTAGATACCTCAACCAGCACTCTGTCTTCCAATTGATAGAGTCTCACTTCTTCGCCAATACATCAACTCACTGGTGTCAAAGAACAAAGCTACAGCAGCAGAGGTCTTGAAGGTGCTAGGTTTGATGGCTACAGCAATCCTGGCTGTACCACTCTCAAGGATGCATATGCGAATCCTTCAATGGCTCCTCTTCGCTCAGTGGTCTTACCAAAAGCTACCCATGCACCACATGATTTTCATCACAGATTCTTGCAAGGGAGACCTTTAGTGGTGGTTGACGTCTCTTCATGTCACAATAGGAAGACCCTTTGTGCCCCCCCCCCCCCGTAGCCATTGTGACCATGGATACTTCCCTGATAGGGTGGGGGGGGGGGCATTTTCAGGGAAAGACTGACCAAGGCACATGGACGGATCAAGAGTCACATCTGCATATTGATGTTCAGGAGTTGAGAGCAGTACTTCTGGCGTTGCAGTACTTTCAGGACTCTCTTCCTCTAGGCACAATTGCAATTCAGATGGACAACATGTCAGTGGTCTGGTACTTGAACAAACAAGGCGGAACCAAGTCTTTACCCCCTTTGTCGAGAAGCCCTCAGGGTATGGCAATGGGCTGTGTCATCCCACCATTTTCTGATAGCAACGCACATCCCGGAGAAATCCAATGTGATAACAGACAAGCTGAGCAGGGCAATACTGTTGCCTCACGAGTGATTTCTCAACCAACGAGTTGCAGATTTGATTTTCCACAAATGGGGCCAGCCTTACTGCGACCTCTTTGCCAGTCACATCAATACCAAATGCAGAAGCTACTTTTCCCTAATACCACCTCCAGGACATTCCCCGAAAGATGCACTCGTGCACGATTGGCCACCGGGTCTCCTATATGCATTCCCACCTATTCCATTGATACCCAAGGTTTTACAGAAAGCAAAATCGCTGGGAAGGACAGTTATCCTCATAGCCCCCTACTGGCCTTGACAGATTTGGTTCCCTTTCCTTCACCATCATCTGGAGGATCCATGGATCCTGGACCCAGTTCCGGACCTTTTGACACACCCGTCAGGGACCTCCATCCTTCACTGCAGTCCCTAAAGCTCACTGCTTGGCTAATCCACTTCCCTTAATTGCCAGGCTTCATTCGCTCTCCGATGATACAAGACAAATCCTTTTGTCTTCTCACAAGCCATCCACCAGAAAACTACACCGCAGTAAGTGGAACAGGTTCCCAATTTGGGCCAATGTACAGAAAATCGACCCTTTCCAAGCTCCTCTGTTGTCCATTTTAGAATTTTTGACACAGATTTTTAAGGAAGGAGCAGCAGCTGTCACAGTTAGAGTCCAGTTAGCAGCCATATCAAATTTCCACCTTGGATTCAATGGGTTGAACGTTATGGGCCATAAGTTATCTAAGGCTTTTCTTAAAGGGGCTTTTCACATGAGACCTCCTGTCAAAATCCCCTATTCTCCATGGAATTTGAATTTTATGGTGTCTCAAATAATTCTCCCCCCCTTCGAACCAGCATCTTCTTGTAATCTCAGATATTTGTCCTGGAAGACTATATTTCTAGTAGCCATTACTTCTGCCCGCAGTGTGTCAGAACTCAAGATTTATCTATCAGTCCTCCTTACATGATTTTCCATGCTGATAGAGTATCTCTCAGAACAAACCCCTCCTTTTTGCCTAAAGTCTGTTCTGAGTCCAGTATCAATCAGGTCATTGAGTTGCATGTCTTTTTTTTCCCAACCACTCTAACAAATTGGAATACATGCTGCACAAACTTGATGTACACAGCTCAGATTTTATCTTGATAGAACTAAGGATATTTCGGAGGCCAGAGAAGGTAATCCAGTGGCTAAAACAACCCTATCTAAGTGGTTATCAGATTGTATATCCTTTGTTTATGAGAATGCAAACATGCCATTGACACACAAACCTAAGGCTCATTCTACCAGAGCCGTTTCTACGTCTTCTGCCTTTCAAGCTAAATTGCCCCTTGACAATATTTGTGCTGCAGCCACTTGGTCTAAGCCTCATACCTTTATCACACATTACAAAGTAGATAAGGCTTCCAGGGACAGGTCTGTCTTTAGTTCCACGGTACTGAAAAATGTACTTCCATGAGTCACCCAAGATTGAGGGTGCTAGGGACGCTACCCATCAGTGAGAATAAACAGCGAGATTTAACAACTTCACATAAAGAAGTTATGTACTCACCATAACGTTCCATGTGAGTTGTTTATCTCGCCTTTATTCTCACGTCTCTCCCTCATTCCCCCTCTTGGCTGAGAGTTGACTTGGAGGCTAGTACCATCCTGGTTATTCAATACTTCTTCCCCTTTGGGAAGTTCTTCCTTGTAGAAAAAGAAAAAAAATAAAAGGGTATATATACGCGCAGCAAACAAGATCTGAGGTAATTCCAGCAGTGCATTGTGGGATAAGGGGCTTGGTCTCAAGCTACTGGCAAACCTTGAGTTTTGCTATCGGCTGTGTTGGAGCCGAGGATCGGCTCTGAACCCATCAGTGAGAATAAAGGCGAATATAAACAACTCACATGGAACGTTATGGTGAGTACATAACTTCTTTTTTCTTGCTATTCCTTAAACATCCCTCCTCCTCCTCCAAAATATTACTCTGCATTTAATTCCATTTATTTCTGTGTAATTTGTTCCTTCCCTTTAGTGAAGATCCCACCTCCACTTCTGTTTCCTATAGAGTATTGAGTCCTTCAGTTATAATTGGTTTAGATTTTTTGTTCTCTATTTGTTTTTTGACCGGAGTTAGCATTAAATTCTTTTTTCTTTATCGAGTATTTAGTCCTTTTATTTTATAACTGGTTTAGATTATTTTTGTGTTCTAGTATTTTTTTTTTTTGGATGGGTATTAGCAGTAAACTTAGAATTTAAAATGCCTTTACCCATTAAGGCCCAAGTCCTAGCTCAAGACTCCTTTCTTAGTTGCAGTCATGAATAGGTGTGTTTTAGTGTCTGGGTTATGTGTGTGTGATGTACAGTAACTGATGTCCTTCAAGGATGCATCTGCAGTCATAACTTATGGGTTGTCCTGCCTCAGGCAGCCCTTCGGTCGGCCGGATTCCAAAGTCTGGGTCTGGCCTCGGCTGATGTCGCATCTTCCCCGACGTCAGAGCTGCTGGTGTATAAAGGCTTCAGCCAACGCCATTTTCCTCAGTCTTTCTTGCCGCGTGGTGCCCGAAGCAGAAGCTGTTCACAAGTGCCGGTCGGTCAGATCCAGAGATTCAGCTACCGAAGACTTCTAAAAAGCTAAGTACCCCTTTGGGGACTCTTTCTTGCCTCAGCCGATGTCAGACAAGGTAAATAATTGTTTAACTTGTGGGAAACAAATACCTCATAAGGATTTCCATTCCTACTGCCTTCCTTGCTTAGGCCCAGACCACGACGTATCAGCATGTTTAGCCTGTGCCTCCTTCAACCGACGGGCTCTTATGTACCAAATATGACAAGTATAGGTGTTATCAGTGCACTGAAAGCTACATTTTAAAGGCATGGAATCAAAAATGTAGAATGATCTACAATGTGCATGTATGAAGTTTAGGAGTCTTTTAGAACATTGAGTTTCAACATGTTACTTTATCAGTACTAGTACGTACAATCTACTGATTTAATTTGGTAGAGAATGTGACCTGTCGAGCCTCATGAAGAAGTGCAGAGCTTTAACAGTGGCTGCCAAGTAGTCTGACAGTGAGTTTTACTGGAATATAGAAATACTCCACTGGAAGGTGTTTTAATCTATTGCCTGCTAATTTACTGATGTGTCATAAATTGGAGAAGTATTCCCAGTTCTCATCCTAGGAACCAAATTGAGGTTAGTGGAAACAGAAATGGATTCAGCAGCGACGAAGTATAATATGCTGACCTCAATATACTGTTTCTCAGAAGCCCTATTTCAGACATTGCCTGGGTGCAAAGGAATTATCCATGTTGTGTCAATGAAGAGCAGCAGGATGGTATGAATGGTGTTTACAAAATCATTTATTTATAATTTAATTGTTTATTTTTTAACCAGTAACATGTTGGTATATATGCTGTGGTCCCAGAGAATAAATCTGCTACTTTGTTCGGAGTCTGTCTATAACAGAGCTGTGAGCTGCTGCAAGAGGTAAACTAGAATGTTCAAACTTCAAAAACAAGGAGGAAATAGTGCCTTGAAAGTCACAATCGCAAAAAAACACCAAAGCACACAGGAATCCAGTGACCACAGCTCCACGAAGTGAATAAGGCAGCAAAATGTAATCTTCTTTTAACGCTTCAAACAAAACAACCGCATTTTCGTCCACCTACATACAGGACTTCATCAGAAATACAATAAAAAAACAAACTCCCTCCTTTTATACTACTTCCTATAACATTTAAGCACTTGAAAAACCTTTAATATAAATTAACAATTTAGTAACTAAGCAACCATAATTATCTAAAATTCCAGGTTACAAGCAAACTATAGTAATGAATGTTAGTATAAAAAATGTTGATACAAATTCACAATACTACATAAAAAAAATGTCAAAAAGGAATGCATTTTTTGCAACCCATTTAAAAACACACTAGTGTGCAAAACAATGTTAACATTCTAACTATATACATACAATAAGTTAAAAGTAAAACATGTAAAATACTATAAATATAATGGATATGGTATACAAAACTAATCTATACTGCCATCTCCTGGTTTTGTAAGCACACTACATCTAAACAAATTTCAACCAAATCTTGTCTTAGCAGAAGCCAACACTTTTTTAAAAAAGAACCCAGTTAAAGTTTAGCAGACCTGAGTTTAAGAACTGGGGCCAATGAGTCATGATCATTGAGTCCTGGTAGCCTATTGGCTTCTAATTTGAGTTGCCAAAATAGCTCCCTAAACCTCAATAGTTGTCTCCCAGGGACCCCCCCCCCCCCCCGGGGTCTAATTCCACTTTTTCAGTGATTAAAAAAAACAAAAACTGCTTCAGTGCAAATACATACTATGTAGAGGGCATTTTTAATGTCCTGCCTCTTAATATCCTATTTGTCTTTCCTATGTAGAAACACCCACATATTTTACAAATAGCAATGTATACGACCCCAATAGTATCACAGTTACAGTGTGTGTTGGTCTCTACCTTCTCATTCCTATCCTTTAAACTCGCACCTTTTCCCTGAAGTCCATAAGGACATTGTGTGCAAGAAACCACACTTGTATGTGCCCTTCTTTGCCTGCCCTGTTTTGTTTTATGATTTTCTAACATTTCCTTAATATTCTTGCCCTTCCTTTAAGTGAATTTTAGGGGGTCCTTAATTAGTTTCTGTAAGTCTGAATAGTTACCAAACCTCTCCCAATTCTTGGAAACAATGTCCCTAATGTTATGAACATTAGTACTAAAATTCAAGACAAACTTACTGCTCCAATTAATTTCAGTAGGGACGTTGTTGGCTTTCTGACCCACTATCAACTCGGGAACCCCTAAAATAGGGTTAAATCTACCTCTCCTCTCTTCAATTTCATTTTCAATTTCTTCCACTAAACTCAAAGGATACTTCCTTTCTAAAAACATATTTCTCAGTTTTTTACATTTTACAGTATAATCCTCGTCTAAAGAAGTCATTCTGCAACCCATAATGAATTGCCCTTTTATAATTCCCCTCTTTTGACTAAAAGGGTGGGCACTAGTAAAAAACAAGTAGGAGTCTCTCTTCTATACACATTTGATTTAAATATTTTCTCCTCTTGAGCCTTTTCTACTACTACATCTAAATACTGTAGTCTCTCATGAGAAATGACATGAGTGAACTTTAAAAATTATGTAATGTTATTCATATACGCAATAAATTCATATAGTATCACTTCGGGTCCAACCCAGAAGATGCAGATGCTACCTAGGTAGCGTCTATAATAGCTCCAATACCGTGAGTATTCTGAATGAAATAAATTTCTCCTCCCATGTGGACAAGACTAGGTTGGCGTACTTGGGGGCACAACAGGCCACCATAGCTACCACACTTACCTGCTTGAAGAACTTGCCTTCAAAAAACAGTTAATTGCGTCTAAGCACTATATCCATAAGTTCTATAAGAACCACTATGGTATCACTATTTATACTACCCTTTATTCTGAGTGCTTCCTAAAACCATTCTAGTCCTGCCTTATGGGGTATAACATTAAACAAATCCTGGATGTCCATTGTAACAAATATTAAATCATCCTGATAAAAATTTCCACCAATGTCTTTTGGCTTTTCCCGGTTAGGGGTCACCACAGCAGAACTCCAGTCTGCTCGTGATTGGCAGTGGATTTTTACGGTGCTGAGTTGCCAGCCCGACGCCCAACCTTCAAAGAATACATGCCCATTCACACTTGCACCTACCTGCATGTTTTTGGCATCACTCGACCACGGGGAGGAAATGCAGACTCCACACAGAAGGCGCTCCAGCCGAGAATCGAACGGGAGAACCTCTTGCTGTGAGGTAATAACGCTAACCGTTGCGCCACCGTGGAAATATAAATTTCCACCAATACTTCTCAAAAAATCCCAATAGTCCTTAAGGATGCCCACCTTCTCAGACCAAACCTTTTTTAGCCTTAAGTCCAAATATTTGGCTAGTGGATAGGTTTTAGACCCTGTAGCTGCCACAATTGGTTTGAGAGGTGGGTTGTCGACATCCTTATGGACCTTGGGTATACCAAAAATTGAAGGAACTTTAGGTTTGTCCATAACTAGGTATTGATTTACTTCTTGACTAATCATGTCGTCCTTAACCATTTCTTTTAACATAAAGTCAATTTTCCTATATGAGACATTAATTTCATTGTGAGACACTCTGGTATATCTATCCGTGTTATTTAACATGTCCAACATTTTGGCTGAGTACATAATACTATCCATAATAACCACCCCTCCACCCTTGTCACGCTCCATAACCCTGACATTCTCATTCTTCCTCAAAGAATTCAAGTCATTTTCCTCTTTGCTCAGGTTGTAATGCCTACTTGAAGTGCTTACTCTGAGCTCCATTTCAACCTGGGTCTCAAAATTCTTGAGCTGGGGGTGGAGGGGTGGATTGTATGTGCTCTTTTTCTTAATTAAACGGACATTAGGTCCATTATTTTGTATAATAAGTTCTAAATTCTTTTTCCTCAAAAATAATTTCAAGTCTGTTAAGACATTGGAAATGTTACTCTCAGTACTTGGTACAAATTTAAGTCCTTTACTAAACAAGATAAAGTACACATGGTCCATATCTAAGTAACTATAATTGAATATGCTGAAATTCGATTCTCGGCTAGAGCGTGTTCTGTGTGGAGACATGCGTGAATGGGCATACCTTTGTTGAAGGTTGTGTGTCAGGGCTGGCAACTTGGCACATAAAAATCTTCTGCCAATCATTAGCGGACTGGAGTTCCGCTGTGGCGACCCCTAACCGGGAAAAGCCGAAAGACTCAACATGTCTGTAACTTTCCACTACAATATGTGTACAATACTACAATATGTTCCAGTACAATATGGTTCTTGCACACAATGTCCTTATGTACTTCAGGGAAAAGGTGCGAGTTTAAAGGATAGGAATGAGAAGGTAGAGAATAACACACACTGTATTCGTGATACTATTGGGGTTGTATACATTGCTATTTGTAAAATATATGGGTGTTTCTATATAGGAAAGACAAACAGGAAATTTTAAGAGGCTTATATGTGAACACCTTAACGATATTAAGAAGCAGGACATTAATAATGCCCTCTACAAACATAGTACGTGTTGCACTGAAGCAGTTTTGGGTTTATCATTGAAAAAGTGGAATTGGACCCTGGAGGGCTCCCTGGGAGAGATGATTGTTGAGTTTAGGGAGCTATTTTGGCAACTCAAATTAGAAGCTAATAGGCTGCCAGGAATTGATGATCATGTCTCATTGGCCCCAGTTCTTAAACTCAGGTCTGCTAAACTTTAACTGGGTCCTTTTTTAAAAAAATGTTGGCTTCTGCTAAGACCAGATTTGGTTGAAATTTGTTTAGTTGTATTGTGCTTACAAAACCAGGAGATGGCAGTATCGTTTAGTTTTGTATATCATAGCCATTAAATTTATAGCATTTTACATGTTTTACTTTTATCTTATTGTATGTATATAGTTAGAATGTTAACATTGTTTTGCACACTAGTGTGTTTTTAAATGGGTTGAAAATGCATTCCTTTTTTACATTGTTTATGTAGTATATTTATATCAAATTTTTATACTAACCTTCATTACTATAGTTTGCTTGTAACTTGAATTTTAGATAATTATGGTTGCTTAGTTACTAATTAGTTAATTTATATTAAAGGGTCTTCAAGTGATTAAATGTTATAGGAAGTAGTGTAAAAGGAGGGAATTTATTTTTTATTGTATTTCTGTAAGTCCTGTATGTAGGTGGACGAAAACACGGTTATTTTGTTTGAAGCGTTAAAAGGAGATAAAAGTTTGCTGCCTATTCACTTCGTGGAGCTGTGGTTGCTGGATTTCTGGGTGATTTGGTGTTTTTTGGTTAAACTAGAATGTTCTTGAGTCTGCCTTGTCTTTTTCCTCCAGTGACATGAATACGTGATCCTTTGCTGTGCTGTGTAGAATGGTATATGATGTTTGTGGCTATTGATAACTGCATTCTGCTGGGATATACAGCGATTATATATAGGATGTGAAGTGCATATCAGACATGTGAAACACGGTAATCCTAAGATTTATGATTACTCCTAGGCTGAGAAGCTAGAAGTCTAAGGAGGTAACTAGCCAAGACCTTGAAAAAAAAAAAGCATTCCTTGGTAGGTAGAAGCTTTTCTGACCTGCATCTGTGATTTCCATGAGGAAAAGATGAGGGAGAACCCTGACTGCTGAGAGGCAGTTAACTGTAACTGTTTTCTTTTCCAGCCTGGTAAGTGTGGCATTTGTGTGTCTAAAGTTAGTTACCAATTATGAAGATGTTTCCAAAATCTAGTTTACAAGAACTTCACATAGGTGTGGTATGTTGTTGGTGACTTTATGATGGGTGCATGAAGCTGGTGTATTTTAGGGAGTTTTACTGATGCCTAATGCCTCATCTTAAGAGTTCTAGGAGGCTTTTGTGATTTTCTAATGATATCATTGTGTGACAGTTTTGTGTTGTCAGTATGAAAATGTTGCATTCATATAGGTGGTGGTATGACAGTAATGTTCACTGCATGCATTGAACTTGGGAAGGGTTGCCTCCACATTTACTAGGTTGTAACACCTCTTACATAGAATTGACTAGGTTGAACAGGAATTAATTTTCAGTGAGCTTGAGGCTGTCCTTACTCCTGTCTTGGGACACCGTGGTAGAAGGCTGGCAGTAGATGGGGAAGCTAGTTTGCTGTCTCTACATAATGCCCAGTACCGTCATTGATAGAGCTTTGAAGGAGGATAAGGAAAGCTTTGAAGGAGGGATAAGGAAGGGTTTGAAGTATTAAAGGAGTGAGGTTTGAGTTTCACTGTTTTTGAGCGCCACACGCAGACTAACGCATATTAGAGAGGTTTGGTTTAGAGCTTGAGAGGCCCTAGCACCTGTGAAATGAAGGAAGATGTTATATCATTAGTAAGTTAGTGAAAATTTGACTGGCACACACTACCTACTATTTAGCTACTACTTGGGCAGCTGTGTCCTCAACACATCCTGAGTACAGTGCAAAGCAAAAAAAAAAAAAAAAAGGTCAAGAGAATAAATGCGAAACTTAATTTCAACACCAATTTAACAACTTAGTAGAACAAGTACTGCTGTCTCGAGTGACGCTCACACCAGCCCAGAACAGGCTGTTACCAGGATAAGTTTTAAACTAAGTGAAGTAAAACTGGTAAAACTGTGTGAAAATGACAGAAATACTAAAATGACCTTAAGTACAATACACAAATGAACTTTTCTGAAGTTTCTCGATGTAGCAGAAGTCCAGGAAACCAGTCTGTAAATTCCCCATTGTATACTCTGATCTCTGTAGCCTTATTGGAAAGGTTGTAGGTAACGTTATTTGTGGGTATTGGAGCATTTCTAAGGACCATAACCTCTGTCTACTGTATGTCAGAAATGCTTAAGTCCTTGGATTTATTCTTGTGTTGGCAAGCCGATATTGAAGGATTACTAAGACTGAGGTATGAAAAGAGGGAGAGGAGGAAGTAGAGGTGAGGGAGTATGAGACAGAGAATTTGGGTAAGTGCTGTGAAGCTAAAGCATTTACAAGTGAATTGCTCCTGAGTAAAGCTAATCAGCTGGGTCTTAGCCTTGGTTGTTGTTTAGACTTCTCAGTAAGGTTGCTAATGAATCCCAGGTTTTAGGTCTAAAATTGAGTGGGCATGGTTAGTTATAAAATCTTCTCAGGACTGTTGCATCATTAAAGTGGAACCTTAGTTGGTAGTACAAGGGGAGATTTGCTTGTTTACTGGCTAATGGAGACATATTAGTTTTACAGTTCATGTAAGAAGGAAGCAATACGATAAGTATGATTTTTTGATGGGTAGGTAGTTGGCTTCTTAAAGGAATGAGTGCTAGGGAAGTTGCAGATTTGTCTGGTGGTAGCATAAGAATTTGTTTGGGAGGAGGAATCTGGAGGAGCAGAAATACTGGGCAAGTGATCAAAGGTGCCATAAGATGCCTAGCCATATATACTTGTAAGACCATTGGGTCTTGCTACCCTTTTGAGCACTTAATGTGCTCACTTCCTAATTCATGGCCGTACATTCAACTGTCAAGTCTAGCCTTAAAGATAGCTAAATGTATTTGTCCTATAGTGGTAACTTTACTTCATAGACATGGAATACATTGTTAGGAGCCCGTTCCTCCAGAGTCTTGTCTATTTTGTGTAGAGTTGGTTCCCTAATATGGGTGTTTGTAGAGCCACAAGATTTGTAAAGAAATAGGCCAGATATATGTTTTTTCATGGCTCGAATGGCGAGACATAGTCTGCCTCATGGAATGTAGTAGACTGAGTAGGACAGTTATTGCTAATCTGTCAGGATAACTGAAGGATTTAAAGCCTTTTAATTTTCTTAGAATTCTTAGGGGCCTTTCCAGTTGAGCACTATGCATTGATTCGTACATAAGAAAGAGAGCATAATATTCAGTAACTGGTCTGTTACGGAAAGAGTATAGGATGACTTTTGTGCCCTAAGGATTTTGTTAGAAATGAACTGGACCAAGTAGGAGGATTTCCTGACTTGAAGTATATGTTTGAGGTGAGAGCAGCTTTTTTTGCTGAATACTACTGTGCTGTACATTTAGTTTGAGATTGGTTTTGTTGCATCAAGTTTATGCTTATTCCAGCCCTTACTAGAGTTATTTTAGTATCTGTGCAGGAGTGGATAATAGTGACCAGCTTATAGTTAAGCAAATTTGATCAGCCACACTTTTGGAATATTGGCTTGGATGTATGCAAAATAAAAGCTAAGTAGGAGAGGTCCCAACCCTAAGTACAGTTTTGCATAGAGATGATACCAGCATCTTTTACAATGCTGGGTATGTTGGATAGCCTTTTTTAGCAGTCCATTGTCAAGTGTAGTATGGTGTACTCCTTTTTTAATAACGCCAATGTAAGCAGTTGTCAACCTTGGCAATGTCAAGGTAAGCAGTGAGCCGACTGATCATTGTCCACCCACTAAAATTTTCAAAGAAGCTGACTAGGCTTGGGAGGCAGAACCTGTTTACAGAACCAAGCTGATTGGAGTCTAAGTCTAAAATCAGTTAAGTTGCCTGTGTAAACAAAAATGGGTTTTGCTGCAAAATGTTCTATGGCCTTGTAGAGAAGGCTGATAGGCATGTGATTACCCATATCCATACAAAGGTTTTGCTTGTTCAGGGGAGTTGGTGGTTCTGCAGATATTTCGTTCAAACTTTGTTGACAGGCGGATGTTGAGCAGTGCATACTAGGTGTTGATGAAAATGCAGCATAGTATGGTCTGGTTGCATTGAACTATTATTTTTTTCAAATTTTCAAATTCTAAGATTTATTCCAAAGCAATTTCAAGGAAAACCAAGTTTTCAGGAGTAGTAGAGGCAGCAATATGGGTAGGTAGGGTAAAGTAATATGTTTGCCTTATTGTCTATATCTTTGGGATTGGAATGTGTATTTATTGTAGTGGTTGTGGATGAGCTTGGAACATTGTTAGACATCATTCCTTGATTTCCTGACATAACTGAATGATTTGCTGTTTCTTTTATCTGTGAGACTTTTAACCTCCTACTTCACTTTATATTTTTGTAATAGTGATTCTAAGTTTAATTCTGGCATTTAGTGAAGTCTTGAGGAAGTGGGTAGGGATATCTTATAACTTTTCATTATTTTTCTGCTTTTGTCATGCAGTTTATTAATAATATGAGAGTTGCACCATTAAGATTTGTCTGTGAGTTTACCATTGTCTTTAGGGAGGATGGGTATGGACTTGTCAATTCAGCTGTTTAGGTGTTGGTAAGTCAGAGGTGAATGTGGCAGCCCCTCAGTTGACTTTATTTATGGGGTATTGTTGGGGAATTTTGCCTTTTGTCTATGAGCTCAAGTAGTATTGCCACAAAGTATCTAAAGATGATTTCATTAGGTGATGAGGTGGTACCACAAGCACTGATATAAATTATTTGTTTTGTGGTCAAGTTAAATGAGGGATGAGATGGTGTGGGATCTAGGTTTACAAGGACCAGGTCAAGAATATTAGACGCTCTTTGTTTTTGCTCCAGTGCATTCATATGGAGTCTAATTAATGCTAATCGTATCTATTTTTAGAGGCTTGTGTGCCAGTCAGTGCTTGGATAGTTGAAGTCCCTTAGCAAGAAGGTATTTAGTTGGATATTTAATGCTTCAGTGTTAAGATAATATCCATGATTTTTTGGAGGGCATTGTGATCTGCAGGTAGCAGTCAAGTAATAGTTGGCTTTAAGGGTAAGTTGGATCTCTAGGAGTTCCTTTTTAGGATCATAAACAATGATGTAAAGGGAATGTTGTCATTGTACAGAAAATGTTTCAGTAACTGCACATCCTTTAATGTGTTGAGCTGAAGAAGGGCCTCATTTCTGGCATCATTCTGTTTGGAGACTGGTATATGAACTATGATTTTGCAGTATGTATGAGTGGAGTGGGAGTGGGTCCATATCCTAGTTGGACTAGGAAACTCCTTTTTTTAAAGGCTAGTCTTCTGTTTGGAGAAAAAGAAAATTTGCAGGCCCAAAATAGGGAACCCATTTAATTTTGGTTTTAGTGCTCTAAGTGAAGGATAGGGTTTGTTTGAAACAGAGGCCGGGATGTAGTGAGAAGTGTCTTCAGATGTTTTGTCATAGGAATGTTTGATTGCCCAGTTTTTGTCCTTTTTAGCTGTCATTTAAGCCAGATAGCATTGTCAGAGTTTTTTGTCTTCCCCTTCCCCTTTTGGGGACACGTGCATTTGCATTACAGCAGGAGTTGCCTTTGCCCCCTAGTCTGCCGATTCATGCTTCTTCACATACATTTGACAGAAGGTGCCAGTTCTGCCTTGGATGGCCATGTCCTTATCTTTCTTGGCACAGGCTTGCTGGATTATGACTCTCCAGCTGAGAGACTGTCATTTGAACGCAACACAAGGTGGGTGGGAACCACCATTTTTCCTGAACACATCATCCCTGTCTGCACTGTCAAGTGCTGAGATATGTGAACTCTGGTCACCTTTGCTGTAATCCAGGCTTTATCCTGCTTTCCTGCTGGCATAGGCCAAGATGCTGTATTTCTTGATTTAGGTACAGGTTTAAATGTGAGTTAAGTTTTCAAATACTTGTGCTCAGATTTGGTGTATATGTGATGGAGGTTAGCAGTTTAGCTTGGCAATGAAACTTTAAGGATTGGTTAACAGCTTTTTCAAATATGTGGAAGATAATTTTTTTGTTATGGGGTAGTTTTAGATGTGAAGCAAGGACCTGTAAATAAAGTCCTTGCATAATCTGCTGTACTAGGATGAGAGGCAGCGTATTTTGCTTGTTGGTCTGTTTCAAGGGTGTGGATTTTCTCAAGAAGAATTTAGGCTTGACTGTGAGGGGAAGATTTTGCTTTGTTGGATGGTCAGTGTTTTGAGGAAAGGGTTTCCTTCCAGAAGTGCCTGAGATACTTAAAGAACTGGGCTCACTTTTTCCAAAACTGATTGCTTTATGGTGGCGATTTAAATTTTTTTTTTTCTTTTAAGTCTGGCAAGGAATTCCTTTGTCATCCTTCTGTTATTTGTTTTCTAATTAACCATGTGGTCAGAGGAAGATTTGTTCATGGAGACTTGTGTGTACATTATGAAGTTGGTCGCTAGAGGTTTTAATATCAGTGGTGTGATGAGGCTTGTGTGTGTGGTTGAGGAGAGTTTATCTTGGCTGTTTTGGCTTTTGTTTTAAAAGAATTAGAATGGATGGAAGTTTGGTTTGGATCAGTAGGATTGTAAAGGAGATTGAGAAGTGGTCAGTAGTAATGGAAAGATGAATTATTGTCTGAATTTTTTAACAATATTTGTAATGAGTAGATGAAGGGAGTCTGAGGTATTGTGTAGTGTAGTGGCTGTGAGGCTATGATTTAGTCTCAGGTCTGCAGGGTTCCTAGCAGTGTCAGTATTGTTTGACCTAAAATATTATCTCCTTTTGGTTGAAACTAGCCTTTGTGTGGTGACATGCAAATTGTAGACTGCTGCATTATAGTGGGTGACAGTAAACTAGTATTGATTACTCTGACTTTGTATGATTAAAATGTCAGCAGTGAGCAAGTTTGGCTTATGGTCACCCTTGGATTATGATTTTGACAGTGTATCCTCCTCGTTTGGAAAATCTCTTACTTGAGAGGTATATGTATTCATGGAAAAAGTGGTTTAGGTATGGAGCATTATTTTTCACTCTTGTTTTTGCCTATAAAGTTGGGAATGAAGGTTCCGGCTAATTTGTTTTTGATTATTCCAGCAGTTAGGGCACCTCCTGTCAGAAGTATTTTGGAGTTGGAGAACTTACTGAGTAGGGTGCAGTATGGTGGCAGAGAAGGTCAGCGTTAGGACTGCTGTCCCCAGCAGAGCACTAGGAAGAAGACTGGGAGTCTGAGAAGCTGTAAATGTTTAGTTTCCTAAATGTTTTTATTGCTGAGGATTTGGCTACTCCAAGGGTTTTACTTGTGAATAATTCAGATTGAGAGGATGTTTTTTTCTTGTGTGTTGTAGAATTGGAGAGAACTGTTGTGGAACTGGATTTATGTTGATGTTGGACAGTGTAAGGGGAAATGGGCGACTGAGTTGAGTGGAGATGGATTTGTGTTGGTGCATAACAGGAAGATTAGGATGTTAGTTTGTGTAAATTATTGTAAGCATTGCAGTGAAAATATTTGGTATGAAAGACTGCGGTTTTATAGGATTTTGCAGGATTGGGTAGTGTGTTTTCAAGATTAAGGCAGCACAATACACGTAGCTGGAATTATAATTATAGAAGTACATGTTGCTGAATGGGTGAAGAAGGGCTTTTTCTACTCATGCACTGAAGACATTGGAGAGTTCTTATAGTGCATAGAAAATCTTTGAGCAGAACTAATTAGGTTACTAGGAATTTTAGCTTCTTGCAGCACTGCCAGATGAAATGGCTGTGGACAAGGCAGTCTCTTAAGAATGCATTCTGTAATTAGAAGGGAGCATGCAGTAATTCTGTAGCTTACTGTTTTCAGTGCATAAACTTCAACTGTGATAGTTATGCTGTCATGTCAGCAGGTGGCACTAAAGTCTTAGAAGCATTCTTAGCCTTTAGTGCTCACTCAGGCAAACCAAATAGCAGGAACGGTTTGGTTTGTTAAAATATTTCCAGAGCTCCCCACTCCATGAGGCACTTAAGAAAAATTTGTTTTAGAATTAACCCACAACTAACTTCAGGCTGTTTTGCCTACTGTGAATTTTCAGAAACTGTCTATGATCCCATTTCATTGTTTATGTGTGCATATAATGCAAGAATGGAGGAAATAACTTTGGGCTCCAGATGTGAAACAGTAAAAATGAAATTCACCTGCTAGGAAAATGGCAAACAAACCAATACAAGTCTGTCACATTACATTCTTTGAACACTAACAAAAAGCTCACTTAACAAACCAGATGCACAGTTTAGTAGAGTAACCATGTTTGCAGTTTTCCTGTTATGATTTGGTCCCAGGAAGATTATGTTCATGTTTGCAGTTGTTCTTCGTGTTTCACTGTTGCAGTCATCACATTTGGGTTATCTTCTTGCAGATAGACCTCAGTCTGCCTGATTATCAAATTCTTGGGTCCTGTGTTGGTTGCTGTCTCACCTTCCATGACGTCAGGTAGTCAGGGGTATAAAGCATGCAGCTGACCATTACATCAGTTTTTCTTGCCATGCGGTGCCCGAAGCAGAAGCAGCTCGCAAGTGCCGGTCGACCGACTCCTGAAATTTTTGTTTTCGAGTTTCAGATCCGAAGTCTTCAACTAAGCTAAGTACCCCATTGGGGAATCTTTCTTGCTCTAAACCGATGTCAGTAAAAGTTAACAATTATTTCTTGTGGAAAGCAAATACTTCATAAAGATTTTCATTCGTACTGCATTCCTTGCCTAGGCCAAGACCATGACGTACCTCGCTGTCGTTTTTGTGCCTTATTCAGACCTCGTACTATTCGTCGTCTGTTCATTTTTGCATCTAAATATTTTGGTACTCTGTTCAATTATCCAGAAATGGCTTCGATAAGCCACCCGACTACCGACATTCCGAAAAAACACAAAGATAGACAGAGACAGACCACATAGGTCCAAAGCTGCCGCCGACGCTTCTCCTAAGCTAGTCACCAGTTCTCCGGTACTCAGTGAGGTGCTTTCGCAGCCGCTGATACCCACTACTTCAGATTTGCAGGCTTCTGAGACCCATTCGGAGTCCGGTATGCAGCGAAATGCTTCCTCGACTGTGGAACCTGGAGTATTCAGGCCTACTGACTTGCATATTAAACAGACACCATTTTTTTCTTTGAGGCCTAAAAGTCTATTCATGCCCAGACTGCATGTTCAGGCCCCTATGCCTAAAAAACAAATAATGGCTGAGGACCTTATTACTCTTATCAGGGGAAGCCAACCTTCTCCCTCTAAGATACCTAGAGCCGATTTTCCTTCTGATTCTTCTAACCAGGATTCTGAAATTTCTGCTTTTTCTGATGACCAGGATTTGCCCTTATCTACCTATGAGGATTCTGATGCAGAGGACTCCATTCCCTCTGCTTCCCCTCCAGAGGATTTCTCTTTTGGTGAAACCTTACATACTTTTAGGTAGCATTTCCGCTGGGAAAGCCAGGATTACTCTGACTCCAAAAAGAGACCTAGGGAAATTCTTACTCCTGCCTCAACACAGGTCTTTAGCTATCCCTCCCGTACTGGACATTGTAGATACCTTCTTGGAATCTAGCCTGGCCCCTGACAACTTACCTCCTGCTCCCAGAAAACCTGATAGGTATTACAGGGTACCTGACTTTCACAAGTTCCTCTTTAAAAATCCTACTGCGGATCCTGAGACCATTTCACAGGGACCCAAGGGCATTAAGGCCACTGCTGCCAAAAATCCTACCCCCTCTGATAGAGATTCCAGGGCGCTGGATAGATGGGGTAAGAAGGTATACACTTCTGCAACGTTAGTCATTAGGGCCTTAAACTGCCAGATGTTCATCGTGTTACACTGCTGCAGTCATTAGACTTTGGTTATCCTGCCGTCAGGCAGTCCCTTGGTCGGCCAGAGTTCCAAAGTCTTGGTCCGGCGTCAGTTGCTGTTGCTTCTTCCCTGACGTCAGTGCGCCAAGGGTATATAAGATGCAGCCAACGCCATTTTCTTCAGTCTTTCTTTTCGCGCGTAGCCCGAAGCAAAAGCAGTTCGCAAGAGCCGGTCGGCTGACTCCTGAGATTTTCATTCCAAATCCAGAACCGAAGTCTTCTACAAAGCTAAGTACCCCGTTGGGGAAACTTTTTCTTGCCTCAGACCGATGTCAGTAAAAGTTAATTGTATTTCTTGTGGGAAGCAAATACCTCATAAGGATTTCCATTCTTATTGTATCCCATTCCTAGGCCCAGACCATGATGTCACTGGTTGTCGGTTTTGTGCTAGGTTTAACAAGCGCACTATTAAACGTCGGTTTGATTTTGCCCGACATTATTTTGGCAGAAAATTCAATTACACCATGCCGTCAGAACAACCGACGACCGGAATACACAAAAAGCGCAAAGGCAAGGACAGGCATCCGAGGCCCAAAACTAACGAAGCTTCTTCTAGACCAGTTGCCGGTTGTCCGGTTTTCAGTGAGGAGCCTTCGAAGCCCCAGACGACCGCTTCTTTGGAACAACAGGCTGCCTCTGACTCCCACGTGGAGATGGCTGGGCCTTCGGATACACCAGATTTATGGCCTACCGAGACTAACACTTCTGAGGGATCCGGAGTAGCCGAACAACCTGCAGCTTCAGAGGGTGTTTTCAGACCTACTCAGTTAACCATTAAATCTTCTGCCAAGTCTAAAACCCCTTTAAAAACAAAAAACAACTTCAACATTCACCAGGACAGGCCTCCATGCCTAAGAAACAGATGCTCAAAATGGCCGAAGACTTAATTACTCTGATCAGGGGGTCCCATCCTCCTCCTGATAAAAGGCCTAGACAGGATGCAGACTATGACTCATCCGACCAGGCGTCCATCTCTTCAGATTCATCCTCAGACCAAGGATACTCTCTACCCCCTTACGAGGATTCTGATGCTGAGGAATCAATTCCTTCAGCCTCTCCACCAGAGGACTACTCCTTTGGGGAAACTTTACATACCATGAGGGAGCATTTCCATTGGGAGGGCCAGGATTATTCAGAATCCAAGAAAAGGCTCAGAGATTTTCTTTTATTACCTCAACACAGACCCCTTGCTATTCCGCCAGTGTTAGATATTGTGGATGTGTATTCTGAATCCAGTTTTAATCCTGATTCTTTACCTCCTGCTCCAGTTAAGCCAGACAGATACTACAGAGTCCCTGACTCTCACAGATTTCTTTATAAAAGCCCTGTTGCTGACCATGAAACTATTTGCCAAGGTCCCAAAGAGGTGGGGTAAAGGCCTCTACAGCAAAAAATCCAGTTCCCCCTGACAGAGATTCCAGAGCATTAGACAGATGGGGGAAGAAAGTATATACATCTTCAACTTTAGCAATGAAGGCCTTAAATTGCCAGTTTCACTTGCTTAAATATCAGCAATATTTGATGTCTAAGTTGAAACAAAAAATGCTTCCAAATTCAGATCTTCCTAACTGTAAGGAAATGCAGGATTTATTGCATGCAGCTGAACAAGTGGGAAAACGTACTTTGCGATGTGGTTTTGATTCATTAGAGGCCTCCTGTAGAGCAGCAGTTACAGGGTCTGTCATTAGAAGACATGCTTGGTTAAAAGAGCAGACTTTACCAGATCATGTTAAAGCAAAATTATTGGATGCACCTTTGCAGCAGGATGTTTTATTTGGAATTAAGGCAGAAGAGGTATTAAAGAAAATGGAGGATAAGGCAAAATCTATGCAAATGGTAAAGGATTTCTTACAGGTTCAGCCTCCTCGATTTAGCAGAAATTGGCCAACAAAGAATTTGTCCTTTCCAGTTTCAAACAGACCTCAAAGGGGCAGATACAGACGTCCAAGAGGCAGAGGTCAACCACAAGGTTCCTCTCAGGCCTTGACAATGGGGTGCTTCAACCCAGAAAGAAGGGGAAGACAGGCCTCAACCTTATAAAAAACAGCCCCAATGACTTCCCACTACAGCTGCCAAGCACTTCTCTCTTGGCAGCCCCCTTGGGGGGGAAACTGGCACTTTTTTGTCACACTTGGCATATGATCACCAAGGACAAATGGGTTCTCATTATTGTATCTCAAGGTTACAGGTTACAGGTTCCACTTTCACACTCTGCCAAGGTTAAAAAGAATGCCAAATCTGCCACCAAATCAATGGGCAGAGGCTCAAAGACAAATTACAGCACTCATGGACATGAGAGCTACTCAAAAGGTACCAACACAGGAGCAAGGACAAGGATTTTACTCTATACTCTTTCTGTTTCCCAGAAAGGACAAAGCCTGGAGGCCCATTCTGGATCTTTCTTCTCTAAATACTTACCTGGATGTTCCAAAATTCAAAATGTTGTCACTACAGCAGCTTCTTCCCATGCTGGGCAAGAAAGCTTGGCTCGTAACTTTGGACCTGAAGGAGGCATACCCGCATATACCTATCGGACAAAATTGCAGAAGATACCTCAGATTTTTAGCAGGTTCAATGCATTACCAATTCTCTGCACTGCCCTTTGGCTTATCTACTGCGCCCAGGGTCTTTACAAAATGTCTGGCACCAGTAATTGCATTTTGCAGACAAAAAGGAATTCAGATTTACCCATACTTGGACGACTGCCTTATTCAAGCAGAGAGCAAAGACATTCTTCTAAAGCATCTGGCTTTTGTAAAAATATTGCTAATTTGCCTAGGGTACACAGTAAACGAAAAGAAGTCAAAACTAGTGCCCTCACAAGAGATAATATTCCTGGATGCCAGCTTAAATACAACGGCCCAGATGGCTTATCTCACGCCGGACAAGCAAGGACAACTGATTCAATATTTCCAATTGATGGCAACAAAAGCCCAACTCCCCTGCAAGAAAAATTCTGCAGGCCTTGGTTACATGGCATCTTGCATACTACTAATTCCATATGCCAGACTGCATATGAGGAAACTACAATGGTACCTAAAGAGTGTTTGGTCTCAACACTGTCACAGTTTGGAAACAGTAATACCACTTATTCCTTGCCTTCAACAGAAGTTTCGATGGGCTCAAGCCTGTCACCTTAACAAGGGACAGCCTTTCACTCAACCCACAGCCAGGCAAACACTGACAACAGATGCTTCAGATTATGCCTGGGGAGCACACCTGGCAGGAAAATGTATTCAGGGCGAGTGGCCCACAGAACAAAGGCATCTTCACGTCAATCAAAAAGAGATGCTAGCTGTACAAAATGCCCTTATAGCTTTCAAGGACCTTCTGCTCCAGGACAACTACTACTAAAGACAGACACCACCACAGTTATGTGGTACATAAACAAGCAAGGGGGCTCTCATTCATATCCCCTCTGCAGACAAGCCATGACCTTGTGGAACACAGCTCTAACCTATCAAGTTCATCTGCAAGCACAATTCCTGCCAGGAGAGAAAAACATACTGGCAGACGACTTAAGCAGAAACATCATGGATCCGCACGAGTGGAAATTACATCCACAAATATTCAGAATGATAACGCAAAAATGGTGGAGCCCAGACATAGATCTGTTTGCATCCCCAATGAATTGCAAGCTACAGAAATTCTGCACAAGGACTTAACCACCCACAAGCATGGAAAGTGGATGCCCTCTCATTCAGCTTGAAAAACCTACAAGTATATGCTTTCCCACCACTACCTCTCCTTTCAAAGGTACTCATAAAAGCCAGACAAGAAAAGCCAAAGATGATCCTGATTGCCCCAGACTGGCCACGCCAGCACTGGTACCCAATCTTAAAGAACTTGGCACAAGGTCCACCATGGATTTTGCCTCAAATCCCACATCTTCTGACTCTGCAAAACAATCCGATACTTCACAGCCAGCTCAAGACTTTAAACCTGGCTGCATGGCAGATTCCTTAGTCAAGCAAGCAATGCCTCTCTCCAAAGCTGATGTTCATAGTGTTACACTGTTGCAGTCATCATACTTGGGTTATCCTGCCGTCAGGCGGTCCCGGAGTTGGCCCGAGTACCAAAGTCTTTGTCGGCGTCAGTTGCTGTCGCTTCTTCCCTGACGTCAGTGCGCCAGGGGTATATAAGATGCATCCAACGCCATTTTCTCCAGTCTTTCTTGCTGCACGGTGCCCGAAGCAGAAGCAGTTCGCAAGTGCCGGTCGGCCATCTCCTGAGATTTTCAAATCGAATGTCATTCCGAAGTCTTCGTAAAGCTAAGTACCCCGTTGGGGAACCTTTTCTTGCCTCAGTCCGATGTCAGAAAAAGTTAACAATTGCATTTCTTGTGGGAAGCAAATGCATCATAAGGACTTTCATTCTTATTGTATTCCTTGCCTAGGCCCAGACCACGACGTCACAGGTTGTCGGTTTTGTGCTAGGTTTAATAAACGAACTATTAAACGTCGATTTGATTTTGCCTGACATTATTTTGGTAGGAAATTTAATTATACCATGCCGTCAGAGCAACCGACGACCGGAATGCATAAAAAACGCAAAGATAAGGACAGGCAGCTGAAATCCAAACCAGACTCCGAGGCCTCTGCTAGCCAGTCGCTGGTTCTCCAGTTTTCAGTGAGGTGCCTACGCAGCCCCTGACTACCGCTGATTTAGAACCCCAGGTGACATCCGATTCACAAGCTGAGATTGCTAGGCCTCCACAACCTTTACCTTTAGGCCCTTCCGACTCCATACCTGAAGGAGATTCCGATGCAGTTGAAATGCCTTCAGTTGCAGAAGGTGTCTTCAGACAGACTACACTCACTATTAAATCCTATGCAAAACTGAAAACTCCTTTAAAAACAAAGAAGACTGTACAGCAGTCTCCTGTGCAAGGCCCCATGCATAAGAAACAGATGCTTAAGATGGCTGAAGACTTAATTACCCTAATCAGGGGTCCCCATCCCCCTCCTGATAAAAGGCCAAGGCAGGAGGAGGACTATGCTTCCTCTGACCAGGTTTCTATTTCCTCAGATTCTTCTGAGGAACAAGAATATTCCTTTCCCCCTTATGTAGATTCTGATGCTGAAGAGACCACTTGCTATTCCACCTGTGTTAGACATTGTGGATGATGTTTATTCAGAGTCTAGCCTTAACCCAGATTCACTACCTCCTGCACCAGCCAAACCAGACAGATACTACAGAATCCCTGACTCTCACAAATTCCTGTATAAAAGCCCTGTTGCTGACCCAGAAACCATTTCCCAGGGTCCCAAAGGGGTTAAGGCCTCTATTGCTAAAAATCCTGTGCCCTCTGAAAGGGATTCTAGAGCACTAGGCAGATGGGGAAAGAAAGTATATACCTTAGCTACTCTAGCTATGAGGGCCTTAAATTGTCAGCTCCACGTGCTGAAATATCAACAATATCTGATGACTCAATTAAAACAAAAAATGCTCGCACATACAGACCAGCCAGATTACAAGGAAATGCAAGATTTGTTGCATTCAGCTGAACAAGTGGGAAAACCTACTTTGCAATGTGGATTTGATTCATTGGAAGCTTCTTGTAGAGCAGCAGTGACAGGGTCTGTCATACGTAGGCATGCTTGGTTAAAGGAACAAACTCTACCTGATCATGTTAAAGCAAAGTTATTGGATGCACCTTTACAGCAGGATGTTTTATTTGGTGTAAAAGCAAAAGAAGTTTTAAAGAAAATGGAGGATAAGGCAAAATCTATGCAGACAGTCAAGGATTTTTTTACAGGTTCGACCACCTTGTTTCAACAGAAATTGGCCAACCAAAAACTGGTCCTTTCCGGCTTCTGCCAGACCACAGAGGGGCAGATACAGACACCCAAGAGGTAGAGGCCAGCCACAAGGCTTTTACCAGCCTCGACAATGGAGTGCCACAACCCATAAAGGTGGAGAAGACAGGTCTCAAACTACCAGAAGACAAACACAGTGACTTACCCCTCAGACTGCCAAGCAAAACCCTCTTGGCAGCTCCCTTGGGGGGGAAAACTAGCACTTTTTGCAGACAATTGGCACATCATCACAAAAGACAAATGGGTCCTAAATATTGTATCTCAAGGATACAGATTCCACTTTCACACTTTGCCAAGGATAAAAGGAATGCCATACCTGCCACCAAATCAATGGGCAGAGGCTCAAAAGCAAATTTCAGCTTTCCTGGACATGAGAGCCATTCAACAGGTTCCTACACAGGAGCAAGGACAAGGATTTTACTCAAGACTGTTTCTAGTTCCCAGAAAGGACAAAGCCTGGAGACCCATTCTGGACCTCTCGATTCTAAACACTTACATGGAAGTACCCAAATTCAAGATGCTAACACTACAGCAACTTCTTCCCATGCTGGGCAAGAAGGCTTGGCTAGTAACGGACCTCAAGGAGGCATACCTGCATGTCCCTATCAGACAAAATTGCAGAAGATGCCTCCGATTTATTGCAGGTTCAACCCACTACCAATTCTCTGCACTGCCCTTTGGCTTATCTACTGCGCCCAGGGTCTTCACAAAATGCCTGGCACCAGTAATTGCATACTGCTGACAAAGAGGGATCCAAATATATCCATACCAGGACGACTGCCTTATTCAAGCAGAAAGCAAGGGCATTCTATTAAAGCATCTGGCGTTTGTCAAGAACCTACTAAGTTGCCTAGGGTACACAGTAAACAAAAAGAAGTCAAAACTAGTGCCCTCACAAGACATAATATTCCTGGGTGCCAGCTTAAATACAACGGCCCAGATGGCTTATCTCATGCCAGACAAGCAAGGACAACTGACTCTATACTTCAAAGTGATGGCAACAAAGACCCAACCCCCTGCAAGAAAAATTCTGCAGGCCTTGGGATTCATGGCATCTTGCATACTACTAATACCATTTGCAAAACTGCATATGAGGAAATTACAATGGTACCTGAAAAGCGTATGGTCTCAACACAGCCACAGCTTGGAAACAATAATTCCACTCATTCCCTGCCTTCAACAGGAGTTTCTATGGTGGGCTCAGGCATGTCACCTCAGCAAGGGTCAGCTTTTTACCTTACCCCACAGCCAGGCAAACTATAACAACAGATGCATCGGATTATGCCTGGGGAGCACACATGGCAGGACAGTGTATTCAGGGAAAATGGCCTGCAACCAAAGGCATCTACATATCAATCAAAAAGAGATGCTAGCTGTACAAAATGCCCTAACAGCTTTCAAGGACCTCCTACATCCAGGACAACTCCTAATAAAGACGGACAACACCACAGTGATGTGGTGTATATAAACAAGCAAGGGGGCACACACTCCTACCCCCTATGCAGACAAGCAATGACCTTGTGGAACACAGCACTGACCTACCAAGTTCAACTACAAGCACAATTCCTGCCAGGAAAGAAAAACACACTGGCAGACGATCTAAGCAGAAACATCACAGATCCTCACGAGTGGAAACTAGATCCACAAGTATTCGCAATGGTAACTCAAAAATGGGGGAGTCCAGACATAGATCTGTTTGCTTCCCCCAAAACTACTAACTACGGAAATTCTGCACAAGGACATACCACACACTAGCTTGGAAAGTGGACGCCCTCTCATTCAGTTGGAAAACATTGACAGTGTATGCCTTTCCTCCACTGCCTCTTCTGGCAAAGGTACTGCTGAAAGCCAGATTAGAGAGGCCACAAATGATACTCATTGCTCCAGACTGGCCACGCCAACACTGGTATCCAATACTAAGGAACATGGCTCAAGGCCCACCATGGATTTTACCTACAATTCCTCACCTGCTCACTCAGCAAAACAATCAGATTCTACACAGCCAGCTCAAGACTTTAAATCTGGCTGCATGGCAAATTGCCTAAATAACCAGTCAACACTTCTCTCTAAAGCTGTGATGGACATCATTCTGGAGGCCAGGAGGCCCAGCACCAGGAAAGTCTATTCAGACAAATGGAGAAGATTTTGCACCTGGAACCAGGCTAAAGGCCAAAATCCCCTTGTCCCAAATATTCCTCATATTCTTCAATATTTAACTGAGATGTTGCACAAAGGACTTTCCTTCTCATCTATTAAGATCCACGCCTCAGCTATTTCAGCTCAATACAACACGGATCCTCCTATATTTTCACATCATTACTAAGATAGTTCCTCAGAGGGGCTAAGAACATAAGACCACCCCGGAGAGCACCAACACCAACTTGGGATCTCAACATTGTTTTGGAAAAGCTTACACTTCCGCCCTTTGAACCAGCTTTCACAGCTGATCTACAGTTCCTATCATGGAAAACTGCCCTGCTGCTAGCAATAACTTAAGCACGAAGAGTCTCAGAACTACAGGCCCTAATGGCAGTGGAGCCTTTCGTAATTTTTCATCAAGACAGTCTCTCTTTATGAACTAACCCTTCCTTTATGCCAAAGGTGGTATCCATGTGGCCCTAAACCAAACCATTCATTTGCCCACCTTTTATCCAAACCTCCAGAACAAAGGGGAAAAGCTCCTACACTCTTTGGACATTCACAGGCAATTACGTTACTACTTAGATAAAATTAAGGCTTTCAGAAAATCTGACCAGCTCTTTGTATCCTATGCTGCAGGATCTCAAGGAAAAGCTATCTCAAAACAGACCATTTCAAAATGGATAGGACATTGTATCCGTTTCTGCTACACACACCATGGGAAATCTGTACCTGGTAACATCAGGCCTCATTCCATCAGGGCTACAGCAACATAAACAGCCTTCCTCAGTGGGGTACCAACCAAGGATATTTTGGAGGCTGCAACTTGTAGTTCAGTGCACACCTTCACCAAGCACCATCACTTACCACTGTACTCTAAAACCAGAGCTGGCTTTGCCACTGCAGTTCTGCAGGGCCTGCTAGCCTCTCCAAACCCTGTTTAGTTCCAACACCCATCCTTAGCTTTGGGTTTCAACCCAAGTGTGATGACTGCAGCAGTGTAACATGAACATAGCACAGTTTTGTACCTACCATAAATGTAGATGTTCGTGTGTTCACACTGCTGCAGTCCAGGTTACTCTCCCTCCATCCCATCTGAACTAGCTGGACTTACCTATACCTTTCTATCCTATACAACCTCTGTGGTGTATTTGCTTGTGACTGAGGGTAATGTTTTATTTTTATATGTATATTTTTATATAACAATATGTTTTGCCTACCTATTGGGGGCACCTGATATCTGGGACAAGAAAAACTGAAGAAAATGACATTGGATGCCTCTTGTATACCCCTGGCGCACTGGCGTCGGGGAAGAAGCGACAGCAGTGTGAACACTCGAACATCTACATTTATGGTAGGTACAAAACTGTACTTTATGGATGTCATTCTGGAGGCCAGAAGGCCTAGCACCACGAAAGCCTATTCGGATAAATGGAAGAGATTCTGTGCCTGGAACCCGGCTCACAGCCTCGACCCTCTTGTCCCAAGTATTCCTCAGATACTACAATACTTAACTGAGATGCTGGACAAAGGCCTCTCCTTTTCATCCATCAAGATCCACGCCTCTGCCATCTCAGCTCATTACAACACAGACCCACCACTTTTTTCAAATCCTTTGCTAAAACAGTACCTCAGAGGGGCTAATAAGACCGCCCCATAGAGCACAAACGCCAACTTGGGACCTCAACTTCGTATTGGAAAAATTAACTTTACCTCCTTTTGAGCCAGCTAACTCAGCAGACTTAAAATATGTCTCTTGGAAAACTGCTCTGCTCTTGGCAATAACCTCAACGCGAAGAGTTTCAGAATTACAGGCACTAATGGCAGTGGAACCTTTCATAATTTTCCACCAAGACAGGGTGTCTTTAAGAACAAACCCTACTTTTATGCCAAAGGTGGTATCAAGTGTGGCTCTAAACCAAACTATTCACTTGCCAACTTTTTATCCAAATCCACAGAATAAAGGGGCGAGACGTCTGCATTCCCTGGACATACACAGGCAGTTACGCTTCTACTTGGACAAAACAAAAGCTTTCAGGAAAACTGAGCAATTGTGTGTAGAATATGCTGCAGGAGCACAGGGAAAAGCCATTTCAAAGCAGACCATTTAAAAATGGATAGGGCACTGTATACATTTCTGCTATACACACCATGGGAAAACTGTACCTAACAGCATTAGGTCTCATTCCACCAGGGCAACAGCCACTTCAACTGCCTACCTCAGAGGAGTACCTACCAAGGACATTTTGGAAGCAGCAACTTGAAGTTCTGTACATACCTTCACCAAGCATTACCATCTGCCTCTTTACTCTAAATCCAGGGCTGGCTTTGCCACTGCAGTGCTGCAGGGCCTTATAGCCACCCCTAATGCCTTCTAGAACCACCCACCCTACCTCAGATTTGGGATTCTACCCAAGTGTAATGACTGCAGCAGTGTAACACGATGAACATAGTACAGTTTTGTACCTACCATAAATATAGATGTTCGAGTGTATACACTGCTGCAGTCTAGGTTGCCCTTCCTCCTTCCCCTCTTCCTTGCTGGTACTTACCTAGGCCTTCTACCCTTTGCTACCTATGGGGAGTAGTTGCTGGTAACTGAAAGTTTTTGATTGCTTTTCTTATTTATGTTTTATTAGCAATTTACATTGCCTACCTTTTTGGGGGCACCTGACATCTGGGGCAAGAAAAACTGAAGAAAATGGCGTCTTCTGCATCTTATATACCCCTGGCGCACTGACATCAGGGAAGAAGCGACAGCAGCTGACGCCGGACCAAGACTTTGGAACTCTGGCTGACTGAGGGGACCGTCTGACGGCAGGATAACCCATGTGTAATGACTGCGGCAGTGTATACACTCTTAACATCTACATTTATGGTAGGTACAAAACTGTACTTTTCATATGTTGAAGTATCAGCAGCATATTATTGGATTGCTTAAACAGAAAATGATGTTGATTCCTGACTGCTGAAAATAAAGAATTACAGGATTTAATGCATTCTGCTGAACAAGTGGGAAAACCTACTTTGTAATGTGATTTTGATCCATTGGAGGCATCTTGCAGGGCTGCTGTCACTGGGTCTGTACTTAGAAGGCATGCCTGTCTTAAGGAGCAATCTTTGCCAGATCATGTTAAAGCTAAATTACTGGATGCTCCCTTAAACCATGACCGCCTGTTTGACAACAAAGCAGAAGAAGTACTTAAAAGGATGGAGGAAAAAGCTAAATCTATGCAAACTGTTAAAGATTTCCTGCAGGTACAGCCTCCCAGATTTAGTAGGCATTGGCCCTCTAAGAATTGGCCATTTCCTGCCTTTTCCAGGCCTTCAGTCAACACCCAGAACCAGCAGAACACCCAGGCTGTAGCACCAGGGTGCTCACAGGACTAAGCAAGGGGGGGGGGCTCCTACTTCCAAAGCAGGGAGTAGTAAGACTCCCCCCATGGTAAATTGTCTCAATGACTTAACTTTAAACCTTCCAAGCCCTGCTCAACTGACTGTTCCTTTAGGGGGAAAGATCGCCCTGCATGCTGAAAATTGGGAACTCATTACCCAGGACAAATGGGCTCTAAATATAGTTTCCCAAGGATACAGATTCCACTTCCACTCCTTACCAACACCAAACGGTTGGCCAGACCTACCCCCAAATCAATGGGCAGAGGCTGAAAAGCAGGTTCTCTCTCTCTTTTAAGCATCAGGGCTATTCAACCTGTCCCACAAGAAGAATGGGGGCAAGGTTTTTACTCAAGACTTTTCCTGGTACCCAGGAAAGACCATTCCTGGCGTCCTATACTGGACTTGTCTATTCTGAACACATTTTTGGTAATCCCAAAATTCAAGATTCTAACTCTTCATCAGCTGCTTCCCATGCTAGGCAAAAATGCCTGGTTGGCAACACTGGATTTAAAGGAAGCCTACCTGCACATCCCAATAAGGGAATCTTGCAAAAGATACCTACGCTTCAGAGCAGGCTACATGCACTATCAGTTCTCTGCACTGCCCTTTGTCTTATCTACTGCGCCCTGGGTATTCACAAAGTGCCTAGCTCCAGTCACTGCATTTTGCAGGCAAAGAAATATTCAACTATACCCATACCTGGACAATTGTTTAATTCAGGCGGAAAGCCAGGACATACTATTAAAGCATCTGCCATTTGTAAAGAAATTGCTAATTTCTCTGGGGTACACCATAAACGAAAATAAATCAAATCTTGTACCCTGCCAACAAATTGTATTCCTGGGAGCAAGCTTGAATACAATGTCCCAGATGGCCTACCTCACGCCAGAGAAACAAGTTCATCTGACAGCCTACGTCAATCTACTGGCCACAAAGATCCAGCTGTCTGCAAGGAAAATACTGCAAGCACTGGGGTTCATGGCCTCTTGCACTCTACTAATTCCATATGCAAGACTGCATATGAGGAAACTACAATGGTATCTAAAAAGCTTATGGTGTCAACATTCTCAGGACCTAGAATCAATGATTCCTATCATACCTTGTCTAAAGATAATTTCTTTGGTGGGCAGAGGCCTGCCACCAAAACAAGGGACTGCCATTTACTCTACCCCCTGCCACCCAAACCCTAACAGACACATCAGACTATGCATGGGGGGGCACACTTGGCAGGGCAGTGCATTCAGGGCAAATGGAACCCAAGTCAAATGCACCTGCATATCAATCAAAAAGAAATGTTAGCTGTACAGAATGCTCTGACAGCCTTCAAGGACCACATTCTTCCAGGACAATTATTGGTAAAGACGGACAACAACATTGTTGTGTGGTACATAAACAAGCAGGGGGGAACCCACTCATACCCTCTCTGCAGACTAGCCATGCCTCTGTGGAACACAGCCTTGAGCTACCAAGTACACCTGCAGGCTCAATTCCTTCCAGGAAAGCTAAATACACTGGCAGACGACCTAAGCAGAAATCTCTTGGATCCACACGAGTGGAAACTGGAGCCAAAGATATTCAGCATGTTGAGAAACAAATGGTGGAGCCCAGACGACCTAAGCAGAAATCACATGGACCAACACGAATGGAAACTGGAACCAAGAATATTCAACCTCTTGAGGAACAGATGGGTAACTCCAGAGGTAGACCTGTTTGCCTCTCCTCAGAACTACCAATTGGACAAATTCTGCACAAGGACTCATCACAAACAAGCTTGGAAAGTGGATGCCCTGTTCTTCACCTTGGAAAACCTATCAGTTTTTGCCTTTCCCCTTCTGCCTCTCTTCTCAAAAGTGCTACTAAAGATCAAACGGGACAAACCAAGGACAATACTGATTGCACCGGACTGGTCACACCAACACTGGTACCCCCTGTTGCGCAGTGTGTCGCTGCTGGCCCCATGGCACCTGCCTCAGACCCCTGCCCTGCTGTCCCAGCAGGAGGGCCAGATTCTGCACCCACAGCTTCAAACCCTGAACCTTGCAGCCTGGCTAATTACCTGACCTCTCCATTACCATCCCTAAGTAAGCAATTGATGGATGTCATTCTGGAGGCAAGGAGGCATAGTACTAGAAAATCCTATGCTGAAAAATGGAAAAGATTCTGTTCCTGGAGCCAAACTCAGGGGATGGGCACAGTAGTACCCAATTTACCCCATATTCCTCAATACTTAACTGAGATGCTTCACAAGGGCCTTTCCTTTTCTTCCATCAAAATTCATGCCTCAGCCATTTCAGCACATTAGAACACAGAACCACCCCTCTTCTCTCATCCACTGCTGAAGCAATTCCTCAGAGGGGCCAAAAATGTAAGACCACCCAGGAGAGCCCCTACTCCAACCTGGGACCTTAACTTTGTATTGGAAAAGCTCACTCTTGCTCCCTTTTGAGCCAGCTGCAAATGCAGAGTTGAAATTCCTTTCTTGGAAAACTGCCTTCCTTCTAGCCATCACTTCAGCAAGAAGGGTGTCTGAATTACAGGCCCTCGTGGCAGTGGAACTTTTCATCATCTTTCATATGGATCAGTCCCTCCTTTATGCCCAAGGTGGTATCCAGTGTGGCCCTTAATCAGTCTATTCATTTGCCAACCTTCTTTTCTAATCCACAGAACAAAGGGGAACGGATACTGCACTCTTTGGAAGTGTACAGACAACTTTAGATTTTACTTTGACAGGACTAAGCCTCTCAGGAAATCTGAGCAGCTGCTAGTGGCATTTGCTGCAGGGGCATAGGGGAAGGCCATGTCAAAGCAAAGCATTTCTAAATGGATAGGCCATTGCATTAATTTCTGCTATAAGCAGCATGGAAAACCTACCCCACAGAGGATAAGACCACATTCAACCAGGGCTGCATCTACCTCTACAGCCTTTCTCAGAGGTGTCCCTACCCGGGACATCCTAGAAGCTGCTACCTGGAGTTCTGTACATACCTTCAACAAGCATTACCACTTGCCAGTTTGTTTCTAAATCCAGAGCTGGCTTTGCCACTGCAGTCTTGCAGGGCCTTCTGGTCCTAATGCTATCGAATTGCCTCCTCCCATCCTTAGCTTTGGGAATCTACGCAAATGTGATGACTGCAACAGTGAAACACAAAGAACATAGTACAGTTGTGTACACTTACCATAAATGTAGATGTTAGAGTGTATTCACTGTTGCAGTCCTGGTTACCCTCCCTCCAGCCCCCTGACTTCTATTGACTGTATCTCTATTCTTGTTTACTATGCTTAAAGCTTTCTGGTGTATTTGCTTTTTGTTGGAGGTGTAACCTTGTATATAATTGCTTCCCATTATGGGGGCACCTGACATCTGGGGCAAGAAAAACTGATGTAATGGCATTGGCTGCATGCTTTATACCCCTGACTACCTGACGTCATGGAAGATGAGACAGCAACCGACGCAGGAACCAGGACTTTGATAATCAGGCCGACTGAGGGCTACCTGCAAGCAGATAACCCAAATGTGATGACTGCAACAGTGAATACACTCCATCTACATTTATGATAAGTGTACACAACTGTACTTTTTCTCGTTACGGTTTGGGCCTAGGAGGATTATGTTCATTTGCTCAATGTGAACTGCTGTATCACATTTGCATATGTACTGCTATTCATTCTGTCAAGGAGTGATTTGTGGGTGTTAGAAATTTTATAACTTCTAAGCTGACTGTCTTCAGGAGGAATAGCGAGATAAGATTTTGTGTCCATTAGTGATCAGCTTTTCTGAGATGTAATGATGTCTGGGTGGGAGAGGTGAAGGTGGCTTGTGCCTTGCAAAACATTTTTTTTTCTTGAATTATGGTATATTTGCTCAGTGATTGCAAGTGTGCTTTGTTGGCTTGTGCACTTAAGGCCATCAGTTCATTCTTTGCCAAGGCAGTTGTTATAAGGCATGAAGTCCTTGGAAACCTGGATGAGCCATCAAAAACTGACTTAATGTGATCCTTTCCTCATAAAGTGTGCAGTTCAGTAAATTTTATATGCATGAATATCACTACCATGTCAGGCAAATATTATAGAATTACTGTTTCACCACAGCTTAAAATTTCTATAGATTACCTCATTTAGGAAACGTGCAGAATGCCTGCTCAGAAAGAAGGGGGTATAATTAAAAATTCTTCAGGGTTGCAGGTTTGGGTGAAAAGAACCAGAAGCTGTTTTGAAGTAATGTGAGCAGGCATGGCCATTGTCCTTAGTAAAGATTGAAATCTGCGTAGAAGAGAGGAGAGGTATAATCTAAATGAGTGTATCCTTTAACTCTGAATAGAGAAACTCTGTTAATGATGGCTGCAGAAGTGCTGAAGCATTTAGACCAGAGTCCAAGTAAACTATCCAAAGACATGTCTCTGGATACATTAACAAAGCAGGGTGTTAGAGACTATATTCCTGATGAATTGCCAAGACTTGTCACCAGAAGACTTTTCTGCCAAAACATCATTAGTGATGTTCATCATGTTTCACTGTTGCAGTCATTACTCTTGGGTTATCCTGCTGGCAGGCTACCCGCAGTCGGGCAGATTTCCAAAGTCTAGGTCCGGCGTCGGTTGCTGTCGCCTCTTCCCCGACGTCAGTGCGCCAGGGGTATAAAAGATGCAGCCGATGCCATTTTCTTCAGTCTTTCTTGCCGCGCGGTGCCCGAAGCAAAAGCAGTTCACAAGTGCCGGTCGGCCGACTCTGAGATTTTCAAATCTGAATTTCAGAACCAAAGTCTTCATTAAAGCTAAGTACCCCATTGGGGAAACTTTTTTTTCTTGCTCCAGACCGATGTCAGAAAAAGTTCACAATTGTATTTCTTGTGGGAAGCAAATGGATTTTCACTCTTACTGTATTCCTTGCCTAGGCCCTGATCACAACGTTGCTAGCTGTCGTTTTTTTGCTAGATTCAACCAATGCACTGTCAAGCGTCAGTTCAATTTTGCTTTTCATTACTTTGGCCGAAGATTTAATTATATAATGCCGGCGGAACAGCCGACAACCACAGTTTACAAAAAACGCAAGGACAAGGATAGGCAGGTCCAAAACAGACTAAGCCTCTTCTAGGCCAGTCGCCGGTTCTCAGTGAGGCGCTTTCGTAGCCCCTGGCGCGCGCTGCCTCAGAGCCACAGGCCACTACCGACTCCCACGTGGAGCCGACTGGGCCTGTGGAAACTCTAGGTATTGGACACTCTGAAATCACTCCCTCAGATGGGTCCGGAGCCGTTGAGCAGGCATCGGCTTCTGAGGGTGTCTTCAGACCTACACAACTATATGTTAAGCCATCTTCAGCTTCAAAGACAAAGACTAAAGCAGCTCTAAAGGCAAAGAAACAAGTACAGCATTCTTCTATTCAGACTTCCATGCCTAAAAAACAGATTCTCAAAATGGCTGAAGACCTAATTACTTTGATCAGGGGCTCCCATTCCCCTCCTGATAAGAGGCCTAGGCAAGAGACAGAGTATGATTATTCTGATCAGGTATCTATTTCCACTGATTCCTCCTCTGAACAGGATTACTCCATGCTTCCCTATGAGGATTCTGATGCTGAAGAATCCATTCCTTCAGCCTCTCCTCCTGAGGACTATTCTTTTGGGGAAACACTGCATACTATGAGCATTTCCACTGGGAGAACCAAGATTATTTTGAGTCTAAGAAAAGGCTCAGAGACTTCCTGCTTCTTCCTCAGCACAGACCCCTTGCTATTCCACCTGTTCTAGACATTGTAGATGATGTGTTTTCAGAGTCCGGCCTGTCCCCTGACTCTCTACCCCCTGCACCTGCTAAGCCAGACAGATACTACAGGGTCCCGGATTCTCATAAATTCCTATATAAAAACCCCACTGCTGACCCAGAAACTATATCTCAGGATCCCAAGGGTGTTAAAGCTTCCACTGCAAAAAAACCCTGTCCCCTCTGATAGGGATTCTAGGGCTCTAGACATATGGGGGGAAAAAGTTTACACTTCTGCCACCCTGGCTGTAAGGGCTTTAAATTGTCAGTTTCATATGCATAAATATCAGCAATATTTAATGTCACTACCTAAACAGAAAATGATGACAAATTATGAATGTTCAGAGAACAAGGAATTGCAGGATTTATTGCATGCAACTGAACAAGTGGGGAAGCATACTTTGCAATGTGGTTATGATTCACTGGAGGCCTCTTGCAGGGCCTCTGTTACAAGTTCTGTTATTAGAAGGCATGCTTGGTTAAAAGAACAAAATCTGCCTGATCATGTTAAAGCAAAATTATTAGATGCACCATTACAGCATGTTACTTTGGTTGGTACTAAAGCAGAAGAGGTGTTGAAAAAAATGGAGGATAAAGCAAAATCCATGCAGTCAGTCAAGGATTTCTTACAGGTACAGCCACCCAGGTTTAGCAGGAACTGGCCTTCTAAAAATTGGTCCTCTCCAGTCTCAGACAGACCACAAAGAGGCAGATACAGGCGTCCCAGAGGCAGATCTCAGCCCCAAGGCTCATACAGCCCTAAACAATGGGGCGCTCCTACCTCCAAAAGCGGAGAAGACCAATCACAGCCTTACAGGAAACAGTCCCAATGACTTTCCTCTACCAGTTCCAAGCAGTTTTCTTTTGACAGCCCCCTTAGGGGGAAAAATAAGCACTTTTTTCATCAAATTGGCAAATGGTTACCCAAGACAAATGGGTTCTGAACACTGTGTCCCAAGGCTTACAGGTTCCATTTTCACACACTTCCAAGGTCAAAGGCACGCCAGACCTGCCACACAATCAATGGGCAGAGGCACAAAAACAAATTACAGCCCTCATGGACATGAGGGCCATTCAGCACGTACCACAGCAAGAGCAGGGACAAGGATTTTACTTCAGACTTTTCCTAGTACCCAGGAAGGACAAAACCTGGACAATTCTAGACCTGTCTAAACTAAATACATTTCTGGAAGTTCCAAAATTCAAGATGTTGACTCCTGGGCAAGAGGGCTTGGCTCGTAACTTTGGACCTAAGAGGCATACCTGCATGTCCCAATCAGTCAGTCTTGCAGAAGATGCCTCAGATTCATAGCTGGCTCAATGCATTACCAATTCTCTGCACTGCCCTTTAGCTTATCTACTGCGCCCAGGGTCTTTACAAAATGCCTGGCACCAGTAATTGCGTTTTGCAAACAAAAAGGTATTCAGATATATCCCTACTTGGCCGACTGCCTAATTCAAGCAGAGAACAAAGACACTCTTCTAAAGCATCTGGCGCTTGTAAAAAGATTACTAATTGGCCTAGGGTACACAGTAAACGAAAAGAAATCAAAACTATTGCCCTCTCAAGAGGTAATATTCCTGGGTGCAAGCTTAAATACAACTGCCTAGATGGCTTATCTCACGCCAGAAAAGCAAAAACAACGGACTACTTACTTCAAGAAATTGGCAACAAAACCCCGCTTATCTGCAAGGAAAATCCTGCAGGCCTTGGGCTTCATGGCATCCTGCATTCTACTAATTCCATATGCCAGACTGCATATGAGGAAACTACAATGGTATCTGAAAAGTGTTTGGACTCAGCATTGCCACAGCCTAGAGACAGTAATTGCACTCATTCCCTGCCTACAACAGGAGTTTCGATGGTGGGCAGAAGCCTGTCACCACAACAAGGGTCTGCCATTCAGTTTACCCACAGCCAGACAAACACTGACAACGGATGCATCAGATTATGCCTGGGAGGCCCATATGGCAGGAAAATGTATTCAGGGAACATGGCCTGCAAACCAGATGCATCTTCACATCAATCAAAAAGAGATGCTAGCTGTTCAAAATGCCCTGACAGCTTTCATGGACCTGCTTCATCCGGGACAATTACTGATAAAGACTGACAACACTACGGTCCTGTGGTATATAAACAAGCAGGGGAGGTACTCATTCCTACCCCCTCTGCAGACAAGCAGTGACCTAATGGGACACAGCTTTGGCTTTTCAAGTTCATCTGCGAGCACAATTCCTGCCAGGAATCAGTCAGTCTTGCAGAAGATGCCTCAGATTCATAGCTGGCTCAATGCATTACCAATTCTCTGCACTGCCCTTTAGCTTATCTACTGCGCCCAGGGTCTTTACAAAATGCCTGGCACCAGTAATTGCGTTTTGCAAACAAAAAGGTATTCAGATATATCCCTACTTGGCCGACTGCCTAATTCAAGCAGAGAACAAAGACACTCTTCTAAAGCATCTGGCGCTTGTAAAAAGATTACTAATTGGCCTAGGGTACACAGTAAACGAAAAGAAATCAAAACTATTGCCCTCTCAAGAGGTAATATTCCTGGGTGCAAGCTTAAATACAACTGCCTAGATGGCTTATCTCACGCCAGAAAAGCAAAAACAACTGACTACTTACTTCAAGAAATTGGCAACAAAACCCCGCTTATCTGCAAGGAAAATCCTGCAGGCCTTGGGCTTCATGGCATCCTGCATTCTACTAATTCCATATGCCAGACTGCATATGAGGAAACTACAATGGTATCTGAAAAGTGTTTGGACTCAGCATTGCCACAGCCTAGAGACAGTAATTGCACTCATTCCCTGCCTACAACAGGAGTTTCGATGGTGGGCAGAAGCCTGTCACCACAACAAGGGTCTGCCATTCAGTTTACCCACAGCCAGACAAACACTGACAACGGATGCATCAGATTATGCCTGGGAGGCCCATATGGCAGGAAAATGTATTCAGGGAACATGGCCTGCAAACCAGATGCATCTTCACATCAATCAAAAAGAGATGCTAGCTGTTCAAAATGCCCTGACAGCTTTCATGGACCTGCTTCATCCGGGAAAATTACTGATAAAGACTGACAACACTACGGTCCTGTGGTATATAAACAAGCAGGGGAGGTACTCATTCCTACCCCCTCTGCAGACAAGCAGTGACCTAATGGGACACAGCTTTGGCTTTTCAAGTTCATCTGCGAGCACAATTCCTGCCAGGAAAAACAAATACTCTGGCAGACGAACTAAGCAGAAACCTCATGGATCCCCACAAATGGAAACTGGATCCACAAGTCTTCAGGATGATAAGGAAATGGGGATGCCCAGACATAGATCTATTTGCCTCCCCTCACAACTGTCAATTGCAGAGATTTTGCACAAGGATTTACCACAAGCAAGCATGGAAAGTGGACGCCCTGTCATTCAGCTGGAAAAATCTAACAGTATATGCTTTTCCCCCACTGCCCCTCCTTCCCAGAGTACTCCTAAAGGTCAGACAAGAGAAGCCAAAAATGATTGATTGCACCAGACTGGCCACGCCAGCACTGGTACCTAATTCTAAAGAGCTTGTCTCAAGGTCCAGCATGGATATTGCCTCAAACTTCTCACTTGCTGACCCAACAAAACAATCAAATTCTGCACAGCCAAATCAGGACCTTAAATCTGGCAGCATGGCGGATAATGTAGCCTTTCAGAAAACTCCTCTTTCTAAAGCTGTTATGGATGTTATCTTGGAGGGCAGGAGGCCTAGTACCAGAAAATATTATGCAGAAAAATGGAAGAGATTCTGTGCTTGGAACAAGGCATTGACACGTCTGTACCAAATATTCCTCAGATTTTACAATACCTAACTGAGATGCTGAACAAAGGCCTTTCTTTCTCATCAGTTAAGATTCATGCCTCTGACATTTCTGCACATTACAATACGGAACCACCTATCTTTTCTCATCCTTTAATAAGGCAGTACCTCAGAGGGGCCAAAACCATTAGGCCTCCAAGGAGAGCACCAGTTCCGGCCTGGGACCTCAATTATGTTTTGGAAAAACTCACACTGCCTCCTTTCGAGCCAGCATCAACAGCGGGTATTAAATTCTTATCCTGGAAAACAGCTCTGCTCCTAGCCATAACCTCTGCAAGGCGAGTCTCGGAGTTACAAGTACTCATGGCTGTGGAACCATTCATCATTTTTCATCCAGGCAGGGTTTCTGTGAGGACAAACCCTACATTTATGCCTAAGGTGGTTTCCAGTGTGGCCCTCAATCAAACCATTCACTTGCCTACCTTTTACCCAAGTCCACAGAACAAGGGCGACAAAATTCTGCATTCTTTGGACATACACAGGCAGTTACGCTTCTACTTGCACAGAACTAAAGCTTTCAGAAAGACTGAGCAACTTTTAGTGTCATATGCTGCAGGATCACAAGGAAATGCTATCTCAAAATAGACTATTTCTAAATGGATAGGCCATTGCATCCGTTTCTACTATTCTCAACATGGCAAATCAGTGCCTAAGGGCAGTAGACCTCATTCCACCAGAGCAGCAGCCACTTCAGCAGCCTTCCTCAGAGGAGTACCAACCAAAGAATTCTTAGAGGCTGCAACTTGGAGTTCAGTGCACACCTTTACAAAGCACTACCACTTGCCTCTCTACTCTAAGTCCAGAGCAGGCTTCGCCACTGCAGTTCTGCAGGGCCTCATAGCCTCTCCTAATCCTATTTAGCCCAGCCACCCATCCTCAGCTTTGGGATTCAATCCAAGAGTAATGACTGCAACAGTGAAGCACGATGAACATAGTACAGTTGTGTACCTACCATAAATGTAGATGTTAAGAGTGTATTCACTGTTGCAGTCCAGGTTACCCACCCACCATCCCCCCTCTCTTTGCTGGGACTTATCTGCACTTCTCTATCCTATACAACCTTTTTGGTGTATTTGCTTGTAGATGAAGGAAATGTTATTTTTGTGCATGCATTTCTTATTGCTATATTTTTCAGCCTACCTATTTGGGGCACCTGACATCTGGGGCAGGAAAAACTGAAGAAAATGGTGTCTGCTGTATCTTTTAAACCCCTGGCGTACTGACGTCCGGGAAGAGGTGACAGCAACCGACGCCGGACCTAGACTTTGGAATTCTGTCCGACTGCGGGTAGCCTGCCAGCAGGATAACCCAAGAGTAATGACTGCAACAGTGAATACACTCGAACATCTACTTTTATGGTAGGTACACAACTGTACTTTGCTTATCTCAGAATCCACTATTGTATGTGATTTGGAAATTGTTTAGAAAGCCAGATGTGTCACACAAAGGATGTTTGAGTTGAAGTGTTTGTGATTTCATTGTAGTCTAAAATGTAATAATTATGTCTTTTGAAAATCGCTGCTATTTTGAAAGTTAGAGAAGTCTGAGCAGTTTGCCACTTGGAAGCACTTATTATTATGTATACATATTTGATTAATATTGTAGTATTAATCAACTGCCTCAAAAAAGGGGAAATTTTTATAGTTATGAAATAAGAGTGTGTGTGTGTGTAATTTATTGACATCTTTAGCCTGTTTCACAGTTTGCATATCATATAAGCATAGGAGATTAGTAGGCTATCGTCCCAGAGGTAATTTTAAACCTAGCAGTTTCAACTCTGTGTAATACTGTAGACATACTAGTCAATATCCAAGATTGCATTTAGTGATGACTGCCCATGTCCAGGAGGGTTTTGAGTGCTATCCCCAGTAAGTATTTACTGTGCCCCATCCACTCATTCAGGTTCCTCTTGAACAGTGTCATAGAGATGCTCTGTTTCACATGAATTGGTGGCCTCTTCCAAAGACGTGGCAGTCAGTGGAAGATGATTCTGTCCCTCCAGCATGTCTCTTAAAGTCTCAGGCCATAGTCCTTGGAATGGGTAGCCCTAGACCCATTTGATTTACAGATGTGCGGTAAGTTCACTAGGTTTGGGTCTTGGGTTGCTCTGTAGGCTAGGCATAAGTCTCCCCTAAGAATTCTGTATGATATGGAGTATGGTGACTAGGATTTTAGTCAGTCTGTGTAAGGCACATGCTGGAGGCCCTTGATCTTCTTTGTTAGAAACCTCTGAGGTCTCTCTAATTGCTGTAGATGCTTAGTATGGTAAATACTGAATGGGGCTTTATACTCCATTATTGGTCAGATAGACGAGTATAGGAAGGTTATAACTTTTGCTGTCGTGGTGATGCCTTTACTGATCAAGTGAGCTACGTGGAAAGCTTTCCTTACAACAGTAGACATGTGGTGGTCAAAGTTAGTCATGGTCACCCTATGATCCCAGGTCCCTTAACACTTCATGGGTACTTAGGGTATTGTTATTGATTTGATAGTGTGAAGGGACATTGTGGTGAAGGGAGTGATGATGCCTTTCTTTGCATTCAGTTTGAGACCGTGACTTATGCACCCAGTTGTTGGTCTGTGTGAGACCATCCTGGAGTATACTAACATCATTTGGGGCTTCAGTGATTGCACCTAGTTTGCAGTAGTCTGCAAACTTGGTCTAGCCACAACCCTTTAGTTTTGACCTGAACGTCTGATAAGTTTATACCAAACAGTAGGGGGTCCAGCACTGACCCCTGTTGGGACCCCACTTGTAACATTTTGTTAGCCAGTTTGCAACCCATCTTACAGTGAAGGGGTTTGCATTCAGTTTGCTAAGTTTATTGGTAATGCTTGAATGTGGCATTGTCTTAAGCATTTGCCAAGTCGAAGTATGTTGTGTGCACATATTTGCCCTCATCAGTGGCCTTGGTCGCACTTTCAGAGAATCCTCCAGATTTAACAGGCAGGATTTGCCCTTCATGAAGCCAAATTGGGTAGGATCCATTGTTTGGAAGTCTCCTACATCTTTATTTATGAGGTCCATAATGATGCACATTCATGGCATTACAGATGAGGCTGATAGGTGTATGGATCTATAATTCCCTGGGTCTGTAGCTAGGCCACCTTTGTGAAAGGAAAGAACTGTAGCTGTTCTCCATTCCGCAGGAACAAAGCATGTGGTTAGGCTGTGATTGAAAGGGGCACTTTAGTGGTGATGCTAGTTCATGTTTTAGACTGTTTAGAAGACAGCCAGTGATGTCATCTGATCCCCTAGAAGCTGTGTTCTTTGCCTTGAACAGGGCTTTGAGGACCTGCTTTTCAGACATGTAGGGTGGGGGTGTTGCTGGAGGGTTTGTTGCAAGTTGGAGGGGATAAGGCAGTGAAGTTTTTCCAAACCTATCCACTAGCAGGTTTACTGTCTCTGTGGGGTCAGTGTGCGCTACCATTGACCACCAGTTCTGCACATGCTTTGTTCCTACCCTTTAGGTTACGTATAAAGCTATAAAAGGCCTTATGGTCATCCTTGGCAGTACTTGCTAGGGTTCTCTCAACGGAGCTCTTGGAAGGATTTGACAAGTTGTCTTACTTACCTGTTAAGCCCTAGGAGGGTGCTTTTCTATTGTTGGGTCCTAGTCTTTGTTTTCTTGGACAGCAGCTTTTTGTATTTATTGTAGAGCTTGTTGATGCTAGAAGTCCACCATGGCAGCTTAAATTTACTTGGGGCTCTGACTTTGATTCTCTGTGGTACAGCCAAATTTATACACTTTTATGCAAGTGATTGTACAGGGCTTTAGTGAAAGCTTTGGAGTTACCACCACTTTCAGCTTGGGGTGGGGCTTGGAATGCATTTATACTTTCACCTAGGAGGGTATAGTTAGTCTGGTGAAGTTTTTTAGTCTAATTTCTCCCTTTGTGAGTTCTGGTGTTAGTGTCAGTTTGAGGGTGACTGATTTGTGCTCATTTAACTAATGAGGGTCCAACAGTTGCAGCAGTGTATCTGCTTGACATGTTGTTGAGGACCAGATCTAGAGTGTTTGAATCGTCAGTTTTGGTTAAGTAGGCTAGGTGGGTGTCGTGACCCATGGAGAGGGATCTATGACTGGCTAGGACTTGAATGGTGGTCTTGCCCACCATAACCTGGACCTGGAGTAACTCCATGGAGTTGTCCAGTCTAACTAGACATGAGGTGAATTTCTCTCTAAAATAGATTGAAACATTGCCTCCTTTGATTGTCACATGTTCGTTTTGCAGTGTAAAGGTGTGGAAGGCATTGTAGCCTTGCAGGGCCAGGGTACTTTGAGGCCTTAAACTAGATTTGTGTGACTGCACAGACCTGTACGTCTTCTAGTGATAGTGCTTCCAGGGAATTCAGTTTATGGTTTAAGCTCCTAGCATTTAGCAACATGAACTGTATTTTGTTCTGATTGGTTAATTTCATGTCGGTAATGTTTTCAAGACCTTGCCTAAATAAGGTACTACAGGGTTAGCAAGAGCCTTTGCCAGCAGCCAAAAGCCTAGGGGTACCAGGTGCAAAAACAGTCTCTGGTAAAGCAGCGAGGTTTGTTGACCATGGTTTCCTAGGCACACAGGAACTGGATCCCCTTGGAATAACACCAAAAACTAAGCAGTTTACTTAAATCAGTCATTTTTTGTTTATACTGCGGCATCATTCTAGGTGAGGGTAGTATGCTACTGAAGGTTAGGGACATACCTGCCTGGGACACGCAGAAAACTTTACCATGTCTCTCTCCGTATAGTCCAATGAGGTATGTCTCAGGTCATTCACATCAACATGAACTATGACAGTCATAACGGTACTTGTTGCTGAGAGACCTAAGTGCATGCATGATTTGGCGATTCCTAGCACCGGGCAGGCAGCCTACTGTGACTTTCACCTTGTCCAGCTTGGTGAGTGTGACATCCATGTGTCTCAGTTGTTTCCAGTGACAAGAAAAATTTTTTTTTTTTTTGTGTGTTACGCTTTATGGGTGTGGTGGGTGAGATGGGTGCTGCAGTGACTGTTAACTGTAGCAGACTTGTGTTTTAGAGGTCTCTGGTGTTTCGTAAGTTTTTCGAGAGAACCTCCACTTATGTGGATTTACGTGTTTGATACGTACTGTGTGTATGAGTAGTGGTACTATGTGAATATTTAGTGGTTGATGTGTTGACAGCCTTCTCTGTTTTTACTGAGTGAGAGAGCATGGATTCTAGATTCTTGGTGTAAATGCATCTCTTGCACTCTGTACTAGACTGTGTTAGTAGAGGGTTGTCTTGTGTATATGAGGCAGTTGCTACACTGTCTCAAGAGACCCAAGTCAACAAGGTTGGCAAGAGAAACATGGGTAGTCCAACTGTCCCTTAATGCTTGGTTAAAGACTGTCAGTAGGGGGGTGTCTTTTCAGAAACTGCCATGGAGAAGCCCAGCAAATGGATATTTCTGCCTAGGTTTTAAGGGAAAATTTGTTGAATTTAAACGTCTGCCTTTGACCCACAGTTGTGCAGTGCTGTGCGGCGCACAAGCAAGCGAAAACCTGCTGAGATGCAGGGCCTAAATGCCAGAAGCTAAAACTTGGGGGGGGGGGGGTGTAAAACTCCTCTAACAAAATTCAAAAGGACCAATGCGGATGCTTATTCCAAGCCCTAGACCTGCCTCCCTTTACCAGTCAGGTGCCCGTTAAACACAGTTCCATCACAAAAATTCCAAATAGGCCCCTTCCAATCCAAAATGGCCTGGAAAACATGCTCAAAACGTGTATTATTGCACAGTCTGAAAGTAAAGCTGATGATGCTATTAGCACTGTTTCACACTTAATTTCATTTTCAGTCATGTTGTATGGGTGCAGGTGTGGGTTTTAAGGTGCTTGAGCCAGTACTGTTCATCCAGTTTTCCATCTCCTCCTGATGATATTCTCTGCTGCACTCTGCAGGCCAGTAGATTCTGATATTCTCTTGATGATCTTTAGATCACTGTTACATTAGCCATGATATCGGACATCCAGCCAGTCTACAAAGCTTTGGGCTGCTGCTTCTCGCACAGCACGTCTGATGTTAGAACGCAGTTATATACTGGTACAATAGGAACGTACAGGTATGCTACAAATCAGAACTTCCTTGCTGTATGTATATGTACCCTGCTGACATGAAATCTGAGTATTGGCATTTGGCATCAGCTGTAGTTTTGGGCTGATGAGCATCCCAAATGGGGACCTTTCCTTTTTCTCTCAGTTGTATTTAAAAATTCAAAATTATTGTTTGTCAGGAAGGGTAAATGTTCTTGCCATAGACGGATAACTTAAAAAGATGCCCTTTACTTGTGTGTTTTGTCTTTGGGAAGATCATGAAGTAAGGTTCTGTCCAATCCATAATTATCCTCAACTTTCAAATTTTCCATTTGTCTTTGTGGATGATGGGTTTTTGATTCCATTTAGGCAACCCCCAGGCCATGCAGTAGATGTCCGAGGAGGCTAGAAAACTTGTTTCTAGGAAATCGTACATAGCAAAGTAGAAAAGATGTTCTATTTGGTCCAATAAAAAGAGAACAAATTCCATCCTGAACAGGGCTCCTCTTGTTCTTCAGTACTTGTATGAATTGCACAATTGTGGCCTAGCAAACACTTCAGTAAAAGTACATCTTTTAACTGCTTTGAAATAAAGGAGGGCTTCAAAAGCTAACAATTTTTGAAAAGTATGTTATGTATCACCACCTAGAAAGCAAGAGGCGCCACCTTTTGATCTTAATTTTGTACTGAAGTGTTTTCTCCCCCTTTGAACAATACCGCCAGTTCGTTGTACTTTTTTTTAAACATGGAAGAATGTGCTGCTCATTGGTCCGACTTCAACTGGATAAGTATCCACGTTAACATGTCCTAATGTCTGTGCAAGCTTTTTTGATTTTCCATGAAGAAATCTTCTGAACCAAACCTTCCTTTATGCCAAAAATTCTTTCTGAATTTATTTTAAACTAGACCATTCATCTGTCTTGTGCTTTTTTTAAACTCCATAACAGAGAAGAAAGAGTCCTTATACTTAACATGTCCACAGACAGTTCAGATTTACTTGGACACAGGGCTAAAGATTTCAGAATAGCTAACCAACTTTTTTAAGGGTGGGAACAGCCAGTGTCTCAACAAACCATTTCCAGTTGGCTATCTCTGGCTTTTCAATTATTACAATTACCTTTGTTACCCCCCACTTCGGAAGTCAAAGCTGATTATGCAGAGCCTGGGCTACTTCCAAGACTTTTTGGGAAAGTGTTGACTATTTATTTTGTAGTCATTTACTTGGTCTTCAATGACACCTTCACTAGCACACAAGCTAGATGCAGTTTCTGGGGCTAGGACTTGATTTGATTAAGCTGTTTTACAGGGACTTCTAGATTCCATCCAGCCTTACTTCCTAAACTATGGCAGCTGTACATTGTAGTTATTACTACTGAAGTGATGTAATGAAGACTGTAGCACAGCTGAGTTAGCTTATAACAGTAAATGTTCAAATAGATCTGTTGCAGTATTACTTATCCTCCCACTTCCCTCTTTCTTTGGCCAGTGTAGGAAACCTACTTTACCTTTTGCTCTTCTAATATGACACTTCTGTATTTGAACTGACTAAATTTCTTTAACTTCAGGCTGCTGCCTCACTTTTGTTCAAGAAATCACAGATTTTTGGCACACACATACGTCCCTCATACCAGAATGTAATATTGTGCTCAGAGTGGAGGCAAGATGCACAGGCAGGGTGCTCTAAGCTTTGTAGACTGGCCGGATGTCCACTATATTTGGCAGGATATGCCCTGTATATTTACAGGTACCGCAACAGTGAGTTATTTGAACATCCACTATTATGTTACGATCCAGTGGTCGTTTTCATAGGTTCATAGGTTCATACTAGGCTATCTGCCCAAGGGCATTTATAAGCCTAGCCCAGAGTTTTTGTGGCTTTCGCCACCCCTTTAGTTTGAAGAAAACTATGCCCATTATTTTGCTGTGCCTCTGTCAAGCAGTGACACTGAGGTAATCCCTGGGGTATATCTGTGATCTACCATCCATTGGTCAAGATTTCTCTTGAACACGGCCAGCGAGGTGCTCTGCCTCACATGTACCGGGATTTTGTTCCACAGCATAGGGAGTCTCTGGGTGATGAATCTGTCCCTCCAGCACATCCTATTAATAACCGTGTCAAGGTTTAAGTCTCCCGCCCTTGTAGTTCTGAGGGATCTAGATTTTTTGAGGTGAAGAATGTTCATCAAATCGGGGTTTGACATGGCCTTGTATGTCAGGCACAAGTCACCTCTTTGCAAGCGGTAAACGACTGAATAGAGCTGGAGTTCTTTCAGTCGGGCAGCATAAGACATATTTTTGAGACCCTTTATCCTTTTGGTGAGGAACTTTTGGGGCCTTTCCAGCTGCTGCAGGTGTCGGGTCAGGTACATTCCGAAAGGGGCATTGTACTCCATCATTGGTCTGATGAGTGATGAGTACAGGGGGACGATGACCTCCCTTGATCTAGATGTGAATCCCTTCATGATCAGGTGGGCAATGTAGAAGGTCTTCCTAACTACTTTAGCAACGTGAGTGTCAAACGAAAGGTTACTGTCAACCTGGGTCCCCAAATCCCTGATAACTACTTCTGTGCTCAGTGGATTGCCACCTATATGGTAGCTAGGGGTAACCTTGTTTTTCCCGAAGGGTATGACTATGCATTTCTTGGCGTTTAACTTTAGGCCATGGCTCTGGCACCAGTTATCTGTTTCTGTGAGACCCTTCTGAAGGATATCTGTGTCAGATGTGTTTTCGACTATGGCGCCCAGTTTGCAGTCATCTGCAAACTTTGTCAGCCATAACCCTCCTGTGTTTGCTTGTACTTCAGAAAAGTAGATGCCGAACAAGAGTGGGCCCAGGACTGAGCCCTGTGGGACACCACTTGTGACAGGCTTTGAGTCTGACATGGCGCCAGCAACTCTGACCCTGTGGGTTCTGTCACTTAGCCAGTTTGCAACCCATCTTGTGATGTATGGGTTTACATTTAAACTGATGAGTTTTTCAATGATACCTGAGTGGGGTATTGTGTCGAAAGCCTTTGCCAGGTCGAGGTAGGCTGTATGGACTGCCTTTCCCTCATCAATGGCCTTGGTGACTGTTTCGAAAAAGTCAACCAAGTTTAAAAGGCATGATCTGCCTTTGACAAAGCCAAACTGGGTTGGATCCAAAGACTGCAAGTTCCCTATGTCTTTATTTGAGCTCCATTATGATCCTCTCCATGGCTTTGCAGATCAGGCTTGTCAAGCTGATGGGACGGTAATTTCCAGGGTCGGTGGAGGCACCGCCTTTGTGAAGTGGGACCACAGTTGCCGTGCGCCACTCCTTGGGCACGTACCCTGAGGTGAGGCTAAGATTAAACAGCTGTCCTAACTGCGGGTTTAATTCTTCATTGAGTTCGTGGAGCACACAGCCGGGGACACCATCCCGTCCCATGGATGCTGTGTTTTTCGCCTTGGAGAGAGCAGTTCTCACCTGGGCGTTAGAGATGTTTGGGGGGCTACAATCCTCCGGTATAGATCTCTCCTTTTGGGGGGGGAGAAGTTTGCACTGAACCTGTCAGCCAGTATGTTGGCAATGTCTGTAGGTTCAGTAATTTTCACATCATTATGAACTAATTCTGAGCATATCTTTCCTCCCAGGTTTCTAACATAGCTAAAGAAGGCCTTATGATTGTCTTTTGAGTCCTTAGCGATTTTTCTCTCAAAATTTGCCTTGGATGATTTTATGAGAGCTCTTAGTTTTTTACTTATAATGATCAAAGGTGTCTTACCTTTTAAGGATTTTGCTCTATCTTGTAGTAGCTTCCTCCTTTTGTTGTAGAGCTTGTTTATGGCTGGGGTCCACCAGACTGGATGCTTGCCTTTGGTACAGAGAGTCTTTGTTTTGTTTGGGATTGCCTGATCCATGCAGTCCTGTAGGTGCTGGTAGAAGTCATTTGTAAGTGATTCAGCGGCTTGAGTAATGTTTACCGCCGGCTCGGGGGCCTTAAAAGAGACCACACTAGTCTTTAGAAGTGTGAAGTCAGCTTTTGAGAAGTTCTTCACTGTGGTCTTTTTTATCTCAGGTGGGGGCGGGATGAGGACCTCCAGTGAGATTAGTTTATGATCTGATCTCACCAGTGAGGGGTATACTTCCGGTGTTGAACATTGTGATCCCATGTTCGTGATGATGAGATCAAGTATGTTTTCACCTCTTGTGGGGATGGTGACTAGTTGTTCCATGGCATTTGAGTTTATGAACTCCAGGAACCTTTGGGCTAGAGTGTTTGGGCTTGAGTAGTGATCCCAGTCTATATTAAGGTAGTTGAAGTCACCTAGTATGATGGTGTTTGGAGATACATTTATCCCCTCCAGTGTTTTCAGGAAAGCTATGTGAGGTTCCTGAGTTTGAGAGGGTGGCATGTAACATGCTACAAATTGCAGAGCAGTCTTGCCTATGGTTAATTGCACCTGGATGGTCTCCGATGCATCGTGCGTTGCCACCAACCTTGAGGTGTGGGTGTCCTTGATGAATATGGACACCCCCCCTCCTTTCTTGGTGTTGTCCAGATTTTGGGGCGGGCATGATATGAGGTAAAACCTGATAGTGCTGGGGTGCTCTCAGGAGCCTTGAACCAGGTTTCAGTCACAGCACAGACATCGATGTTCTCCATACTGAGAAGGGCCTCGAGTGCGTGCATCTTGAGGTTGAGACTTATGGCATTGAGCAGTGTTACCCTTAGTTTTTTCCTGTTTTTGTGTTCTAGGGTGGTAGGTTTAGAATTTGAGCCTTGCCTAAAAAAGGCACTATGGGGGTGGCAAGAGCCTTTGCCAATATCCGGAAGCCCAGGGGTGACAGGTGCAAGCCGTCCCTTGTGAAGCAGCGTGGCTTGTCCAGCATGTCATCCCAGGCAGACAGACATTGGATCCCCTTTGAATGACACCAGAGTTTAAGCCAATTATTAAAGCTGATCATCTTATCTCTGTATTGTGGCATCATTCTTGGTGAAGGTAGGATACTGCTCAAGGTCAGGGTCATACCTGCCTGGGCTACATAATCAGAGAGCTCCTCGATGTCTCTTTTCATGTAGTCCAAGGAGGTACGTCTCAGGTCGTTTACACCAGGGTGGACAATGACTGAGTCGTACTTGTACCTGCTGTTGAGAGACCTGAGTGCTTGCGTTATGTGGCGGATTCTAGCGCCCGACAGGCAGCTTACTGTGACCTTCTCCTTACACAATCTGGTGAGCGGGACGTCAGTGTGTCTGACTATGGAGTCAACAATGACGAGTGTGTCTGGCATTGTGTTTGGCCTTAAGGGCTGTGACTGTTTGGCACACTGACTGTGTGGTCTATGTGTTGCATGTGTTGTGTCCTGAGGTGGTAGTTGTTTGGGTGTCTGCTTTGGTGGCCTCTGCTGTTTTGGTAGATTTTTGATCAGCGCCTCCGAGTATGTCTTTGTGTGTTTATGTGTATGATTTGAAGTTCTGATAGTACTATGTGAGACTGGGTATGTGGTGTGTGTGGTTACCTTCTCCTCCTGTCTGGTCTTGCCAGTCCTATGTTGAGAGCTCAGCCTCCAGTTTGGCTGTATAGTTGCATCTCTCGCATGTATTTGTGTTTTGTGGGAGAAGGAGAGGGTTGTCTGTGTACATGAGGCAATTGTAACATTGCCTCAATATTCCCAGGTTCACCAGCTGAGCAGGAGAGGACACTAGCAACTGATCCCTCGACATGCTAGAAGGAATATACAAAAAAACTTAAAAAAAGACTCCGGGGGATGTGGGTGATCGAGAAAGGGGTTTTAGGCTGGTGGGGTACTATCTATAATAAAAGTGCTATATCAAGATGAAAAGTACTGTAGGAGCAAGTGCTAGGCTTTACAGATAGAGAATAGTCTACTTGGGAATCAAGTAGAGATGAACTTTTTAGTTATAGGATACGCTGGTTAGATCAGTAGTACAGTTCAAGGAAGGCTGTTTTAAGGGAAAATTTGAAGAGTGGACTTTAGCCCGAATAGTTTAACCTTGATTAACCGCCGCTGCTGTTGTGTGCTCCTGTGGCAACTCCGCGCTTTATAGCAGGGGGCCGGAAAAAACAGGAAATGACCCAAAATGGCCAATGAATTACTAGTTGCTGTCTCTAACCACTCCTCTGAGGACAAACAGGCAGCTCAGTACTCCCCACTCTCACTGGTGAGTAAAGAAACTTCCCTCTGGCCACACAAGAAAATGGAGGAACACAGGAACCAAATACAAAGCCCAGGGATCAGCAAATCTGGTCACTGGAACAACTAGCTAGGAAAGTTAGGAAAGCAGAAGTATTTTTTTGTTTTTTTTAGTTTTTTTTGCACACACAGACAGAAAATACAGTAAATGCTTTGTTATTCGACTAAATTGCTATCAAAAGCTAGTACACTTGAGTGTATTAGCCTGATGTCCTTCAAGGATGCATCTGCAGTCCTTACAAATGGGTTGTCCTGTCGTCAGGCAGCCCTTCGGTCGGCCGGATTCCAAAGTCTGGGTCTGGCCTCGGCTGGTGTCACACTTCACCCGACGTCATAGCTGCAGTTCTTCGGGTATAAAGGCATCAGCCAACGCCATTTTCCTCAGTCTTTCTTGCCGCGTGGCCAAGCAGAAGCTGTTCGCAAGTGCGGTCGGTCAGATCCAGAGATTACTACTACCGAATACTACTTCAAGACTTCTAAAAAGCTAAGTACCCCATTGGGGACTCTTTCTTGCCTCAGCCGATGTCAGAAAAAGTGAATAACTGTTTAACTTGTGGGAAACAAATACCTCATAAAGATTTCCACTCTTACTGCTTACCTTGTTTAGGCCCAGACCACGACGTAGCAGCTTGTTTAGCCTGTGCTTCTTTCAACCGACGGACGCTTAGACGTCGGTCGGAGTTTGCTGAACAGTTTTTTGGCTCAGATTTTGCGTACATAATGCCGTCGGACCCTCCGACTTCACAAGTGGTTAAGAAACGCAAAGAAACGGACCAACACTCTCGGTCCGCGGTTTCGCAAACCGCGAGTGTCTCGGTTTCGGCCGAAACCGAGCAAACGGTTCTTTCTTCAGCCGAATCCATGACTACTACCGAGGCCCCTTCTAACCTGGTTGAATCGGCCTCTGAAATTCAACCTGCTACTGTGGTTTCACAAGAATTATCGGACACCATCCCTTTGGATGTTTCAACCCCTGCACGTGGTGCTGCTAGGCCGCCTGCAGCCATGTCCATAAAGGCCTTTGCCAGGGCTAAAGCAGCCAAAACTTCTAAGTCTGTTCCTGTTAAGCCCCCCTCTCACAGGCCCAGTTCCAGTTCCCAAATGCTCACTCTGGCAGAGGATCTCATCTCTTTAATAAGGGGATCCCAACCTCATCCAGACAGGGCCTCTCAACCTCCTCCAGAAAAGAGACCTAGAGCAGAGCCCCCTGAGCCAGTGTCCTCAGATGATTCTTCTGATGATACAGACAATACAGACCATCCAGAGGCTCCTTTTTCTACTTATGAAGACTCCGATGCTGAGGAATCGATTCCTTCTGCCTCTCCACCAGAGGAATTTTCCTTTGGGGAAACCTTACATGCCATGAGAGAGCAATTCCAATGGCAGGGGCAAGATTTCTCAGATTCAAGGAAAAGGCTTAGGACCTTTTGCATTTACCACAACATAGGCCTTTAGCTATACCTCCAGTTCTTCCTGTTGTAGATGATGCATTTAATGATGCTTGCACTGCTCCTGATACTTTGCCTCCAGCCCTGCTAAGCCCGATGGGTTCTACAGGGTCCCGGACACATCACCATTTATACAAGGCTCCTTTTGCAGATCCGAGACTATCTCCCAGGGGCCTAAGGCAGTAGCCGACCTCAGTTAAAACCCTCTCCCTCTGAAAGGGAATCCAGGTCCTTAGAGAGATGGGGTAAAAAAGTATACACCTCTGCTACTCTCTCAGCTAGGGCATTGAACTGTCAGTTTCATATGATCCAATGCCAGGAGTTTATGCTTGATCAGTTAACTAAGAAACTGTCCTCTGATGATTCTTTAGATAAGAAATATGTTCTAGAAATGGTGCATAACATTCAGCAGGTTAGTAACCATTCTTTAAAATGTGGCTATGATGCACTGGAGGCTTCCTTTAGATCAGCCATGACTGGCACAGTTATAAGAAGGCATGCATGGTTGAAAGAACAGGTCTTGCCGGATCATGTTAAAGCAAAACTATTAGATGCTCCTATGGATAAGGTCAGTTTATTTGGTTCTCCTGCTCAGCAGGTACTGAAGAAAATGGAAGAGAAGGCAAAATCTGTACAAACCGTGAAAGATTTCTTACAGGTTCAGCCTCCAAGGTTTAGCAGGAACTGGCCTTCCAAAAATTGGTCCTTTCCAGACTCCTCTAAAACACAGAGAGGCAGGAATAGGCGTTCCAGAGGCAGAAATCAATCCAGAGGAGGTGCCTACAGGGGACGCCAGTGGCAAGGTAACAACCAGTGAGGCACAGACACAACTACTACCACTGCCACAGGACAATCACAGTGACTTGGCTCTGGCACCGCCTACCAGGGAACAAATAGCAGCACCCTTAGGCGGAAAGTTAGCCTTATTTTCAAAAAACTGGCACTACATCACAAGAGACAAGTGGATTTTGCAAACTATAGACCAAGGCTACAGGTTTCATTTCCATACTTTACCAGGAAAAAGAGGAATGCCAAACCTACCACCAAATCAAAAGACAGAAGCTCTAAAACAAATAGCTCAATTAGCAAAGATGAGAGCTGTGGAAAGGGTACCATCTATGGAACAAGGAAAGGGATTTTACTCCAGACTATTCCTGATACCAAGAAAAGAGAAAAATTGGAGGCCTATTCTCGACCTGTCCGCTTTAAACACATTCATCATTGTTCCAAAATTCAAAATGCTGACCCTACAGCAACTTCTTCCCATGCTGGGCAAGGAGTATTGGCCGGTGACTCTAGATCTCAAGGAGGCATACCTGCACGTCCCCATATGACCAAATTGCAGAAGATACCTCAGATTTCTTGCAGGATCAGAGCATTATCAATTCTCAGCATTGCCCTTTGGCTTATCTACTGCACCCAAAGTGTTCACGAAATGCCTGGCATCAGTAATCGCTCACTGCAGGCTTCAGGGAATCCAAATATATCCATACCTGGACGACTGCCTGATACAAGCGGACAACAAAACAAGCTAACAGAAGACTTACAAAGAGTCATTTGCTTACTGCAAGCCCTGGGATATACAGTCAATATAAAAAAATCAAGACTGATACCATCCCAAAGAATAACCTTCTTAGGTGCAGAATTGGACACAGTAAAACAGATGGCATTCCTAACTACAGAAAAACAAGAACAACTTCCTCTCTACTTCTTGGCATTAACAAAGCAGAACAAACTAACAGCAAGGAAAGTACTGCAGGCCTTGGGCTTCATGGCATCCTGCATAATCCTGGTCCCTCATGCCAGACTGCATATGAGAAAGCTACAGTGGTACCTGAAGAATTTATGGTCTCAACACAGGCACAGCCTAGAAACCGAAATACCACTAATCCCATGCCTGAAACAAGAGTTCCTATGGTGGGCTCAGGCATGCCAGTCAAACCCAGGTTTGCCCTTCCACAGCATTCAACCAAGCCAAACCATCACAACGGACGCCTCAGACCTCGGTTGGGGGGCCCACATGCTGGACAAGTGCATACAAGGCTTATGGACTCCAGATCAGCTGCACCTGCACATAAATCAAAAAGAAATGCTGGCAGTAAAACTAGCAATCCAGAATTTCAGACCATTCCTCCAAGAAGGGCAGTTGATGATAAGGACAGACAACACCACAGTCATGTGGTACATCAACAAACATGGAGGCACTCATTCATACCCTCGGATGCTCACGAATGGATGCTACACCCGGACATCTTCAAGGTCATCACAAGGAAATGGGGACTGCCACAAATAGACCTATTCACATCCCCACTCAATCACCAGCTCAAGAAATTCTGCACAAGGACGTACCACCCACTTGCTTGGAAGGTGGACTCTCTATCCTTCAGTTGGAAAGGCCTGACAGCATATGCATTCCCACCTCTTCCTTTGATGCACAAGGTGCTATTGAAAATCAAAGAGGAACGTCCAAGGATCATTCTGATAGCTCCAGACTGGCCAAGACAACATTGGTACCCATTACTGAGGAGCATGTCTCGGGGGAAAATGTGGACACTACCCCTGATTCCTTTGCTGTTAACTCAGAGCGGCTACAACACACTGCATCCAAACCTGAAAACTCTGCAGCTGACTGCCTGGAACATTACATAAGAGCAACTAACCCAGATTTATCCCAAAGGGTTAAAGACATTATCCTTGAGGCCGCAGACCCTCAACAAGAAGGAACTATGCAGGAAAATGGAAAAGGTTTCTCATTTGGAGTACTGAAAGGGGAAAAGATGTGTCAAAGGTAGACATTGCCAACATCCTGGAGTATTTGGCAGAGCTATTCCATACAGGCCTGTCCTATTCCTCCATCAAGATACATGCATCAGCTATTTCTGCAGAATACAGCTTCGATCCCCCTGTCTTCTCGCATCCTCTACTCAGGCAGTTTCTGAGAGGAATTAAAAATGTAAAACCTCCTAGGAAACCACCATTACCAGCATGGGACTTGAACTTAGTGCTAGAAAAATTGACACTCCCCCCTTTCGAACCAGCAGCAACAGCAGACCTTCAACACCTATCCTGGAAAACTGCTTTTCTGCTGGCAATAACCTCAGCAAGAAGGGTTTCTGAGCTACAGACTTTAATGGCAGTACAACCCTTCCTAATCTTCCATCAAGATAGAGTGTCCATGAGAACAAATCCTACATTTATGCCTAAGGTGGTATCCAGAGTGTCTTTAAACCAGGCTATCCACCTACCTACCTTCTTCCCCAATCCACAGAACAGGGGGGGAAAGACTACTGCATACTTTGGATGTACATAAGACAGTTGCGCTACTACCTGGACAGAACCAAGGGCAATAGAAAAACTGACCAGCTTCTGGTAGCATATGCAACAGGAAGGGAAGGAAAAGCAATTTCAAAACAGACAATCTCCAAGTGGATAGGAAATTGCATCAGATTCTGTTACTCCTACCATGGAAAGCAAACTCCACAGAACATAAGGCCTCATTCTACAAGGGCTACAGCCACTACCACAGCTTTCTTACGAGGAGTGGCTACCAAGGACATTATAGAGGCTGCTACTTGGACCTCCGTGCATACATTTGCCAAGCATTATAACTTACCTTTATACTCTAGATCCCGAGCAGGGTTTGCCACTGCTGTTTTGCAAGGGATCCTAACTACACCATAATTTCTTCTTCCTCCTCCCCTAGTTTGGCTATGGTATTCTACCCATTTGTAAGGACTGCAGATGCATCCTTGAAGGACATAGTACAGTTTTGTACCTACCATAAATGTAGATGTCCGAACAGGAATGCATCTGCAGTCAGGATTACCCGCCCTCCTTCCCCTCTGTGGTATTCCTAGGGTATTTGCCCATCTAATAGCTAGCTGGGGGGGGGGATCTCTTATGGTGTATTTGTTTGTATATATGTACATACATGCTTATTTTTTGTGTTTGCCTTCTACCTTTTGGAAACATTGGCATTTATCCAAAATTTAGCTATCCAAGAGGGCAACTGGCATCTGGGGCAAGAAACACTGAGGAAAATGGCGTCTGCTGATGCCTTTATACCCGAAGAACTGCAGCTATGACGTCGGGTGAAGTGCGACACCAGCCGAGGCCAGACCCAGACTTTGGAATCCGGCCGACCGAAGGGCTGCCTGACGACAGGACAACCCATTTGTAAGGACTGCAGATGCATTCCTGTTCGGACATCTACATTTATGGTAGGTACAAAACTGTACTTTTGTTAACTTTTAAGCAAAACTTTAGCCAAGAAGTGCAATCAACAATTTAAGCACAGAAAAACAGGAAAAGCAGGTAATATAACAGGAATATCAGCACAAACAGTGGTCGAAAAGCACAAAAGATCGAAAAAAGCAATAAAAAATGCTAAAAAATACTTATAATCAAGAAAGTCGCTTTTTCTGCTCTCTGCTGCCTTAGGAACTCTGCAGGGGACCATGAGGAGCTATGCCAATTTCTCTAATGCCAGAAAAGCCCGCCAAAGTGCGCTTTATAGCAGGGGGCTGGAAAAAACAGGAAATGACACAAAATGGCCAATGAATTACTAGTTGCTGTCTCTAACCACTCCTCTGAGGACAAACAGGCAGCTCAGTACTCCCCACTCTCACTGGTGACCTTTGGATTAATGGATCCAACCTCTGCACTTTTTTAGAAATTTGGGTCTAGGACCCTGACTCCTGTTCTAAAAATAATTCTCGCAGTTCCACAGAATACGCCAGATCTCATTTGCCACTTAATCTAGAAGGAGGTGGTTTTTGAGAGTTCTGCCTTGGATACAAGTAGTTTTTGGCTAGAATTTTGATATTTCTCATCTGTAGCATAATATATCTCTAGGCTCCTTTTTTGCCTTGTATCCTCCCCTACAAAATTTCAGTTTTTATAGGGTGTTTTTCAGCTAATATTTTACCCAAGGTTTACTTTGTGTTCCTTCATATTACTGTTGATGAGTGTTGCCTTTTTGTTTTTTTGTTTTTTTTTTTTTGTGTTTTTGCCCCCCCCCCCCCCCTCCCTGTGGCAAGCCTATTGCTGGTACTTGATCCTATGTTTTCTTCCCCAGTATGCTAGATAAGGCCACTGGGTTTGTGTTCAACCTGTGGCCACAAAATACCACTGTAGGACCCAGTTTCCTTGTGCATTTATTGCTTGAGTCACACACCTGGACACAGACTGAGGCATGCGTTTCTTTTGGTCCCAGAGTGTTGCAAGGACGCAGTGACAAAACTCCTCCTGAAAGACCATCTTCCCACCCAGGTGATGAGTTCAGTGCCTTTTGCACCAAAAGTTTCTTCTCCCACTAAAACTTGAAAAAAAGCTAAGCCTCAAAAAGAGATTAAAAGAAGGAAAAAAAAGCTAAGCCTCAAAAAGAGATAGAAAGAGGGAAAAGGTATCTGAAAAGAGGATAGAGAGTAGTGAAATCCAGGAAATTGTAGCAGAATCCTTCAGAGTCCTTTAATCTGGCATCAAAGACACCGAGGCAATCGGATCCAGATCTGTAAACGTACTCCTCATCCACTGATTCAGCTGAGGGTCATCCTAGCATGGACCACTTCAGGGACTCTGGTTATAGACCCAATAACCGCTCCACTTGCCTTTCCCATTCCAGTCCAACTATTAGATCTGAAGCCCATGGATGTGTGCCTTCCCAGTAGAGCACTGGCATACCAGCTTGACAACTATATTGACTTAACTCAGTTTCCCTTACTCTCTTGACTTTGGCACATTCTGATTGGGATGAGTCTGAGTTTAAAGCCTCAGAGCTTATGGTCTGGATTGACTTAACAGTTTACTTATCAGTCCCTTTCTCTTGGTGCTGCTATTGGCCTCTGAGATGGGATGAATCTATGCCGAGGGCACCCTTCATTTCCTCTTGCAGATTGGAGGGGTGGTGCTTGGTCCCAGTTATTTCTTTGGCATTCAAGGCTTTTGAAAGGGTTCTCTCCAGGTCAAAAGAAGAGGTGTGTCTGGCATGCTGTGTTCCATCCCAGCGTCTGGTGGAACCTGTCTGACTCTTCTCAGCCTGATAGACAGGGAGCAGTTGGCCTCTTTCAGCCTTGTGGTGGTTCTCTCCAAGTGAGCTCCATATCTGCCTCCAAGCCTTCCCTAGAAGTCCACATGGGGGAGGTGCCAAGGAAACTGACTTGAAAGAGGACACTTCTCACTAGAGACTGTCACCAAAGAGATGGAATTCACTAAGGGAGAGGGAGCCCCATGATCCCTTCTAGAGGAGATCACCTTTGGTGACATACTAGATTTAATGAAACATCTAGGGGGTTGGTCTTTCAAAGTCGCTTCTCCTGAGGAGTCTGTGTTCCTTGAGGCATTCGGGAATGGCTGTTTTACCTCCTGGATGGTGCTGCACACACTCACTCGTAGATCTAGTTTCTCAGAATGCATGAAAGGAACCTGAAGTGGCGGAGCCTGTACCACATAAACCAGACATTAGCCCCCCCCCCCCGGACTAGTTTACACTGGAGCAAGTGTACCTCAGAAGATGCTGTGGTTGTTGTAGCAGCCACAAGAAGGGAGCTCTCTGAAAATCTCTGGTGTTGGACAGACTCCGTAAACAAACGTACACCTCAGCAACTCTTGTATTTATATGCTGCATTACCTTGCTTATATGACACATTTTCAGAGGGAGTTAACTAAGGAGCCCACCAAGTCTGATTCTGGTAATCCACCTGTGGACATCCAGAAGTCAGAGTCCCAATTGTCTATCCTTCAGTCTGTCTCTAACTTATCCGTGCAGCTAATGGCACAGCCAGGGCAGCAGGCACTGGCATCAACACACCAGAGTGTGCCTGTATGACTTGGTGGAAGGCTTCAAGACCTCCTTCACCTTCATTAATGCCCCTTTTGATGGTTTGATCCTGTTCTGATTGAAGGGGAAGGAAATACTTACCAGGAGGTAGCAGAAAGTCAAGACCCTGTCTGTGGTTGGAGTCTGTCTTTTCACCCCACAAAGTATCATTTGTAGTAACCAAAAAGGTAGAGGGAGCTGTGGTTTTGGAAATCCCAAGGATCTATCCAGGACACTCCCATGGACAGATGGAGGCCACCCCCTGGGGGGGGGGGAGTATTTTTAACAGATGTTGACCCAGTGGCGGACTGCAGAATCGGGGGGGGGGGTTGCACTGTTTTCACTGAAGAAACCCTAACAACACTCTAAGCAGTTGCCCGACTGCTGCCCTCTGATGGTAGTCAAGGGACTCTTATTCCTGCACCCTCTAATCTGGTAGGGTGTTGCTCAAGATTCATGGGTTCAAAGAATACTCACCAGATGCTACATTCTTCCCCTCGGAAAATAGAAAAGAATTCCCAGTGGTACCACCAAGTCAGATGGAATGTGCAGCAGTAAAAGTAAAAAAAAAAAAAAAAAATTCTGGCAATAAGTCAAGACCCGCACCCCAGCCAGTCAGGATATGGAGTCTGTTCCATGTTCTTTTTAGCTTTGAAGAAAACCTGGGGACCTAAGGTCAATCTTGAACCTAAGCTACCTCAGTTTGTATAACAAAATTCTGGATGGTCAGGGTATAGTCCATTCTACCTCTGCTGAGCAAGGGCAACTGAATGTCATCCATAGTATGCGTCCTGGAGATCTGTTATATCAAGATAACAAAGCAGTCCAGAAAATTCCTGTTTCCAGGTGAGAGCCAATAATTTTCGATTTAGAGCACTGCCTTTTGATCTCACCACAGCTCCTAGGTGTTCAAAAAATTCATCACCGTGGTAGCTGTGCATCTTAGACTGCATGGGTTCCAGGTGTTCCCATATCTGGATGGTTGGCTCCTTACCTCACCAACCAAGGACCTACCCGTCCAGTGCATGGACTTTTTGCTCCACTTTGCAAGACTGACAGCAGTTCTCAACTGTGGGGCAAAGAAGTCTGCCAATACTAATGAAGCAAATAAGTTTATCAAATGACACCTGGATGCAAATTCTCAAATAGCCAGACTTCTGCAATCCAGAGTTATGTCCCTGCATCAAGTAGCTTCAGAGGTTCTTCTCCACCCTTATCCCCCAGCAAGACTTGTTCTCAGCCGTTTAAGTTTGATGGCTGCTTTGATAACTTTTGTTCCTCAAGGAAGGTACTATATGAGAATTCTGCAGTGGACTGTTTCTATCCAGTTGTCCTTGATATCTCACCTCCTGCATGCACCATTACGCCTCACACCAATATGCAAAAAACACATCAGTTGGTTGTTGACTTCTCCCATAACGTCAAAGGGTTAATTTCTCCCATAATGTCAAAAGGTTAACTGTTCTCTCCACTCCAGATAGTGATGGTATACTCCCTTCTCCAGTAGTGGGTCATTTTGAAGGGAATGCAGTTCAAGGCTCTTGACAATAGAGGTTAATCTTCACATCAGTGTCTTGGAGATCAGTCCTTTTAGTGTTTGTTGACCTTTCAGGACTCCATCCCCAAGAGCGTGATCTCTATACAGACTGACAGCAAGGCAACAGTTTGATATATCAACAAGCAGGAAAGAACGCCATCATGTCTACTTTGCCAGGAAGCCATGAGTGCACAGCTGTGAGTGATGTCTTCCCATCACCTTCACACTACCGTGCATGTAACTGGGTCTTCAGTATTCCGTTGGATAAGCTTGTACATTTCTGATGTTCTTCGTGTTTCACTGTTGCAGTCATCACATTTGGGTTATCCTGCCCAGGGGTAGCCGTCATTCGGCCCGAATACCAGAGGCTTAGTATTTCTGCATTGGTTGCTGTCGCTCCAGGACTGACGTCAGGTAGTCGGTGGTATAAAATCAGGCAGCAGCCGCCGCCATTACATCGGTCTTTCTTGCCAAGGAGCCCGAAGCAGAAGCAGTTCGCACGAGTGCCGGTCGGCTGCTACCTGAGTTTTCTTTTCCGAATTGAAGTTGAAGTCTTCTAAAGCTAAGTACCCCGTTGGGGGTCCTTTTTTCTTGCTCTAACCAATGTCAGAAAAAGTTAACAATTGTCTCGCCTGTGGAAAGCAAAATACCACACCGAGACTTCCATTCTTACTGCGTCACCTCTTTAGGCCTAGACCACGATTTCCCTCGCTGTCACTTTTGTGCTTTGTTCAATGCCAGAACTATATATCATAGGGCCCTTATTGTAGCTAGATATTTTCGCTCTCAGTCCTCCAATTCTGATATGGCTTTGGTAAGCCATCCGTCTACCGATCTTCCGAAAAAAGTAAGGATAAAGACAGAGACAGACTGCACAGGTCCAAAACTGCCGATGAAGCTTCCGCTAAGCTAGTCGTCTGTTCTCTGGTCCTCAGTGAGGTGCTTTTGCAGCCCCTGATGCCCACTTCAATGGATTCACAGGCCGCTACAGAGACCCTTTTGGAGTCCAGTATGCCGCAAGACGACTATTTTGACTAAGGATCCTGCGGATGTCTCTATCTTGGATGGGTCCAGAGCCGCTGAGCAGGCACCGGCTTCTGAGGAAGTACTTCATACTACCGATACTTGACACAGACCGATGACTTCTTTCGCGTCTTCAGTTCTTTCTAAAACTACCGAGTTTCTAAGGCCCAGGGTATGAACTACGCCCAAAAAAGACGACCCAAGCTCAGGCACCTGCTTCCTTGCCTCAATCTCAAATGCTTAAAATGGTGGAAGACCTTATTATGCTTATTAGGGGAAGCCAGGCTATCCCTTGCAAAAGAGACTTGTCCCCAGTAGTTTTATCTGAACAGGAATCCGATGACTCTGATGCTTCTGAACATTAAGACATGAAATCCCTCTCTGCTTATGAGGATTATGATGCAGAGGAATCCATTCCTTCTGCCTCTCCACCCGAGGTTTTTTCATTTGGGGAAACTCTTCATACATTTAAAGGAGCATTTCCAGTGGGAATGTCAAGACTATCCTCAGTCAAAAAAGAGACTCTGGGAATTCTTAGATTTACCACAGCACAGACCTTTGACCATTCCTACTGTCCTGGATGTTGTGGATGATGTTTTTATGGAATCCAGTTTGACTCCTGACACCCTTCCTCCTGCTCCCAGGAAACCTGACAGGTACTACAGAGTCCCTGACTCTCTCAAATTCCTTTTCAAAAATCCTACTGTTGACCCAGAGGTCATCTCTCAAGGACTTAAAGCAACCTCTGCTACGAATCCCACCCCCTCAGACAGGGATTCTTGAGCTTTAGACATATGGGGTAAAAAAGTATACACCTCTGCTACTCTTGCTGTTAGAGCATTAAATTGTCAGTTCCACATGCTGAAATATCAGCAGCATACCATGGAACTCCTCAAACAAAACATATCTTCCATTCCTGCTTGTGCAAAAAATTACAAGAGCTAATGCATTCTGCAAGTCAAATTACTAAGCACACCTTGCAGTGTGGCTGTGATGCCCTAGAAGCATCTTGCAGGGCAGCAGTCACTGGTTCTGTCCTTAGAAGGAATGCTTGGCTTAAGGAACAGACCTTGCCAGACCATGTCTAATCCAAATTATTGGATGTACCATTGAACAAAGACAATTTATTTGACACCAAGGCAGAAAAGGTCTTAAGATGGAAGAAAAAGCTAAATCTATGCAGACAAACGTATAGGTCTAGCCTCCAAGGTTCAGTAGGCATTGCTCCTCCAAGCACTGGTCCTTTCCTGCCCCCTCTAGGCCAGCTCAGCCCAGTCCCAGGGGAAGCAGACCCCACCCCCCCCAGACAGCAGCCCCAGAGAATGCAGAGATCTAAGCAGTGAAGTTCCTCCTCTTCAAAAACAGGAAGTGCAAAGCCACCCCCTTATTGTAAGAACTCACAATGACTTTACACCTCCACCCCTTACCTCTGCCCACCTGCTTGTGCCCCTAGGAGGCAAACTGTCCTTCCATGCAAGCAACTGGGCCTCTATTACCAATGACCGATGGGTCCTCATAGTGTCCCACGGGTACAAATTTTATTTCAACACATTGCCATCCCCAAAAGGGTTCCCAGATCTTCCTCCAAACCAGTGGGCAGAGGCCAAGTCCTTTCCATGCTGTCAATGAGGGCAATACAGCCTGTTCCTGCAGAACAGATAGGCCAAGGTTTCAATTCCAGACTCTTCCTGGTACCCAGAAAAGAGGGCACCTGACACCCAATGCTTGATCTATCCATTCTAAACACCTTTCTGGTGATAATTCAAAATGCTCACCCTCCAGCAGCTTCTTCCTATGCTCTTCAAGGATGCTTGGTTAGCCACCCTAGCCTAAAAGAGGCCTACCCTACATATCCCAATCAGGGAATCTTGCAGGAAATATTTACGTTTCAGGGCAGGATCTATGCATTTCCAGTTCTCTGCGAATCTCTTTGGCTTATCCACTGCTCCCAGAGTTTTCACAAAACGATAGTTTTTTTTTTAGATAGGTTTGTTTAGGCAACGAGCTGGCGTGGCTATGGGCACACCCTGTGTGAACAGCTACGCCAACTTGGTTATGGCTACTTGGGAAAAGGAATTTGTGCTGAAGGAAGACATGGGTTTTCCCATTACATTCTTTCGGTTTGTGGACGACCTCTTCCTTCTTTGGGAGGGGGATATGTCCAGTTTTACCCAGTTTGTGGAATTTATTAACAATACCACTGGGTTTTTGAAGTTCACAGCCAAATACCTCCCATACATCAGTTGATTTTTTAGAAATATGTGTTCGTAGATCTGAGCAAGGAAATTTTATTACAGACGTACATAGGAAGGAATGCTATAGAAATACCTACCTGGAACGTAGTAGCATGCATCCCCAGCATGCCTTTAAGAACATAATGAAAGGGCAAGCACTGAGAGTGTCAAGGTTAACAGCTAATGATGAGAGCTTTGATGGAGTACTTGTAAACCTTGGTAAATCCTTCGTTGAGAGAGGTTATTCCAAGGAAGAAGTTAAGATGACTGTTGCACAAACACATAATGTGAGAACAAGTCTAGGTAGACCATATTTTTCTGGGATGAAAAGTGTAGCCACTGAAGTTCATCCAAGGGATGAGTATATGAGAATTCCAGTGGCTTATTCTAGCGATATCTATTTAAAAATGTGCACCAAATAAATAACGATACCACAAGCAAACAAATGGTCCTGAGCAACGAAACAAAACAAGTCAGCATAAAGTATAGCAAAGTACTTGCTCAGGATCAAACCAGGCTACATAAATGTTTGAAGTTCAAGTCAATTCAGACCAATCCATTCATAGGATAACCACAGTAATGCAGGCAGTGCAGTGCATACAAATACACAAACTGGAACATGAGCAGGGCTTCAGGAACAAAGTAAATAATCCAAGCTGATATAAGAGGTTGCCTCCAAAATAACATCAAGTGCTAAATATCTCTTCAGACCAAATGAAATACAGCCTTCAAAGGAACTTAGTATAATTCAGTACATCAAGGGTAGCAAATCCTTTATTAGCATAGATTTGGTAAGTGCTTTCGCCAAGTGGCTTTTTCAAACCATTAGAAACACAGTAATGATAACTTGTTCACCGACAGAAGGTTAAAGGACAGAATAAGACAGCATTTTTATCAAATTCGTATTAAATCCAACATCAATGCACTCACAAAACATGTATTAGAGAATGATGAAACCCATAATTTTAGATTTTTAGTTGTGCATGTTAATGTGCCTAGTGTTAGAGGTGGTGACCTTAAAAATCATACTGAACAAGTAGAAACTGGCTGGATCATCAGGTTACAAGCACATATTTACCCTGGACTTAATGACAGGATTCCATTGAAACCAGCACTTAAGAATAGAAGAATTAATTTTAGATGAATTAACTATTTTATTATATTTATACTGTTTTTGAAGTAATTTTTACCTAAGTTTGTATTTTAAGGTTTACTAGTTGCACAGTTTTTTATATTATAAATGTTTTTAACTATATAGTATGTTCCTTTATGTAGTTAATTGGTTATTGAACACCTTTATTAATCAGTTATGTTTAATTTATATAAAAGGTGTCTTTCTTTTTGGCGCTTA
>NC_056745.1:830631220-830638264 GCF_019279795.1 Protopterus annectens | reverse complement strand
GCCCCCCAAAAAAACCCTCCTCCCTAAACCCCCCCCAAATTTCCAAAAACCCCCCATGTAAAAAAAAAAAAAGGAAAATGCAACCATGTAGCCAAACTGGAGGCTAAGCTCTCTCAACTCAGTACTGGCGTAACCAGTCAGGAGGAGAAGGAAACCACACTCACTACAATTCCAGTCTCACATAGATCTACCACGGCAGCAAACCTAACACATAAACACACAAAAACATACTCGGAGGCTCTAAATAAAAATCTGCCTAAGCAGCAGAGACCTCCATAGCAGACACCCAAGCAACCGCTACTCCAAAACAAAACACGTGCAACACATAGCTCACAAAGCCAGTGTGCCGAACAGTCACAGCCCTTAAGGCTAAACAACACACCTGATACACTTGTAATAGGTGACTCTGTAAATCACAGGCACACTGACTTCCCGCTCACCAGGCTGAACAAGGAGAAGGTCACGGTGAGCTGCCTGTCGGGCGCTAGGATCCGCCACATAACACAAGCACTCAGGTCACTCCAAGGCAAGTACAAATATGAGTCAGTCATTGTCCATGCTGGTGTGAATGACCTGAGACGTACCTCCCTGGACTACATGAAAAGAGACATAGAGGAGCTCTCTGAGCATGTAGCCCAGGCCGGATTGACCCTGACCTTGAGTAGCATCTTACCCTCACCAAGAATGATGCCACAATATGAAGACAAGATGATCAATTTCAACAATTGGCTTAAGTATTGATGTCATTCACAGGGGATCCAATGCCTGTCAGCCTGGGATGACATGCTCGACAAGCCACGATGCTTCGCTAGGGACAGCTTGCACCTGTCACCCCTGGGCTTTCGGATATTGGCAAAGGCTCTTGCTACCCCCATAGTGCCTTTTTTAGGCAAGGCTCAAAAGACAAACCCACCTCCATAAGTATCACAAGGGATAAGAAACTAAGAGTAATGCTACTCAATGCCAGAAGTCTAAACCTTAAGATGCAGGGACTGGAAACTCTCCTTAGCATGGACAACATCGATATCTGTGCAGTAACAGAAACCTGGTTCAAGGCTCCCGAGAGCACCCCAGCACTACCAGGTTATACCTCATACCATGCTTTTCGGCCCCAAACCTCGGACCGAACCACAAAAGGAGGGGGAGTATCAATATTCGTCAAAGATACCCACACCTCCAGGTTGGTGGCACAGCACGAAGCATCAGAGACTATCCATGTGCAACTAACAGTGGATAAAACTGCCTTCCAGTTTATAGTCTGCTACAGACCACCCTCCCAAACCCAGGAACCCCACTCGGCCTTCTTGAGAACACTGGAAAATATGAAGGTCTCTCCAAACACCATTATATTGGGCGACTTCAACTACCCAAACATAGACTGGGAGCATTACTATAGCTCCAACACCCTAGCCCAAAGGTTCCTAGAATTTATAAACTCAAATGCTATGGAACAACTTGTTACCACTCCCACAAGAGGGGAAAACATACTGGACCTGATCATCACCAACATGGGGACTCTATGCTCCAGACCAGAAGTGTATCCCTCACTGGTAAGATCAGACCATAAACTAATCTCACTGGATATTCACATCCCGACCCCACCCCATGCCCAGAAAACCACATTGAAAAACTTCTCTAAAGCAAATTTCACACTCCTCAAAACCGAGGTGGAATCCTTCAAAGCCCCTGGGCCTGTGGAAAATACGGCCCTGACCGCAGAATCCTTTATAAACACATTCTATGAACACCTTCAGGAATGCATGGATCATGCAATCCCAAATAAAACCAAGACCCAATCCTCCAAAGGCAGACGTCCTGTCTGGTGGACCCCAGCCATAAACAAACTATACAACAGAAGGAGGAAGCTACTACATGATAGAGCAAAATCCCAAAAAGGGAAGGCATCTCTGATCAGTATTAGCAAAAAACTACGGCACTCATAAAATCGTCTAAGGCCAGCTTCGAGAGAAAAATTGCACAGGACACTAAGGATAATCACAAGGCTTTCTTTAGTTATGTTAGGAACCTGGGTGGTAATTCCCAGATATGCTCAGAATTAGTCCAAAATGACAAAAATACACGAACCCACAGACATTGCCAACATCCTAGCTGACAGGTTCAGCGCAAACTTCTTCCCACCAAAGGGCAAATATCTATCCAGCAGAGTGCTGCCCCCTGACATCTCAGATGCTCAGGTAAGAGCCCCTCTCCAAAGCAAAAAACACAGCATCAATGGGACCAGACGGTGTCCCGGCTGCCCTACATGAACTCCAAGAAGAGCTAAACCCAAACATAAAACTACTGTTCAATCTCAGCCTTACTACAGGATATGTACCCAAAGAGTGGTGTACAGCAACAGTGGTCCCTCTCCACAAAGGTGGTGCCTCAACGGATCCTGGAAACTATCGCCCCATAAGCCTGACTAGCCTGGTCTGCAAAGCTATGGAAAGGATCATCATGGACCTCATAAATAAAGATATTGGGGACCTACAGACACTGGATCCTACCCAGTTCAGCTTTGTTAAGGGCAGATCCTGCCTCTTAAACCTGGTCAATTTCTTTGAAACAGTCACCAAGGCCATTGACAAGGGGAAGGTGGTCCACACAGCCTACCTGGACCTCGCAAAAGCCTTCGATACAATACCCCACTTGGGCATTATAGATAAGCTCACCAGCTTAAATATAAATCCCTATGTCACTAGATGTGTTGCAAACTGGCTCAAAGACAGAACCCACATGGTTAGAATTGCTGGAGCCATGTCAGACTCCAAACCAGTTACAAGTGGCGTCCCACAAGGCTCAGTCCTGGGACCTCTCTTGTTCGGTATATATTTCTCGGAGGTACAGGCCAACACGGAAGGACTGTGGCTGACCAAGTTCACAGATGACTGCAAACTAGGCGCCATAATTGACTCTCCAGCCGACACAAGCATCCTCCAAAAGGGCCTCATAGAAACAGACAACTGGTGCCAGAGCCATAGCCTCAAGCTAAATGCCAAAAAGTGTATAGTCATCCCCTTTGGCAAAAACAAAGTGCCCACAAATTACCGTATAGGTGGTAATCCATTAAGTACAGAAGTAATTAGGGACCTGGGGACCCAAGTTGATAGCAATCTCTCATTTGACAACCACGTGGCCAAAGTGGTTAGAAAAACATTTTATATAGCCCAGCTAATCATGAAGGGATTCACATCTAGATCAATGGAGGTCATCGTGCCTCTTTACACATCCCTCATCAGGCCCATAATTGAGTACAATGCCCGTTTTGGGATGTACCTTACCAGACACCTGCAGCAATTGAAAAGACCCCAAAAGTACCTCACCAAGAGGTTCAAAGGGCTCAAACAGATGCCATATGCTGCCCGGTTAAAGAAACTCCAGCTCTACTCAGTGGCATACCGCCTGCTCAGAGGCGATCTGTGCCTGATGTATAAAGCCATGTCCAACCCGGAATTAATGGACATGCTGCACCTCAGAAAATCCAAATCCCATCGAAGCCACGCTACCAAGAGACTTGAACCTCAGCACTGAAATAAATAGGACATGTTGGAGGGACAGATTCATAACCCAGAGGCTCCCTTCACTCTGGAATAAAATCCCAGTCCAGGTTAGGCAGAGTCCCTCATTGACTCTCTTCAAGAGGAATCTTGATGAGTGGATGAGAGATCGAGGGTTTACCGGGTATCACTTCTGTGTCACTGTTAGACAGAGGCACAGTATACTAACCTCGAAAAAGGGCATAGCAAAATTAATTTAAAATGGGTGGCGAAAGCCAAACACACTCTGGCTAGGCTTATAAATACCCTAGGGGCAGATAGCCTAGTATGATCCTATGAACCTATGTTATTTAACAATGTAAACCACCAACTGAATACATGACCAAAAAATATGGAAATATACACGCTCACTGCTGCACAATTGCTCACTTTTAAGCAACAACAGGTGATGTCATGAAAAACTTAGCCGTGAGCGTCTTTCAGTTAAAACTTACATTACTCAAAGTACTCCTAATATGTGACTAGTCAACAGGCACTACGGAATTTGAGGGTGTGAAAAAATCAATTTTTTAATTAGTTTTACAGTACAAAAATGCAACGGACACTCACGGCGTCATCGCAGCGTTATCACGATGAAATAATCATATTGCAATCCTCTCCGCTAAACTCAAACATGCGTGTTTGTAAATAATCCCAATACCAATATTCTACACTACCTTAACAACATGCAAACATGGCAGTGGAAAGATTGTCATCCATCATTTCTCGTAGTTGCATGAATACCATGCCTAAGATACTACTGCCCCAGCTTGTTCTTGTTAGAGTTAGCCTTTATCAGTGGCTCACTCACTCTCAAAGTAGTCTGCTTATGTGAATCCCATAGTGGTGTACTAGGCTTTTGTGACTCTAGGGGCCTACCTGCTATAACATCCTCCTAGTGTGTCTTGTATTGTCAGCATCTTTACTTGTAATGTTGAAGTGCAAAAACAGGAGAACAAGATGAATGGCTATAAATGTCATCGCAGCTGCTTGGCATACAGAATACAGTACTAAGTGGACAACATGTCAGCATATTTAGAGTATGTTCTGAAGTAACTAACTAATATTACCGATGGCATATTCAGCATGTGGCACACGCCCCTGGTCTCACTACTAGTATGAAGCATACCTTCCACTTTAGTCATGCCACTGTGAGATATTAGCATTACACCTTCAGTCATTATTGCTGGTATAGCATGTATCATAAATTCTGTGCCATCATAAAACTATGCATGCATCTCAGGAGCTCTTGTTCCCTGAACTACATGCCTTTCACTGTGTTATGACACAGATTTGTTCCATGGCTTCTTCCACACACCATATTTAATGCTTGGGAAACTCCTTTCATGCTCTAGCCTTCCTGGCATCTGTGGTTAATTTCACCTGAAACATTACAGTGCACTGTTTTTCTAGGGTTATGGCCCTGATCATTGAGAAATGGATCATTCAGTTCTGATTTGCAGTGTCTTGTAATCTTTTACCTTGCCGTATGACAACTGTAAGAAGAAGCTCCTCAACATGTGTACTTACAAATGTGTCTGTACACTGAACAGTAACATAAAGCATGCATAGTTTCTGCATCCCCTTACGATTTAAAATACTGACATAGCCTGGCTTGAATGTATTCTGCACACATATATATATATATATATATATATCTATATATATATGTGTGTGTGTGTGTGTGTGTGTGTGTAAGTAGACTTTTATCATGGAAATGTTCCGAATAGGGCAGTTTTCTCATTATTGGTTCATGCGTTTTGTTTCATTGCCTACTGGAAAGATGTTTAACCAATAAATTTAAAAGGTACTCTACTTAAGTCTAACAAGTGTGCTGTATTATACAAGGAATATAATTTAATAAAGTCAGGAAGGTGTATCAAAGAAATCATGTATGTTTCTTGTTTTGTGTGCAAGGGGCCTATGATTTGAAAATAGCCCAAAGAAGGTAATCTTTATCCACCACTGGCCAGATGCATTTTCTTTGGATGTGGTGTGGGTTTCAATGCTGTTTCAATGAATGTGAGTTTCAAGGGCAGAGAAGTTTTAATGTTGTCTATTTTCATTGTGAGACAGTATTGCTTTGTTTAGCAGATATCTTAGTGTGTGTGCATTGTGTTATAAAATGTAAAAATATAATCCAAATTTATTTTATTTTATTTATTTGCAGTTGGTTTACCAGGATAGTCCATTGGGCCAAAAAGAACCCGTTTTCAATGGAGTCCTGGGGAGAAAAGCTCCAGAGAATGTAGGTTACAGTAGGTATTAGGTATATTTAAACATTGTTAAAGTCACAGTAGGCAAAAATCAAATGCTAAGCAAAACAGCTACAATAAATTTAAGTTTTAAAAGTAAAAAGAAAAGTGATGACAGATTATATCAAATTATACATAAATTCAAATTCTACTACAGTTATTTAATAAAGAGAGTTCAACATATGAGAGCGCAGAGTATTCTTATGTATTCATTAGTGATGAACAGTGAAATGGGAAATTATGGATAATGAGAGAGAGAAGTCAAGAACGTCAGCAGGAGTCCAGGAGATGGGTATTTAAGTAGGGTGGGAGCAAGAGCATTCCCACTGGGAAAGTAGAAGTGAATGAAGAGATTTTTTTGAACATAAGATGGTTAGAGGTGGTACGGATAGATGAAGGTATAGAGTTCCAGAGACGAGCTAACCCATGTGAGAGAAGGTATTTGCCAGGTGGACGGGTTGGTTTGTACACTTCAAGCAGATTTTGGTTGCTGAACCTTAATATTCTACCAGGTTTGTGCATTTTAAGCACAGAAGAGAGTGAGGGACAGAGGGAGGGGTTGAAAATAAGTTTGTGAGCAAGGGATAGTTGTGTATAGGAGAGCTGATGGGGTAGTTCTAGCCATTTTAGTTGTTGGAGAGAGGAGCAATGGTGGGAGTAAGTCCTTTGGTTGGTAGCAAACTTGGCTATTTTATTGTAGCATGAGGTGAGTTGTTTTTTCAGGGAGATTTGTAGATTAGTTAGTAGAGGAGCTCCATATAGAAGGGAGGGAATAAGAAAGGAAGTAGAGAGAGTGATTTTAGTGGTGGTTGTTAGGTAGTTTTTTTGTCTATAGAGCATCCCTAGCTTTTGTTGTGTTTTTTTAATATTGAGTTGTATATGAGAGTTGAATTTTAGTTGGTTGTCAATTAGGACTCCAAGTAGTTTGGTCTCTGTCACTAGTTCTAGGGGAGTGTAATTTTCACTAGTAATTGAGAATGAGTTTGTATTGAGAGAGTTGTGTTTAGAAGGGGTGAATATCATTAATTTAGTTTTAGTGGGGTTGAGTGCTAAATGATTTGCTTTCATCCATAGTTCAGTGGTAGAGAAAGCATCTTGAGTTAGTTTTATGAGAGTGGGGATGGTGGAGGCCTTGCAGATAATGGTTGAATCATCTGCATATTGGATGATATTGGAGAGAGGGATGGCTTTGTGGAAATCATTTATAAATATGTTAAAAAGGAGGGGACCTAGTATGGAACCTTGGGGGACGC
>NC_056745.1:830618720-830626220 GCF_019279795.1 Protopterus annectens | reverse complement strand
CAATGTTCATACTAAACCGACTACTTTGTTTCAAACCAAAAATACTAAATTTCTCAGGCCCAGAGTTCGCACTACGCCTAGGAAACCGACAACCAAAGTGCATTCTCAGGGTCCCATGCCACAGAAACAAATGCTTAGAATGGCTGACGACCTTATTACCTTAATTAGGGGAAGTCAGCCTTCCCCCTCTAAAAGAGCAATAACTGATTTTCCTTCTGATTCTTCAGATCATGAGTCCGATGACTCTGAGCCTTCTGATTGCCAGGACATACCTTTATCTACTTATGAGGATTCTGATGCAGAGGATTCCATTCGATCTGCTTCCCCACTAGAGAATTTTTCTTTTGGTGAAACCCTGCATACCCTCAGAGAGCATTTCCACTGGGAGTGCCAGGACTACCCACAGTCCAAAAAGAGACTCAGGGAATTTTTAAACTTGCCTCAGCACAGGCCACTAGCTATCCCTCCTGTTCTGGAAATTGTAGATAATGTCTTCATGGAATACAGTCTTACCCCGATACTTTACCACCATATCCCAGGAAACCTGACAGGTACTAGAGAGTACCTGACTCTCACACATTCCTATTTAAAAATCGTACTGCTTATCCAGAGACCATTTCCCAGAGACCTAAATGCATTATGGCTACTACAGCTAAAATCCCTACCCCTTCGGACAGGATTCTAGGGCTTTGGACAGATGGGGTAAGAAGGTATATACCTCTGCTACTCTTGCCATCAGGGCTTTAAATTGCCAGTTCCACATTTTAAAGTATCAGCAGCATATTATAGAACTAATTAAATAAAAAATGATGTTGATTCCTGATTGTGCAGAACATAAAGATTTACAAGAATTAATGCATTCTGCTAACCAAGTTGGAACACATACTTTGCAATGTGGTTTTGATGCCTTAGAAGCATCTTGCAGGGCTGCTGTCACTGGTTCTGTTCTTAGAATACATGCTTGGCTTAAGGAACAAATCTTGCCAGACCATGTGAAAGCAAAATTACTAGATGCTCCATTAAACCAATAATGTCTGTTTGGCACTAAAGCAGAAGAAGTCCTCAAAAAGATGAAGGAAAAAGCTAAATCTATGCAAACTGTTAAATATTTCCTGCAGGTACAGCCACCTAAATTCAGTAGTCATTAGCCTTCTAAAAACTGGTCTTTCCCAGTCCCTCCCAGACCTTCTCTGTCCAAACCCAGGGGCAGCAGACCACCAAGACTACAGTCTTAGGGTATGCACAGATCTAAACAATGGAGTGCTCCCACCTCAAAATCAGGGAGTAGTAAGCCACCATCCTATGGAAAAAGTTCATAATGACTTGTCCTTCACCCTTCCAAGCCTTGCCCAAGTACTTGCACCCTTAGGAGGAAAACTAGCCCTGCATGCAAAAGACTGGGTGTACATTACCCAGGACAGATGGGTCTTGAACATTGTATCCCAGGGATACAGATTATACTTCCACTCACTGCCAACCCCAAGCGGATGGCCAGACCTCCCCCCAAACCAGTAGGCAGAGGCCCAAAAGCAAGTACTTTCTCTTCTCAGTTTAAAGGCTGTTCAGCCTGTTCCAGCAGAGCAAAGGGTGCAAAGTTTTTACTCCAGACTGTTTCTGGTACCCAGAAAAGAAAACTCTTGGTGCCCTATCCTGGATCTGTTTATTTTCAACACCTTCCTGGTGGTTCCAAGATTCAGAATGCTTACGCTCCAACAGCTGCTTCCTATGCTCGCCAAGGACTCCTGGTTAGCCACCCTAGACTTAAAAGAAGCTTATCTTCACATCCCCATAAGAAAATCTTGCAGGAAATATCTACGTTTCAGAGCAGGCTCTATGTACTACCAGTTCTCTACACTTCTCTTTGGCTTATCTACTGTACCCAGGGTATTCACAAAATGCCTAGCTCCAGCCATTGCATATTGCAGGCAGAGACAAATTCAAATTTACCGATATTTGGATGATTGCCTGATTCGGGCTGATAGTCAGGAATTGCTACTTCATCACCTGACATTTGTAGAGAGACTTCTAACTTCACTGGGGTATACTATCAACAAAAAGAAATCACAACTGGTACCTAGCTAAAAGATTGTATTCCTGGGAGGAAGCTTGAACACAACTTCCCAGATGGCATTCCTCACTCCAGAAAAACAGATTTATTTAAAAAAACTACTTCAATTTACTGGCCACCCAAAAACAGCTATCTGCAAGAAAAATACTAGAAGCCCTAGGGTTCATGGCCTCTTGCATTCTACTAATTCCTTATGCAAGACTGCATATGAAGAAACTTCAATGGTACTTAAAAAGTCTCTGGTGTCAACATTCTCAGGACCTGGAAGCAATGATTCCTATCATTCCCTGCCTAAGGACAGAGTTCCTTTGGTGGGCAGAGGCCTGCTACCACAACAAGGGACTCCCTTTTGCTCAACCCCCCCCCACCGCCCAAATGCTAACAACAGACGCATCAGTCTATGCATGGGGGGGCTCACACGGCAGGAAAATGCATTCAAGGCAAATGGAGCCCAAAACAAATGCACCTGCATATCAATCAGAAAGAAATGTTAGCTGTACAGAAAGCACTGACAGCCTTCAAATACCTTATTCTTTCAGGGCAGCTATTGATAAAGACAGACAATGCCACAGTTATGTGGTACATAAACAAGCAGGGGGAACCCATTCCTACCCACTCTGCAGGTTAGCCATGGCTCTGTAGAACACAGCCTTGAGCATTCAAGTACACCTCCAAATTCAGTTCCTGCCAGGAAAACTAAATTCACTGGCAGACGACTTAAGCAGAAATGTAATGGACCCACACAAGTGGAAACTGGAACCCAAATCATTCAAGCTTCTGATCCACAGGTGGGGGGCACCAGAGGTGGACCTCTTTGCTTCCCTGCAGAGCTATCAAATGAGCAAATATTGCACCTAAACTCCCTCAGCCAGGCATGGAAAGTGGATGCCCTGTCCTTAACATGGGAAAACCTCTCAATCTATGCCTTTCCCCCTCTGCCCCTCCTCTCGAAGGTTCTACTAAAGATCAAACAGGACAAGCCAAGGACAATTCTGATTGCACCAGACTGGCCTTGCCAGCACTGGTACCCACTTTTGCGCAGTCTGACAGTAGTGCCACTATGGCACCTGCCTCAGATCCCTTCCCTGCTGTCCAAGCAGGAGGGACAGATTTTGCATCCTCAGCTGCAAACCCTGAACCTAGCAGCCTGGCTCATCCCTTGAACACATCACCAGGAACCCTCAGTAAACAGGTGTTGTATGTCATCCTTGATTCAAAGAGGCCTAGTACTAGGAAATCCTATTCAGAAAAGTGGAAAAGATACTGTTCTTTGAGCCAGTCTCATGGAATGGACACAACTGTGCCCAACTTACCTTAAATCCTAAATTACCTAACAGAACTGCTCCACAAAGTACTATCCTTCTTTTCAATTAAGATTCATGCCTCGGCCATCTCAGCTTATTACAATACTTAGCCTCCCCTCTTCTCTCACCCTCTGGTCAAACAGTTACTGAGAGGAGCCAAAAATTTAAGACACCCCCAGGAGAGCACCCTCTGTAGCCTGGGACCTTAACTTTGTAATGGAGAAGCTCACGTTTCCTCCCTTTGATCCTGCTGCTACAGCAGAGTTAAAATTCCTCTCTTGAAAAACAGCCTTACTTCTAGCCATTATGTCAGCAAGAAGAGTGTCTGAATTGCAGGCCCTTATGGCCATGGAACCCTTCATTATCTTCCATGCGGGCAGGGTTTCCCTCAGGACTAGCCCCTCATTTATGCCCAAGGTGGTATCTAGTGTGACTTTAAACCAATCCATTCATTTGCCAACCTTTTTCCCTAATCCTCAGAATAAAGGGGAAAGGATCCTGCACTCCCTGGACGTGCACAGGCAGCTTGGGTTCTACCTGAACAGGACTAAACCTTTTAGAAAATCTGACCGTCTGCTAGTCAGCTTTGCTACAGGGGCAAGAGGGCAAGGCCATTTCAAAGCAAACCATTTCTAAATGGATAGCACACTGCATCCATTTCTGCTACAAACACCATGGAAAACCTACCCCACAGGGGATCAGAAATCATTCCACTAGGGCTACCTCAACCTCTACAGCATTTCTCAGTGGAGTGCCTACCAGGGAGATCCTGGAAGCTGCAACCTGGAGTTCTGTACACACCTTCACCAAGCATTACCTTCACCAAGCATTACCACTTACCTATCTTTTCTAAATCCAGAGCTGGATTTGCCACAACAGTCTTACAAGGGCTGCTAGCCAGCCCTAATGCTTCCTGACTGCCTCCACCCTTCCTCAGCTTTAGGAATCAACCCAAGTGTGATGACTGCAACAGTGAAACATGAAAAACATAGTACAGTTGTGTACACTTACCATAAGTGTAGATGTTCAAGTGTATTCACTGTTGCAGTCCTGGTTACCCTCCCTCCAGCCCCCTGACTTCTCTATACTTTCTGCCTATCTTTTTTTTGGCCATATCTTATAACAATGGTAGTTACTTTTTACTGGGGGTATTCCACACCATGTAATTGCTCCCTTTTTTGGGAGCTCCTGACATTTGGGGCAAGAAAAACTGATGTAATGGCATCTGCTACATGTGTTATACCCCTGACGACCTGACATCATGGAAGAAGCAACAGCATCCAATGCAGAAATCCCAAGACTCTGGTATTTGGGCCGACTGATGGCTACCTGCAGGCAGATAACCCAAGTGTGATGACTGCAACAGTGAATACACTTGAACATCTACATTTATGGTAAGTGTACACAACTGTACTATTTGTAGCACATTGTGCATTACAGATTAGCCAGGATAGTAGCAGATTCTCAGATGTAGATAGTATGATCATGCAAGGGTAAAAAATGCATGGTATACAGCACACGCTGAATGCATAATAATGTGGAAATGAGGAACCCCATGCAAATGAGCCTCAAAAATATGTAAACAGTGACTGTCAAAATGGTGTTCCAATTCAGAATTGTATAAAAAACGGTGCACTGCACCACAGTTTATTCTTAATTTGTACAGTGAAATTTGTTGTGTATGTTATGGTAGCAATGCTAGAATTTGTAGCAGCAGTAGTGGCAGAGCAGCATGTATTAGCATACACCACTGGAGACAATGCCTGCAGTGTTGCATGTCCTGATGTGACTACATTAGCCACATCCTATGGGAGGTTGTGAGAAATCATGAAAGTTGGGGATCACATCTTCTATGTGGTTGGGTGAAGGCGTCACACAATAACTGTTGATGATGTTCACTGTGTTTAGCTCATGGTGCCAGTTCCTGATGCGGTCCATGGTAGGAAAGATGCAAATCTATTGGACTTTGAGCATCCACCCTGAAGGCCATGGAGTGTGTGCTGATTATGATGAATGCCATTTGCCAACAACCTGCTCAGTACCATAAATGGGGGTTGGATGTGTGGCTGTATGTGTGCTCTCAGGTGACAGGGAAAAGTTACAATTACAGGTATATGCTCATGCGTCCTGATGAGGTGTCTTTCTTCAGCCAGAGGAGCTCCATTTACAAAAACCTGGATGATGCCCATGACTGGACACGGCAGATTGTGTGTCCACAGACAACAGTGCTACCATCTCACCAGTTGTTTATGTAGTGTGATTTAGGATGGTCTGTGGCTGAATTTCTCATCTCTAGAACCTCCTATGTCCGTGTAAAGCATGGCCTGTAGAGGCAGACCAGATGGACATTGATGTCTCCTGGAGTCACTTAGGGAGACCTTATTTTCCACCCATAATCTCAGCAGCATTGTGTGCTATCAGTATACTGTCACTGTGTCCTTGGTGCATGTTGCCCAACCAGCCATGGAGTGCACCCATCTTCTCCACAGCCTAGTGGGTAGCAGTTGTTTATGCTAGGGTAACAATCTTGTACATCTTCTAGTTAATGCCAACTGTCAGAACCATATCAGCGACGGTCCTGGAGTCATAGCAACCCCTAACCTTCCCCTGCATCTGTCCCTTAATTGTGGTTATGTGCACCTTAGAGATTATGCACATTTTGCTGTGTGTGCTGGAGATACAGATGTAGCCTGTGGGGAAGCCTCAGGTATAAGATGTTCTTCATGCATTTCTGATGTTTTGTGTTCAATCTGTGCTTCTGCAGGGACCCTTGTAGTGGTGGATGTTGATGATTCCCTCCCACTGTAATGTTGCAGAAAGTGGTGCTGTGTCATCAGACCATGTTAGTTGTCTCTTGTTTTCCTCTTCAGCTACAGGTGCCCTGCTGACATCAGTCCTTTGTTGTCCTGTTGTGTTGGACCATCCACTAGTTGAATCTGTGAGAGCAGCAATATGCAACACCTGTGTCTACCCTCACACATGTGCCCCATAAGTCTCTGTGGCATGCACACTACTGCACATTAAACTGCAGCTGTAACATGTTGACAGACATTCTTTGTTGTGATGGTTGTTACAGCTGTAGACCTGAGGTGCCTAGAGGGGCATATTTGCTGGTGGGCCATTGTTCAACCCTTTAAATATGCAGTGGATTGTGCTGTAGTCTACATTAATGGACATTACTAACCTCGTTCTTCTGCTACTGACACAAACACACACACACGGTTGGTTTTAACCAACCCCATGGTGAAGCCACCCCCCAGTTATAAAGGACCACTCTCCCTGGCTGGCAAGTGAGACTAAAAACTTCTCAGCATCAGCTAGGCACTTCCTTGTGATGGACCTATTTGTTGCAGTGTCCCATGCCTTTTCTTTTCCATCTTGTATTATGTCAGCAACCTTTTGATGCAGCTGTTGTGGAAACCTGTTATAGCCATCCCGTCTGTATTACCCAATCGAACATTTAGGTTAGCGAATACCTAAACGTCAGTCTGGGTAATATCGAAAAATTAAAACAGTGAACGGCCAATTTAATGTAGGGAATGAATTCCCTTGGCTGCAAAAAGTAAATAAATAAATTTTAAACCAAAATGAAGTGGGGGGTTGTGCCCCCCACACCGGGCAAAATCCGCATAATGGCTAAGGGAATTCTTTCACTGCGTTAAATCGGCCATTCACGGTTTTTTGCTTTCGCTGTTGCCAGATTGACGTTTAGGTATTCGCTAACCTAAACGTTTGTTCAGGTAATAGGAACCCTAGCCATCCACAGCATTCACATCCTGCACTAGTCCCTGCCAAATCTGTTCCTGATGGGTGAAACAAGTCTACATGTCAGTCACTTTGGTCAGACAACCTGCTGTAGTACTGCTGCAGCTGTAGAGTGATGTGTCACTGCTTATCTCATTATCACTATGCCTGTCTTTAACTATGCACATCTTTGCTCAGACTGCCACTGCTGTTCAGTGCCTAATTACATGTCTGATTACTTCTGTAGTTCTTCATGCAATGGCCTTTTCTAAAAATGGGGAAGCATAGGAGTGTGTGCAGTGCTGTAAGTGACTTTCAGTAACTATATTTCTAAATTAGTATATCACTGAAATTCTTTTAAATTATTTTACACTGTTTCTTCTA
>NC_056745.1:830528720-830613720 GCF_019279795.1 Protopterus annectens | reverse complement strand
GAGTTTGCCCCTTCATAACATTGGTAAATACATGGGAGGGGTGCTCCTATGAACATAGTTATTTCTATGGCATTCTTTCCTAAAGATTTCAGTCTGGAAACTCCCATCCTCAGTTCTTACAATTCTCACATCCAAAAAATCAATGCAAGTTAGAGATTTGCTAGCCGTAAATTCTAAGAATCTTGTACTGTTATTCATGTTAAGAAGAAAAGACTCTAAGGCTTAGTGCCTCCCTCCCACAGGAGAAAGAGGTCATCTGCAAATCTTTGATAGAATACATGTAAAATAAGTCACATTGCTGCTGCACAGACCAAATCCACTTTATTGTTGTATGAATCCACAACAACACGGAAATTTTCACAGCAAACACAAAGAACTCTACAGCTGAGACTGCACACACAGATTGAGCGCTTTCTTCCCTTCAAACAGGGACTTCATCAGAATCTGGTGTCCAGTTACCCCATTCCCCTTAAATAACCAGCAATTAAAGGCAACACCTCATAAATTAACACATCTTTAAACCTCCCCCAATAAATATACCCATCACTCTAGACAAGTATTTGGGCTATTTTAAGGAACAGTTCAAAGTTGTGGTCAGTAGTGGGTGTTAAACCTAATTTTGTTTTTAAGACTGGGGTAAACCTTAAGAAAAGCTTTGAAAAATGTCACCAAAAGGACTGATAAATATGGTACAAAAAAATGTGGAAACTGCTCCCAGTGCAAGCATATTTATACTGAAGATAATGTTACACTTGGAAACATGTTGAAAACCAAGATAAAGTTCAGTCATGGTAATTGCCAGAGTAAAGGAGTGATATATTTGGCCATGTGTTCATCCTGTCCCAGTTTTTATGTTGGTAAAACTGAAAGAAGATTAAGGGACAGGATATATGAACACATGTACCAAATTTCCACCAGCAATAGTAATAATGCCCTGTTTAAACATTCTACTAGTTGTTCCACTTTTTTCGGTTTTAAGTTTGCCATCCTGGAGAAGGTTTTGGTAAACCCTAGAGGTGAAGATTTTAAAAGCTACATAGAGGAAAGAGAGGTCAGATGGCAGATTAAATTACAAGCAAGCCAAAGTCCAGGACTTAATGAAATGATTTCAATTAAGCCTATTTTAAATAGGAAAGCTAGCTGTTTGATATAGCCATATTTTATAATGTTTACATTTTTTTGTATATTCATTATACATTTTACATATGTTTCAGATGTTGTTTTTAATGTTTGTTAAAAGTATTTTTATAGATTGATTTTAACAGACATTAGGGAAAAGTTGTGTGTGTGTTCAGTACTTGTCTAGAGTGATGGGTATATTTATTGGGGGAGGTTTAAAGATGTGTTAATTTATGAGGTGTTGCCTTTAATTGCTGGTTATTTAAGGGGAATGGGGTAATTGGACACCAGATTCTGATGAAGTCCCTGTTTGAAGGGAAGAAAGCGCTTAATCTGTGTGTGCAGTCTCAGCTGTAGAGTTCTTCGTGTTTGCTGTGAAAATTTCCGTGTTGTTGTGGATTCGTACAACAATAATATGGATTTGGTCTGTGCAGCAGCAGTGTGACTTATTTTACATTTGTTGTTCCTGACACTGCTTTGGGTTCCATTTCTTCATTTTTTTAGCTTTGATAGAATACTACATTGACCTCTCTTAAGATGATATCCTTTTCCCACTTGGCTATAACCAGATTGGTGTAGCTATTGACACATGAGGTGCCCATAGCTACGCCATCCAACTGCCTGTAAATTCTTTCTTCAAACATAAAGATATTCTCCAGCAAAAAGCACAAAAAATTGATTTTTCTTAATTCACAATGTAGCATCTTCCACTAGATATTGCCTCAAATACTCTAGACCCAGATCATTAGGGATCATTGTAAATAAGGACTTCACGTCCATAGTAACTAGTAAACATGGGTTGGTAGGTGATGTTCTGTTAACATACTCGAACAAATCCCCTAAAAAATGTTGTGTATCCTTCAAAATATATTTATTTTTAGCTAGAACTGGTTCCAGATGTTGTTGTTCCACATATATGGACACAGGTTCTGTATTCCAACCTTGTCCAGCTACAGTTGGCCTTAGAGGTGGGGAGTAGCAAGATGTTTGTGTATCTTGGGTAACCCCTGAATTAAAGGTATCACAGGTTCAGGATCTCTAAAGTAATTGTACAAATCATAGTTAATTGAACCACTTTGTAGACATTCAAACATGGCATTATCTATTCTTATATTGCATTTTTTAACCCATGTAGCATCAGTGCATTCATAAACAGTTACATCATTCAGCATATCTAACATAGTGTCCATATAGAAACTATAATCCATAATCACAATGGGACCCCCTTTATCAGCGGGTCTAATGGAAATAGAGTTATCCAGACATAAAACTTCTATAGCTTGTCTTTCCGTTTCATTCACATTCATAAAACATTTTGTATGTGTATTATTGTCATACATCTTTTAAATTTCTTTAACACAGACTTTTTCAAAGGTATCTACTACTCCATTATTTACAGGTACATAACTACTCGTTCTTTTAAACTGTGTGGCACTTTTTTGATTGTCATTATGTGCATTGAACTGTAATTTAAGCATAAGATTTCTTACAAAAGTTTTTAACTCTATAATATTTTCAGTTAAAGTCATTCTAGATGCTGGTATGCATGTCATACTTTTGTTTAAAATACTGACTTCATCCTCAGACAAAATACGCTGGGAAATGTTCCATACTAATGATTCCCCTGGGTATTCCACATTTTCTTGATTGTCAAGCTGTTCTCTTCACCGTTCAAAGCTTTCCTTTTCAGTCTGCACCTGCTTAGTGACCGGCCCCGAAAATGGCTCACCCTGATAGGGTACGGTATAGTTAAAACATTCCTTTCACTGCCATTCTTGACATCGGTGTTTAAGTTAGTTCCAGTCAAATGCTCACCTCCTTTTCTGCGAGCTCCCCCTATGACGGACTGCACTCGACGAGCTGTATGTTCAGCTGAAGGCGTTTGCATATCAGTTGATGTAGAGGGAGCCTGCTGACTCTCCACTTTCTGCTCATTGGGCCGTTTTTCGTGAATTAAGGTGGAAACCAAGGTTGGTTCATTCCCTTCTTGACCCACAGGGATAGTATTCCTAGTATTAGGATTTCCATTAGACCTAGCAGCATATATATATATATATATATCTATATATATATCTATATATATATATATATATATATATATATATATATATATATGTGTGTGTGTGTGTGTGTGTGTGTGTGTGTGTATGTATGTGAGTATATATATATATATATATATATATCTATATCTATATATATATATATATATATATATATATATATATATATATATATAAAACTTTCCTTGTTGTTATTTTTTCAGTATGTCTGATAAACCACCTTCGCTTTTAAAAGTGTCAAAGGTTTGGGTACAAGTTGCCCATATCTGATGCCCATAACTTATGTGTATACTGTCTGGATCGGGATCACCTCCAAACTGATTTCTCCTTTTGCAAAAATTTAAATCCACAGGCAGTAGTGGACAGGAAGAACAAATTAATGTTGAAAGGTTTACTTCCGTCCTCTGTGGAAGAAGCTGTTTCTGTGGCTCATTCCCCCGAATCTAAAGCTAAGGAACCTTTGACCTGGTCTCCGATGACTTCTCTGTTGTTTGCTCCATTTTTGGAGCTGCCAAGAAAAAAGCTGAAGTTGGATCCGAAGTCTGTACCAATCCAGCTTCCAATGGATCCGAACAAAAAATCCTCAGCGCCTACTACTTCTAATCTGACATTTTTGCCTAGGATGAGTTACGCTCCTTCCTTGAATCCAGTTCCTTTAAGAGTACTTTTTTGAAGAGTTGCCACTCTGGGTCAGCTTCCCTCACCTCATCTTGTTCTTCCAGAAATTCGACCGAAGAAGACATGGACAGAATGATGAGGAGATTCCTCTTGGTGCAGTGTTCTTCCAGCTCCTTCCCTCTTAGGTCAGGATAGCCCATCCCTCCACCCTAGCACCTGTGGTGGGTCCTTCTCAGATCCGACCAATCATAGGTTCATAGGTAGGTACTAGGCTATCAGCCCAAGGGCCTATGTAAGTCTAGCCAACAAGGTTCCCTGGCTTTCGCCACCCAAGAAGGTTATATTCCTGTGCCCCTGTCGAGCAGAGCCACAGAAGTGATCCCTGGGGTGAATTTCCTATTTCCCATCCACTCATCACGATTTTTCTTGAAGAGTGCTAATAAGGAACTCTGCTTGACATAGATAGGTAGGTTGTTCCAGAGTATGGGAAGTCTCTGGGACAGGAATCTATCCCTCCAGCATGTTCTGTTTATTGTGGTGACAAGGTTTAGGTCCCTGGAACGTGTAGCTCGAAGGGATTGGGATTTATTTAAGTGTAGCATGTCCAACAGATCTGGGTTTGACGTAGCTTTGTATGTCAGGCAGAGATCACCTCGGACTAGGCGATATGCTACGGAGTAAAGCTGGAGTTTTTTGAGATGGTCAGCACAGGGCATCTGTTTAAGTCCCGTAATCCTCTTTGTGAGGTATTTTTCTGGCCTTTCCAGCTGTTGCAGATGTCTTGTGAGGTACATTCGAAAAGGGGCATTGAACTCAATAATGGGTCTAATGAGAGCTGAGTAGAGGGGAACAATGACCTCTTTTTTCCCTGGATGAGAACCCTTTCGTGATGAAGTGTGCCACGTAGAAGGATTTCCTGACTACTGTGGCGATGTGATTATCAAAGGAGAGATTACTGTCCACCTGAGTCCCAAGGTCTCTTCTCACACCTTCGGCGTTAAGTGGACTGCCGCTTATGTGGTAGTTCATGGATACTGAGTTTTTACCAAAGGGGATGACAGTGCACTTTTTGGCATTGAGCTTGAGGCCGTGGCTGTGAGACCAGGCATCAATTTCAGTGAGGCACTTCTGTAGGATGTCCACGTCATTAGGGGGCTCGACTGTGGCACCTAATTTGCAGTCATCTACAAACTTCGTCAGCCAGAGGCCCTCTGTGTTAGCCTGTACTTCAGAGAAGTAGATACCAAACAGGAGAGGACCCAAGACTGAACCCTGTGGTACTCCACTTGTCACAGGTTTGAAATTGGATTTGGAGTCTGCAACTTTTACAGTGTGGGTTCTGTCAGTGAGCCACTTGGCAACCCGTCTTATGATGTATGGATTTATATCCAGTTTAGTGAGTTTATCTATGATTCCAGAATGGAGGATGGCGTCAAAAGCCTTGGCGAGGTCAAGATAGGCTGTGTGAACTGTCTTACCCTCATCTGCGGCTTTGGCGACCGTTTCAAAGAAGTCGATCAGGTTCAGGAGGCATGATATGCTCTTCTCAAACCCAAATTGAGTGGGGTTAGAGTTTGGAGGTTACCAATGTCTTTGTTTATGAGTTCCATGATGATACGTTTTGTGGCCTTGCAAACCAGGCTTGTCAGGCTAATAGGGCGATGGTTCCCAGGGTCCATGGTGGCTCCCCCTTTATGGAGTAGTATAACCATTGCTGTGCGCCATTCAGTGCGCCTGATGTGAGGCTGCGATTGAACATGGTGCTTAGGTGGGGGGCCAGTTCGTTCTCAAGTTCATGTAGAATGCAACCTGGGATGTTATCCGTTCCCAAGGATGCTGTGTTCTTGGCTTTGGAGAGCGCAGGTTTTACCTGCTCAGTTGTGATTGCAGGGGCACTGCATTCTTCTGGTATGTATATGGGTGCTTTAGGGGTTGAGGGGGGGTAAAGTTGGCACTGAACCTATCTGTCAGGATGTTGGCAATATCTGTTGGTTCTGTAATTTTCGTGCCATTGTGCTGTAACTCAGAGCATATCTGGGTGGTGCCACTGAGATTATTGACATAGCTGTAGAATGCTTGTGCTGGTCTTTAGAGTGAGTGGCAATCTTGTTTTTATAGCTGGCTTTGGAGGATTTTATGAGGGATCTCAGCTTCTTACTGAGGCTGACTAGGGAGCTCCTCCACTCATGGGATTTTACTCTCTTTTGCAACAGTTTCTTCCTTCTGTTGTAGAGTTTGTTTATAGCAGGGGCCCACCAGATTTGCTTCCTTTTTTTGGAAGATAGTGTCTTGGCACTGCTAGGGATAGCACAGTCCATGCACTCATGTAAGTGCATATAGAGTGCATTTGTATAAGATTCGGCAGTCGTAACTGTGTTGTCCGTCTGCATGGGTGTCGTGAAATTTGCCACTTCTGTCTTAAGAAGCATGAAGTTGGCTTTGGAGAAATTTTTTGCAGTGGTTTCCTTAATGGGTGTGGGCGGGATGTGGATATCTATAGTGATTAGCTTATGGTCGGATCTGACCAACGAGGAGTTGACTTCAGGTGTGGAACACCAGTCACTCATGTTGGTAATGACCAGGTCTTGGATGTTATTGCCCCTGGTGGGGGTGTGGATAAGTTGATCAAGGGCATTGGAGTTTATGAATTCCAGAAAGCATTGAGCGAAGGAGTTGGTACAGGAGTAGTTTTCCCAGTTAATGGTGGGGTAGTTGAAATCCCCCATTATTAGGGTATTTGGTTGAACCCTAATATTTTCCAGTAAATCAAGAAAAGAGGAGTGGTAATCCTGGGGCATGGTGGGGGATCTGTAGCAAGCTACAATATGGATTGCAGTTTTACTTAGAGTTAGTTGCACTTGGATATTTTCGGATGCATTATGTTGGGTAACGAGCCTGGAGGTGTGGATATCCTTAATGAATATGGACACACCTCCGCCCTTGGTGTTCTGGTCCTGGTTAGATGGCCGAAAGGTATGTTATGAATTATATCCTGGTAATGCAGTGGTGTTCTCTGGAGCCTTGAACCAGGTTTCAGTCACTGCACATATATTGGTGTTCTCCATTTTAAGGAGTGCCTCGAGTGAGTGCATTTTGAGGTTTAGACTTCTAACATTGAGTAGCATTACCCTCAGTTGTTTCTTGCCTGTTTCTGTTATGGTGGTGGGTTTGCCGTTTGAACCTTGCCTAAAAAGGCACTGTAAGGGTGGCAAGAGCCTTGGCTAGTATCCGGAATCCCACGGGCGACAGGTACAGGCCTTGTCTGGCAAAACATCGTGGCCTGTCGGCCATGTCATCCGAGGCAGACAGATACTGGATCCCCTTGGAATGACACCAGAAGCATAGCCAATTGTTGGTCACTCATTTTGTCCTTGTAATGCGGTATCATTCTGGACGAAGGTAGGATGCTACTCAGGGCTAGGGTCATACCTGCCTGGATTACAAGATCAGAGAGCTCCTCCATGTCTCTTTTCATGTAGTCCAAGGAGGTACATCTCAGGTCATTCACACCAGCATGGACAATGACTGAGTCATATTTGTACTTGTGGAGTGACCTGAGTGCGTGGATTATGTGGCGGATCCTGGCACCCGACAGGCAGCTAACAGTAACCTTCTCCTTGTCTATTCTGCTGAGTGGAACATCAGTGTGCCTGACTATGGAGCCACCAATGACTAATGTGTTAGGCACGTTGTTTTACCTTATGGGCTGTGGTTGAGTGGGAAATTGGGTCTGTGTGTTATGTGTCTTTGTGTTGAGGGGTGGAGTTTGCTTGCATTTCTGCTTTGTAAGTCTCTGTTGCTTTGGCAGATTCTTATTGAGAGCCTCTTGGGAATGGTTTTGTGTATCTATCTGTGGGTTTTGGTGGTGTAGGTGTAGTGGGACTATGTGATGAGTGTGGTGTGGTGCAAGTGTTTATCTTCTCCTCTTGACTGAGAAGTTCAGTCATGGGTTGAGAGAGCTTTGCCTTCAGTTTGGTAAGATAAATGCATCTCTCACAAGTTGTAGTGTTAGGCAGTAGGAGGAGAGGGTTGTCAGTGTACATGAGGCAATTGCTACATTGGCCCAAGATGCCCAGATTCATCAGGTAGAGAGGACAGAACACCAGTAGCTGCTCCTTGGACATGCCTGGGTAATCACTGTTTTCCTCTAGACAAGTGAGAGAAGTAAGTACTAGAGCTGTTTTCCTTGAAGTAACTTGGGGAAGATAAGTACAAAAACTGTTAACCACTAGGAAATGAGAAAGGTTGAGTGATTCAGTAATTTGTCGCTTATTTAGTGCTTACAACAGATCTGAACCAGTGCTGAGCATGGAAAAGCAGATTCAAGTGCTAAAATTAAGAAACTGGCTAGTTCTAAGGGAAAAACTGAAGACCAGACGTTATGGTGCTGGGAAAAGTTTAATCCTAGCTAAGCGGCGATGTGCAAAACTGCACAAACACAGGTTTTTAAGCAGAAAGATGAAAGGGATAGAAATAGCCCAAAACAGCCAATAAAACTATAGTTTCTGAGCTGAAACTACTCCTCCAGCGACAGATAGGATGTTCCAAAGCTCACCACTCTCACTGATGAACAGAGAAGCTTCCCTCTTAGAAAGGTCTGGCCAACACAGGAACTTACAAAACAGCCCAGAATTCAGCAGACTCTGAAAACTGGACTTTACTAGATCTAGAAAGATGGAAAATGAGCAAAGGGATAAGAATTTTTTTCAAAATTAAAGCAAATTCTGCAATAAAAACACTTTTAACACGGAAAATAGGCTATTACACTTGAGTGTGTAGCCCTTTGCAGTTAAACAGAAGAAAAGCACTTAAAAAACGATACTTTAAAGTGAAAACAGTATTTGGTTTCAAAAACAGTACAGATAAGTAGCAAAGCTAATAAAAAAGCAGTCAGAACAATGCGGCTATCAGAAACAAGCAATAAAAAGCAAAACAGAGATACTTAATACACTCAAAGTCTCCTTTTTTCTCTCTGCTGCTGTAGGACTCTGCAGGACTCCCAGGCAGGCTCTTGCTGAGGTAATACAAGCGCAAAAATGGCACAAGCACAGGTTTTTAAGCAGAAAGATGAAAGGGATAGAAGTAACCCAAACTGGCCAATAAAACTACAGTTTCTGAACTGAAATCATTCCTCCAGTGACAGATAGGCTGTTTCAAAGCTCACCACTGTCACTGATGAACAGAGAAGCTTCCCTCTATCTTAGAATGGACTGGGCAACACAGGAAATTACAAAACAGCCATCATGTCATGAACTATTTAATGGTGTTAATTAATTGTACCAGCTGTTCTGAAGAAATCTTTGGTTAAGACGAAAGCTCTTGGCTGTTGTGCTTTGAAGTAAATGTGTCCTTGTATGCTGTTATCTTGCCTTTCTTCCTTAGTCATCTCTGAAGTTTTTGGAGCCAACTCTGCCCCTCATAACATCAGCACTGGACAGCTTAGACTTCTGCCTTGGGGATGTTGTTCTGGGGGCAGAGGGAAGAAATGGGCCAGAAGCCTGGCATCTCGGATCGATTGCCTTCCTTCTCCCCAGAGCGATCGGCCTTCGAGATAGGGAAGAGAGTGTTTTCTGGCCTGGCAGGACAGACAGACCCTCCCTCTCAGATCTTCCATCTGGATCCCAGGTATTTGTGCATCTTGAGCCAGATCATTCCATCCCACCAAGGAAGTCCCTAGGGAGAGGAAGTGTGAGAGGAGGCACTTGGACTCCCCTCAGGAGTCAATCACTGAGGATACTGATTTCTATGAGATAGAAGGGTCGCCATGATCACCTCCTGAAGACATCTCATTTGGAGGCATCCTTAAGATCTTTAAGCAGACAGGTGCTTGGTCCTCTGATGACCTTTCACTGGAGAAATCAGTATTTCTGGAACCTTTGGAGCTGGCCTATCTACCCCCCGGGTAACTCCACCTGCCGATGAGCACATTGACTTGATCTCCATATGGGCATGGAAGGAGCCTGACTCAGTTGAGCCAGTCCCCAAGAGACCATATTGGATTCTGGCTCCACCTGTAGGGATGGTGTTCTGAAGTAAGGGGATGCCCGTAGATGGTAGGTTGTGGCGGTGGCCACCAAGAAGGAACTAGCTGAACAGAGTTCCTCTGTTCATCCCTCTAACAGAGAATCTAGGGCATTGGACAATTTGGGAAGTGTGTGTATGCTTCAACAACCTTTGCACTTAGGTCGCTGAACTATTTGACACACTTCAGCAGACTGCAAATGGACTTGATCAAGGAACTTTAAAAATCCCTTTCAGGGGCCACTACTGCTGAGGCTTAATCTTCTTTGGCCTCACATTAGACTACCCTTCAATCTGCTGCAAATTTGGCCATGAGGCTTATCTCACATACAGCTGAAGGTCCCGCAAGGGTGGCGAGTTCAGGCATTTCCATCAGGAAGCATGCCTGGATGGCCTTGTGTGATTTTGCGGACCCCTTCAAGTCCTCGTTCATCAATGCACCCTTTGATGGCAGTTCGTTGTTTGTCCCAAAAGTGAAGGACATACTCTCCGAGTGTGAAAAAGATGGAAAAGCGCTCTCTGCCGTAGGCATACATTTTTTGACCCCTCAAAGATCCTTTATCTAGGAATGAACAAAACGGATGAAAAATTTAGTTCAGAAAGTCTCAGGGTCCTTTCCAAGATCCATGTGAAGATAGTTCCCTTAGGGGCAGAAGGGGGAACTCCAGTGGACAACGATGCCCACACTGCAAGGAGGCCAGCAGAACCAAGGGTCCAAAGAGTCTTTCTCCCATAGAAACTATCAGTGCTTCTGAAACAAGGCCCAATTGTCCCCCTCTGGAGGCAGTTGGGGTTCATTTATCCCTGCACCAGAGAGTTTGGCTAGACATCACAGATATATACAGAGGTTATATAATTCTCTTTTCCTTTCCACCTCCATCTGTATGCAAATTTCCCAATGTTCCACCAAGTCAGAGTAAAGCAGCAGCACTAGAAATACAAAAGCTGCAAGAAAAAGAGTCATCCAAGAGGTCCCACCAGACCAGATAGAATCCAGAAACTACTCAAGACTCTTTTTTTAGTGCCAAAGAAAACAGGGCACTGGAGGCCAGTTTTGGATCTCGGTGACTTTAAATAAGTCAGTTCGACATCAAAGTTGAAGATGGTCATGGTTCAATCCATTCTGCTCTTCCTGGGCAAGGATTGCTGGGTGTGCTCCATAGACCTTCAGGATGTGTACTGTCACATAAAAATGAACAGACAACTCAGAATGTATTTATGCTTCCATCTGGGAGCAAGTCACTATCAGTTCAGAGAACTGCCTTTGGCCTCACCACATCCCCTGGAGTGTTCACCAAATGCATGACAGTGGTAGCAATTCACTTCAGACTGCAGGGATTCCGAGTGTTTCCATACTTAGATGACTGGCTCATTACCGCCCTGGCCAAGCATCTACTAATAAAAACAAAGAATTAGGTACTGTAGACTCATTCCCAAATGGGAATAACCATAAAATACAACAATTCTCAGTTACAACCAGTGAAAAAAGAAATACAGTACAGGAGACAGCGGTGCCTGTTTTGGGAACCTGTCGTGTGGAGTGGTCCATCTAGTGGTGTCTGTTTTTGGGCTTTGTTTCATTTACAACCAAGTACCAAAAGTAAGCCCCACATCCAGGAGCTGGCAGGGCAAAGCTAATCACAGTGGTGTAATCCAAGGCACAGTCCAATATACAGTCACTAAGAAGTTACAGAGGCCGGTTGAACACCAGAAACACTTTATTCAGCTATAACAGCAAGCACTTTAATCTCTGTCAGTTCAGAGACTTTATCAAGATAAAAGACAGCACAGGAGGCACACAATATATACACCCAACCCTAATTAACACCTCATGCAAGACAAACCAATTAGTTCTGCAGAAGCCTTATACTCCATCTAAAAAAAATATTATTTTAAAAGTTTTTTACATCATCCCTGCAAAGTATGCAAGAAAAAAACATCCATCAGTCAGCCCTCCTAATAAAGGCAAGTCTGATGGTATATAATAATAAACCCACACAAAAAATAAATATTAATTAAAACCTAGCACAGGAGTATCAGTTACTAAACATGTAATAAAATGCATTTTATACATCCAAAAAGAAATAAAAATACAATTAAAAAATACAAGTAAAAGATTACAGGGAGTCAGATAAGGCAGTCATCTTTCCAGAGCCCTCAACTTTAAAAAACAGGCTAAAGAAAATATGTTATTCAAGCCTGGCAAGCAATTTGCATTCAATCTTAACTGCCATAATGCCTCCATTGTTTCCAGTTGCAAGGGCCATGGACCCCTCTTCGGATCCCTCCTTAGCATATCAGTAATGACAAGCTTGAAAGAGTGACCGTCATGATCAGTGCAATGCCTAACTAGGGCATTAGTTTTATTTTTCAACCTGATGTCCCTCACATGCTTGTAGATTCTGTTCCTGAGTTTCCTCTCAGTTTTCCCTACATAGAAGCTGGCACATTGCATACAGACTGCAAAATACACCACCCTCTCAGATTGACAAGTAAACCTACCCCCAAGTCTGAGAAGTTGGCCATTTATGGTCACCATTGACCCTTCTAAGATATATCCATACTGGCAACAGTTCCCACATTTTCTCATAGTGCCTTTTACTGGTTCACCTTTATAATTTTCAAGTAGATTTTTCAAACATCTGCCCTTCCTATACACAATAACTGGGGCATTACTAATACATTAAAACAATATGGGGCCCTGTTAATGAAAGGACAATGGCTAGGTTATTTAACTAAGGAAGATGTTAATAAAAAGTTGAACATAGATAAATGCACTATGGCAACCTTTTACTGTTTACCAAAGCTTCATAAGAATGGGATAGATCCCCCAGGCAGACCTGTAGTGGCGGCAACTAATTATTTTCTATACAATATTGGTATTGTTATACATGAATATTTACTGCCTTATGTACAGCGACTGGATTCTTATATCAAATATACTTTTGATTTTCGTGCTAAAATTATGGAAATTAATTGAAACTCTAGAATGTACTGGGTGACTCTAGATGTCACCAGTCTTTATACTAATATTAAACACATGGGTGGTATTACAGCTTTGCATGCCATTTTGAAGGACTATCCTTTGTCAAGCTACATTATTGAATGGGTAGAATTTAGTTTAAGAAATAATTATTTTTCTTTCAATGAACATATTTTTCATCAGTTACAAGGCACGGCTATGGGGGCATCTTTTGCCCCCACTTATGCCAACTTGTTTATGGCTTTCTTTGAAAGAAAATATATTTATCAGCATGAATTCTTTAAGGAACGCTTAATAAAATATTACTGATACATTGATGATCTCATCTTTGTGTGTCAGGATGGTATAGAGATAGTTAAAGACTCTGTGGCAGATTTACAATGTAATGAATACAACCTATCCTTTGATGGCCTCCAAGTTGGAAAAGAAATAGACTTTTTGGATGTACATCTGGCAGGTACAGAAAGAAATTACATTTTTACATCTGTCTTTAGAAAATTTCAGGATGGGGAACAATTTCTACATGGTTCTAGTTTTCACCCTGTACACTTAATCAGTTCCTTACCTTATGGGGAACTGTTACGACTACATAGAATTTGTAATAATGTAGGGGATCTATCTAAGGCAGTTTTATTTAATTCTAAAATGTTTTTGTAGAGAGGTTATTCATTATCTACTATTTTTGATGCTTTGGATAAAATTTCTAATAATTATAATCTCAAAACTAATAAATGTAATCACATGAGAAATGTACATAATAGTAGAAATATAGAATTGCAAAATAATGTGTATGTGGTTATGACATGTAACATCCTTAGTGAACAAATACAACAGGTTAAATATTATTGGAAATTTGATAAGGGAAGAAGAGTTAAAAAAGTTATTGAACCATCATCCTGTTTTTTTATTTAAAAAGGGAACCAGCTTAGCGGATAAACTGGTAAAATCTTACTTTATTGCCCCTGTAGGAGGTGTTACAATAAATCCATTATTGAGGGGAACTTTCCCCTGTGGTAAATGCAATGTTTGTGAGTTGATTGCTCAAACTTTTGATAAAATTGGAAATAATAATTTCTATGTGCTAGGGAATTTTTCATGTGTTACTGAAGGAATTGTGTATGCTTTATGCTGTCTGTGTAAATTAATATATATAAGTGAAACCACGAGAATGTTTAAATGTCGTTTACAGGAACATGTTAGAGACATCAAAAAATGTAAAATAGAAAGTTCTGTTGCTGTCCATTTTAAAGAATGTCACAACAGTGACTATAAATTATTACAGGCAACTGTTTTAGAACAAATTTTTGTGATTAGGAGATGAGGAAATGTTAAAAGATCAATTGTTATTTAAAGAATCTTTATTGATTCTAAAATATAGTACTGTTGTTCCACAGGGACTTAATTGTGAGATTAATTGGAAGTACTTATATAAATGTGAATTTAATTGTTTTTTTTAATTGATTTATTAATTGTTTTCAGTGGGCATTTAAGGGGAATGCTTTGGTAATGTTTTGTATAATTCATGAAGACTGTTTTAAGTCAAGATCTAAAGTCAGAGAATAAATTGGATCTTGTCTGCAGTTTGTGTGTCGTTTTGCTAAGGTTATGTCTGTTTTTTTTTTAAAAACATGCCTTTTTTTTCCTTATTTCTTATACCATAAACATTTATGTTTCTCATAGGGAATTATGTAAATTACCAAATTTTCAGTCTTTGACTCTTTTCTTTAGCTCAGTAACCCAGACATGTATAGTATAGTATATTTAGGACTTTACGTCAAGTTCTTTTTAGGCTTACAAACCTTCTCTGTAAGAGCAATGGTTTTGTTAGTTTTTCCATTTCAAGGGAAATAAAAGAGTTAAATTACCCCCTGGGCTTCTTTGCAGTGGTATGCAGGAACATATCACACTGTACCTTTAAAGGCTTCTTGTCTGAATAAACTGAAGTTTGGGATCCAAAGGCTCTATTCCTCTAACTTTCCTTGCAGCAAGTGATGCGTTGTAGTTCCTACATTGTAAGCTCTTGAAAACAAATGCGCAGACACACGCACACACACACACACACACACACACACACACACACACACACACACACACACACACACACACACACTTTCTGTCACTTCTTCTGATGCATTTCTTTAATTTTTGCAGGCATTTCCGTGGTCCTTACACCATGTAATTTTAGAATGCATAATAACTCAGAAATACTGAGGATGTGATCTAGCCTTACTGAGGTGTGTACTCAAAAATGAATAGTGTAGAATAACTGTGTGCCACATGGCATGTGAATCATATCATTATCTTATTAGCATTAAATCTATAAACCCTGTATGTAACACTGTGTGCCACACTTCCCTGCTGCTTCCATCCTCATGAGAAACAGTGTGTTGTATTTGTATCTGGCAAGTTAGTGTGATATGTTTTCATAAGGTTGACTTATAAATGGTTTTGCAGACCTTTGGTGTTCTCTTAGCCAACATTCTTTAACATCTCAACTGGTGGACACAGTTGCCGAAGAGAGAGACACGACACACAAAAAAGATTACAATTTTGCTACATCAAGGCTTTATGTTCTTCAATATGTAGCTCACTTGCCCAGGTTTCAGGCTTTCAGGCTATCATGAAGAAGATAGTTGTGGCTGCATCTGTGATCATTTTTAAGTCTGGTGCCAGAGAGGATCTTGACTACACCATGTCCACTGTTATGCTGGTACAAGCCAACCCTAATAACTTTTTAGTGTTTGTTGTGGATGCTTTGGTGAGGGCTGCAGGCACTGCAGTGTGCATGCAGCAGATTACTTTTGTGAGATTGTTTCCCTTTGGGGATGACCTGTGTGGCCTTTTGCTTGATGCTTCCCTTGACTGGAGTAGTCATTTCCTTTTTAGCAGCAGCAACAGCTTCATTTGCTGTTTGATGCCTTGCTTAGTGCTAGCTTCTTCCCTCTTTAGTGAATGGAACATATCATTACTGGCCAAAATCTTTCCCTTACAGAAGGAAGAAAAGGTTCCACAGATTCGTTGAATGCAAGAGTAGGTTTGACCTCCTTGGCCATGCTGCTGCACCATCTAGATCCTACATTGGTTCTCTTTGTGTAACCATGATTCTTTAGTGTCGTAGTGTGAGAATTTGTTCAAATTCTTCTACTAGGAGGGCAATCACCTGGAGGTTAGCAAAGGGGAGAGCTCCCTTTCTCATTTACCCCGTCTACTGTTTCTGTTTTTCTTGCTTTTGTATGAGTCTGATGGGAGAACTACTTGCTCAGCCTCCATCACTTAGAGGTGCAAGGGAGGCTCCTTCTTTTCTTGGTGTTTCTGTGTATCCCTCTTATTGGCTTAAGACCACCATTTCCTGGTACTCAAAACTTCAGTTTTCCATCGACTTGAAGGGGAGAAGGTCCTAAAATAGTTGCCACACATCTCCCCAAGAGGGTATAGTTATGTTCTCATGGTCTTTGAGTTTCACATGCTGGTGGGGGGGCCACTTCCTCAGAGCCAGAAGCCTAACTGGAGGAGGATTCCCACAGATTTTATCTTTCCAGTTCTTGTTATGAGTTGCCCTTCCAGGAATTCCTGAGTTTGGAGGTTTCAGTGGGATTTCATTTAGTTCTATAGTAGCAGTCTTTATTAAGATATCCTGTGGTTGTGGTGCCCTTTATCATCCCCACCCAAGGGATTATCCATATTAGACTAGGAGTGTTTGCTCCCTGTGGTGGCCCTTTATTCCTTTTAAAAGGGCCAGCCTTTCCTAAGTGTGCCTGCTTGGATGCGGAAATATTCTGGGCTCCATATGCTGGTCTGTATTTGTTTACTGGGTCGTTTCCTCTCCCTTGAGGTGCCTTAACATTTTGCCTTGATGTTTAGCTGGAGCTCTGGTGTGTGTAGAGTTAGATATCCCACACTTGAACCTCTGAATGCCTCTGCCACCTAAGGGCCTCAGGTCATCTCAATGCAGGATTGCATGGTTGAGAACTAGGCTTGCCAGGAGTTTTACTGAATTTGAAATAAGTCTTCCCTCCTGCTGTCCTCTTGCCTACTTTAGAAGGCAGCGTATGGTTTTGATGCGTGATGTGCTTGTGCTGTCCTGTAGATCTGTGGGACTTTAGACTTAGCAATGAGCCCTTCTGACTGACAATTGTATTTTGCTGGTACCTCACCTTCTCAGTTTGGAGGCTAGTCAGTTAAATGGCTGTCTAGTAAAAGAAGGTTTCATGCCTGCCCTGTCCCCTTGCAACAGTACCTCCCTCATAGTTGCTGATGGCTACCAAGTTGGGTTCTTGCTTAACTCTTAGTTATGTTAATAACATTCTGTGTTCTCCCTCTTAGTGCTGCCACACTGATCCTCTTTTGATGGAGGAGTAACCCTTGAGACTGATTCAAAATTGAGTGTCTTTGAGTAGGGCAATCCAGAGGTATTTCTTTTCTGCTTCTTAGGAAGAATTACAGTCCTATCCTCTTCCTGCTGGCGAAGCAGGACAGAAGGGAAGTCTTTTTGTATGTTGTGTTCTTTGGTAAGGTTACCCTGCCCAAGAGGTCCACATCTCTTCTAGACTTCAAGGATACAGCTTCACCAACCAATGGCTGCTGGCTTGATTGGCAGCTAAGGGAGGGACACTAATCATTTTTGTCTTTGTTAGCAACCGTGTGGGCATGGTTAATGTTGTTTCTCACTCCAAAAATAAAATGAAGTATTGCCTCACTCAATTTTGCTCCCTATATGACTGAGTCCCTTATGTTCTGGGTTCTACTAACTTTGAGTGGTGACCTGTAGGAAGATACATGAGCTGCAAGGAAAACCTCCATTTTTTTCAGGTGGAAACAGTTCTATGTATGGCTAAAATAGTACCTGATGATGTACTCTGGTAGTCCAAAATGTTCTGAATGTGTTTTGCTTTGTCTCATCTCCACATGTAGTATTGGAAGGATCTGCCTTTGGCTGTTACTAGTGTTAAGGATGGAGAGAGATCCAAGTGAAGATTGCTTTCTTTATCCTCATTAATGACTGTCCCTTTTCAGGAGATCTTACATTTTTATTTGACAAGCATTCCTGGCTGATGTTCTTCATATTGATCACTGCTGCAGTAGCCTTAGCTATATGGGTTGTATCTTCCAAGGATATAACAGCTGGACATCTTCCAACCTTTAGGGCACCTTCCTCATGCCCCAAACTGTCAAGCAGCTCTAGATAAGCTAACAAAAAAAAATTCTGTTGTGGGGCTGCCATAATGTTTGAAAGTGCTTTTTGCTGTAAAAAAATAAAGTAGCTGTAGTGAACTGGTAGGTTTACCTGCATTTATTTGCTACTTGTCTTCACTGGGAAAGATGCACCATTTTTTGCCTGACCATGGAATAGATTCTCAGTCCCATGGTTGGTTCTTTTTTCAGCCACAAAAAGAAAAACGTTAACCAAAAAGCCTTTGCCACCACAGTAAGCTAGCAATTTTCCTGAGCTGCTGGTGGGTGACTCTTCTTTGGCTATTTTTTGTACCTCAGACCACGCATCTTTCACCAGGAATCCCTGTGGTGTAGGACTTACAGCCACTGTGGTCCAGAAGTTAGCCATGTCTTTTGCTGCTGGTGGAGTCCCCACAGAGGGCAAGGGAGAGTCGCTCTCATTGGTCCTGGGGAGGGAATAGGGAAGGTTTCCCTGTTGTGTCATTCTGTGTCCATCCCTAGGAAAGCAATGGCTGCCACTAGTAATACAGTTGGCTTCATTTTTCCTGTCAAAAAGAAACAGAAAACCAAACGTGTCTACTACTACTCAAATTTTTTTGGATAGAAGTAGTTTATTTGGGACAGACTTAGGGTTTAATTCAGGCTTTTGATACTTCTTGTAGAGTAATTTCTGATAAAACAAACAGGAGGATGCAGGGATGGATTCAGGGTTTTGTCCTCGGATGTCTGATTCAGACTCAGAGGAGTACTCAGTTTGAGTCTTCCTGTATGAAGGGGTGTCTTTCCCTGACATTATTGCTAGAATTTCCAAGTGATTTCAATGGGAGGACACTAAGGTTACTCAGTCCCTGAGAAAATTGTATCAGTTGTTACAGAAGTATTCCTTCTGTCCTGTCTGCTTTAGAGGATATGTGTCTTACTTCATGCAGTGTTCCTGATAGTCCTCCATCTGTCCCAAAAAAAACAAATTGGATGTTTAAGTTTCTCAGTCTTTAAAATTTTAAGACACTTCTAAAACTGTATCCAGCAGCTATAGCCTTAGTTGACTCCACCACTGCTAAGCATTTAGTTAATTCCTGTGCTACTGTTTCTATTACGAATGGTAAAATTATTGATAAGGGGAAAAATGTATAGTTCTGCAACTTTGATTTTTAAATGATTGTGTTCATATGCTAGTTTGTTCTGACATTTGTGAAAGTGTGAGGAATCTTTTTATCTACTGTTTCTTTCTGTGAAGAAAAATACTTTAACTTGGTATCTCCTGTTGCACAGGTCACTGCTCATTGTTTGCAGTGTCTCTGTATGACTCTCTTGATACTTCTTCCAGGTCTATGGACCCTAGTATTGTTTTAAGGAGGTTTTCCTTGCCTGCAGTGTCAGAACCTCCCAGATGATGTAAAATATGATATTTTAAGTTCTTCCTTAGATAGAGATTTAGTTTTGGTTCCGTCTGCTGCAGAGGTGATCAAAATGATCGGAAAGTTTGATGAAAGGGGCAAGGTGATCCAGGGAATCTCTAGGATTTTTCAGCCTCCTTTTATATATAAATTGTCCAAGGAATTTTCTTTTTCCTCATCTAATTTTGGCAAAAAAAGACCAGAGTAAACAATCTCACCAGACTGCAGGTAAACAGTTGTTTAAGAAGTATTGTCAAGAGGGTTCCAAAAGGAAATCTTAAGCCTCTGAAAACCAAGGACAGTCCAACAAGTCTGAATGACTGTATACCATTTTCTCGCTCAGAAAGTCTGAATTTTCATTTTTCCCTTTGGCAACAGATTGTTTCAGAGAAATGGGTTCTGAAAATAATTTATCAGGGTTACAGATGGCACTGGGAGGAAATTTCTTCTTTCCATGGGGTCATTCCTCATTTTGCAGGTCAGAATGTTTTAATGTGCTTCCGTATCATTGTTGCAGTATTCGTAATAGTAGGGATCCCTTGCCAAGGGCAGACCGTTTGGCCAGTACACCAAAGCCTACATTGATTTAAGGTACCCCATAACGTCATGCTCCTCACTTAGCATAGGGCATAAAAGTGACATCGGGACCTACTATCAAAACTTCTTTACTGCCAGTCAGAATGCCATCTGTGATCATAGGTCTGATTGCCCAAGTCATTGCTGGTGTACGTAGCTGTTCAGATAAGTGCTTCGTTGGGGTTTTTTTTGCTCATCTTGTTTTTGCTTTTACTTTTGCATTATTGTGGGGTTTCACATCATCCAGAAAGGGTAAATGCCAGTGTGGGAGATAGACTCTCCATAAAGACCATCACAAGCAGTGCTTGTTTTGTTTAGGTGCTTCTCACGATCATAAGTCCTGTACTATTTGTCAGGCTTTTGTTCCAAAGACATTACATAGTCGTATTTCATCCCTTGCTATTTATCTTGAAAACCAGTGTCTAAAACTGTTAGGATGCTATGGAGGGTAGTTCCTGGCCTGAGGGTCAGCCATCTTCAAAGAAGAAGGCCATAAAAGTCAGGTTGGATTCTTTGGCTGTGCCACCTACATTAAACATTTCTTTTGACCCCGATGAAAGCCTGGAGGTTTGCCTGGTTCCTGGGTTCGATTCTTCTACCTTGACCATTTTGGTGGCCGGCATGCAACCGGCTGCTCTTACATCCTCGGAGGCCTTGCAGATGTTGATTTTGGATGTTCAGGAGGAACCATGGCTGATTATCACCAAAGGGCCTGGGGGGGGGTTCCTTAGATACTGGTGAGGGAGGAAGTCCCGACTACAATTATTGACTGTAGGCCGACAGGGGAACCTTCTACATTTCATAAGGCGGATGTCCCCTTAAAAAAAGAGCAAAATACAAAACATGTTTCTTGTGCTCCTAAGGACCCTCAAAGTGAATGGTAGAATTTTACTCAGGGCTTATTCAAAGCTCTTATGGACTTGAAGCCTCCTCAGGGGATCTCTGCCCAGCTCCTTCTTGGTCATCTTCCCCTCTCAAGAGATGTAGGGATCAGGATTCCTGTGAAGAGGATGAGAATTCGGATGAGGAATCCGTGGCCTATTCTACCCAAATTTCTTCCCCTCTAGAGAATGGCTCTAAGGAAGAGGAGTCTAGTAGTCTTGAATTCCCTTTTGAGGAGATTTCTTTTGGGGATACCATTGCCAGAATGCTGGAGTTCTTTAAACGGGATTGTTCCCAAGTCTGTGAAGTGCAGAGGAGCTATGAGCTCCTTCAAATGAAGTCTCCTAGACCCTCTGCTGTTCCTCCTGTTTTTACTGCTATACTGGATGCTTTCTCTTCAGTTTCTCAGGCCCCAGACACTCAGCCTCTTGCTCTTAAGAAACCAGACTGGTTTTATAAAGTGCCTGATGACTGCAAATTCCTTTACAAGGGTCCATCTGCTGACCCTTTGGTGGTCTCTGTGGCATCCAACATGCCTTCTAAATTACTGCCCTTGACTAAGCTTCTTCCTTCTGATAAGGACAGTAGGAAAGACTGGATAAAAAGGTTTATACTTCTGCCATCCTAGTCTTTCAGGCTGTTAGTTGTCAGACTCATATGACCAGATGTGTTTTGGCTCTGCTTTAACAGACTTAGCAGATTATTTCTGACATTCCTGATTCTGAAGGTAAGACTTTTGCCTTTTCTCTGTTAGGGGCTTCTTCCCAGGTACGTCACCATTCCATTAAATGTATTTATGATGCAGCAGATGCTTCTTCTAGGGCTGCTGCATCTGGCTGTGTATTGAGGAGATATTCCTTGCTATGGTTTCAACCTGTGCCTGATGATATTAAGGCTAAGTTGATGGACCCTCCTCTGGACAACAAGTGTTTGTTTGGTGCTGCTGCAGCTGATTTTTTTAAGTCCATGCAAGAGAAGGGCAAGGAGTTACAAGATCTGAAATTCACCAGTGCCTACATTCCTGAGAAACTGCCCTACTAAACCAGCTTTTGTTAGAAGGCAGTCTCATCCTCCTGCAAAAGGCAAGAAAGGTGGTCGGAGGTTTCCCCCAGCTAAGTCTACTCAGAATCTCTCCTGCTCAGAAGTCTTCCTCTCCTGAACCAGGTGCTGTCAGATTCTTCCCAGCCACATTCCTCTTTCTCTTCATCTTTCTCTGTCTCTTCCTCTCTGGGTAAGTATAACCCAAGATTCTTGTTCTTTCCATCATTTGCCAAGGGTATTTTATGGTTTGGAAATATCTTCCCCCCTTTATGGGCATTCCTCAGCCACCTCAGGAGTAGTTAAGCTTTTTTCCAGAGGTGCTTCAGGATCTTTTGACTCAGGAAACTATTCAAGAGGTTTCACCTCCTCAAAGGGGGAAGGGGTTTTATTCCAGAATGTTTTTGTTCCCCAAGAGTGAGGGCCCTTTGAGACCCATTCTGGATCTTTCTCACCTAAATACTTTTCTGAAGGTTCCTTCCTTCAAATGTTATCCCTTCAATCTTTGTTCCCTTTGCTCTTCCTGAGGCTTTTCTGTTTTTTCTGGATCTGAAGGATGCTTACCTCCATATCCTTATTCATCCCCTTTTCAGGAAGTTTTTATGTTTCTCTGTTGCTTCCTGGCATTTTCAGTTCTTTGCTTTGCCGTTTGGCCTTTCTACTGCCCCAAGGGCATTCACTAAATGCCTGGCTCTTGTGATTGCTTTTTGTAGGATTCAAGGGATCCAAGTACTTCCTTATTTGGATGACCTCCTGTTTCAGGCATCATCTCCAGAGATCCTGTTACAAAATCTTAATTTTGCTCTTTCCCTTCTGCAAAGCCTGGGGTTCACAATAAACTTCAAAAAGTTTATCTGAATCCTTCTCAGGACCATGTTTTTCTGGGGTGCAGGATTCAGATGATGCTTATGCTGACATCTCTGCCTCCTCCCAAGGTCTTGACACTCATTTCCTTCTTTCAAAATCTTCTTGCCCTGACCTCTGTTACAGCCAGAGAGTTTCTGAGATCTCTGGAATTCATGGCATCCAGCATCCCTATGTTCACTCTGGCCAAACTCCCTTAAGAAAGTTTCAGTGGCTTCTGAAGTCAGTTTGGCTTTAACATGCACATCCCTCTAGACGTTGTAGTTCCTCTTCTTTTTTTGTGTCGCAAAGGAACTTCACTGGTGAATTCAGCAGTTGTCTTAAAATCCAGGGCTTCTCTTTCACCCACCTCTTCCTTCTCAGGAGCTGTTCACAGACACCTCAGAAGTGGGATAGGGAGCAACCTTTGGTTTCCTAAAGGTGCAGGGGTGCAGTTGTCTCTTCAAGAGAAAGAGCGTATCAATGTCAAAAGAGATGAGAGCTCTTCTGTTGACACTTCAGGCTTTTCATCCTCTTTTCTCACCAGGACCTTTCAAGGTATTTTCAGACAATACCTCAGGGATGTAGTATATAAACAAACAGGGGAAAGAAGATCTTATCCAGGTCTCCCATTTTGCCTCCCTGCTCCAAAGCAGTCATTCAACACAAATGCTTTGGACGTTGTTTGGGGAGAAGTTTAAAGTGGGGGGTAAAAGTGCAGGTGTGTGGGACACCAGTTACAGATGCAAGTGCATAAATATCAAAGGAGATGTTGCCCTGATCAAGGCATTTAAGTCTATGAACCATCTTTGGTCCTTGGGGCCTCTTCATCTGGTTACATACAGTACCACAGTCATGTGATACATCAACAGGCAAGGGGGGAGCCAGGTTTTCTCTAGCCATGGTAGCCTGGGGTATAGTTTCACAGCACGATATTACTCTACAGGCATCCTGCATTCTATCAGAGCAAATCTGTGTGGCAGACAAGCTGAGCAGGACCAGAGCAGAACATCACGATGGAAACTGGATCAGGAGATCTTCCAAGATTTGAACCATCCATCTGGGTGGAATTCAAATAGACCACTTTACCTTCTCTATGAACAATCAACAGGCAAAATTCTATTACAGGACTCCATGCAAGAAGGCATGGAAGACAGATGCCTTTTCTTTTCTTTGGACAGGAATGTTCCTGTATGCCTTTCCACCAACATGCAGGGTACTTCTGAAGATTCAGAAGGAATCCCCTGAGATCATTTTGGTGACTGCCTTTTTGCCCATGCAACCATGGTTCTTCCTTCTTTTGGAAATGGCCAGAGGAAATTACCACAAGTTTTCTTACAGAATAGATCTATTCACACTAGAAGAGGGGTGTTTGATACATCCTGACATCCGTCATCTTCAATTAACTGCCAGGATGATAGGATCTTAATTCCTTCTAGGCACTTGTGTTCTGAGGATGTGCAGTAGGTACTAATGGAGGTATGAAAGCCTGCTACTAGAAGATCACATATTAGCAAAGCAAAAAGGTTTTCTAGTTGGTGTCAACAACATAACCAGCACCCATTCAGGGCTAGTTCTGTGGTTTTACAGTATTTGAGTGAGTTACTATCCTATGGCCTTTCTTATTCCTATATCAAGATTCATTTATCGATCATTTCTGCATGTCTGCCGTGGATCCTCATCTTTTGAGGCAAGCTGATATCAAAGTGTTCTTGAAAGGGGTTTTGCATAGCAGGCCTGTAAGTAAACCAGTGGCCCTTCCTTGGGATCTTAAGTTTGTGTTACAGAAGCTAATATTTGCTCCATTTGGACCAGCTAATCTAGCTTACTTAAGTTCTTAACATGGAAAGTAGTTTTACTGATTGCTCTGACTTTTGTGAGAAGGTAATTTGAGTTGCAAGCTTTTCTGGTGACTTAACCCTACCTCATTTATCATAGGGACAGGGTTTCTTTGAGAACCAATCATTCTTTTATACCTAAAGTGGTATCTGAGTTTACTTTAAGCCAAAATATCCATCTCCCAATTTTCTTTCATGAATTTGAAAATGAGTGAGAAAGGATACTCACTCCATCATTAATGTCCACAAACAACTCGGGTACTGTCTTGACAGAACTAAATCTTTCAGATCTTCAGATCAATTGTTCATTTCTTGTGAAGGTAAGAAGAAAGGACAACCTGTATCAAAACCTACCATTTCCAAATGGTTGTCTAAGGCTATTACTTTTTGTTATACTCACCATGGCAGATCTAGTTCAGGCAATGTCAAGGCCCACTCCACCAGGGCCTTGCTTCATCTGTGTTTTTTTGGAAAGGGTTGGAGTCTAGAAGTATTCTAGAGTCTGCTACTTGGTCTTTTGTACTTACATTTTCAAAGCACTATAATGTTGATTCCTTCTCTTGGTCTAGATCATGTTTTGCTAGGACCATTCTCTGGGGACTGCTGGATCCTTCTCCTTCCATATACAGTTAGCTATTGTAATCTGCCTATATGGCTAAGACTACTGCAGCAGTGATCAATATAAAGAACATAATACAGTTGTATACGTTGAATGTACCATAACAGTAGATGTTCGAATGATCACTGCTGCAGTAGCCGCTCTTTCCCGCCACTCCCTTGTTTTTTGATGTGTTTTTATGCCAGGGTGTGGACATTTATTTTTTTTATTTCTAGCATTGTCTTTTCAGTTTTCAACCTCCCTGTTTGTTCTGGCAGGAAAGCTCTGAATGGCTTTGCTCCCAAACTTGTCTTTTAGTCAGCTCATTTTGTGTTGTTTGGCAGTTTGGGTGCATGGAAGGTGCCCTGAAGCTTTGGAAGCGGGCTAGCTGTTATATCCTTGACAGAATATCACCAATATAGCTAAGGCTACAGCAGTAGTGATCATTCAAACAGTCTGCTGTTGTTATACTAAGTTCAGCTTACACAGCTGTACTTTCTGGTATCCTTGGCTGTCTGGTGTATTCTCACTTCCATGTGGTTCTGTCTCCTCTAACAATTCCAGTGTTATAAAGCTTGATTTTTTTTTTGGGGGGGTTCTCTGTTTTCTCTTCCTGTTTGTGCAGTCCCATCCTGTGTTTTCCCCCTTCTCCTTAGATGCTAGTCTGTGTCCCTGTTTAGAACTTTTGAAAAACATAGTACGTCTTAATTGGGACCTAACCATCAAGAAAGGTCCCCCTAAACAAGTGTTGGGTGATGAGCCTTCATTTGTGTATAAAAGGACTGGAAAGTAATTACAGTAAGTCTGCCTCCTGCTTAGGTAATGTTAGAAAAATGACTAAGCGTGGCTGTTGCAGCCAGTGTACATTTATCAATGACACAACTAATGTGTCTGTATCAGGATATAAAAGAACCATTGGTTGTGTGGGACATCATAATTGTGGAACAAAAGTGTTGGTTTATATCACCTGTTGTATATCCTGAGACAGTTTTTTAATATGAGAAAGACAGAATGCCCACTCAAACAAAGAATTTAGGTGCACAATTATAACATTAAAAACAGAGATTTAACTAATGCCCTTAGTAAACATGCACAACCATGTACCACTTTCAAAAGGTTTATACATTTCTTAGTAGAACAGGGCTGCCATCCAGTACGAGGCGGAAAAGGGGAAATATGAGTGAATACGTGGAGTTGCTGTAGCATTTGAAATTAAATTCTAGGGTATCTCTGGGTTTGAATGATGACATGTCTATTAATCGTGTTTTAAAAATAAAGGCTGCCAAACTATAAAAAGACTTTTTTTGGTATCTGTTTTTATGTATTTTTGTATGATATGTACCTTTAAGTGTTTAATCACATGAGGTAGATCACATGGTTTATATGGCAATTTAAAGGTTTGTACAGCTCTGCGTGTTTGTATTCTGAAGTAGTCCCTAATAAAAGTGAGACAAGCATGCTCAGTTTCACTGGAAGACACTTGGTCAGCATTCTTTCCATTTATTATGATTAGTATTATCCTCCTTCAGGTCCTTTTGAGCATTAAAAATCCTTTTGGAAGCTGAAGTTGACAGGATGATGCAAAAGATTCTCAGGATGCAGATCCATATGGGGGTCCTCCCAGTGCCATCCCCACTGTAGTTTCTGGGATGGTTCCCACAAACACCGTTATTAGTATCTCCTTCTCCATTCCACCCATCGGATCTGGCGCCCATGATATGAAGTGATACCCATGAGAAGGCCTTGTAATAGCTGAGAGCCTGGTTGGCTATAACTCCAATGGCGACCCTCGCCATCAGAGTCATAGCCAATGGTGACCCTCACCCTTTCGAATCTGACACAGTTGGATCACAAAGGGTCTCAAAGCTGAGAGGTCAAAGCCAAGGTCTGAGGCTTGGGATTGACTCAGAGGTTTTCAGAGGCATCCTTACCCTTGAGTGCTTCAACCGTAGACAGATCAGCTCCACTGTCAGCTTTGGAGCCCAGTCAGATCAGGGCCAAGACATTCCTACATTCAAATCTTTGGACCCTAAGGAGTCTTCCTAAGTATCGGTTTTCACTTTGGCTTTTGAGTCTGTTGAGATGGTTGCCTCCAGGTCATGAGAATAGGTCTCTTGCATGCATTTGGCATCGTACTAATCTCCTCTGGATTCTGTTGCTCTTCCTTCTGCTCATTCTGTCAAACAGGGACAGCTGTGTTGTGGAGTTGATTCTGAGAAAACCTGATATGATACTTGTATCTCCTAGGAATAGGTCATATTGGAGCAAGGGTCCCACTGTAGATGCCATAGTGGTTATGATAGCCACAGAAAAGGAGCTTACAAAGAAAGCGTCTTTGTCCATCCTCTTAACAGGGAGTCCGGGGTGCTGGAAAGTGGACTGATGCTACAGGGACACTTGCCCCTTTGTATGCTAAATGATCTTGTTCATATGACTTGTTTCTAGAGGGAGTTGATCTAGAGGGAGTTGATCAAAGAGTTGTCCAAGTCCCTTTTGAGTAACTTGTCTGGTGGCATACAGAAAATGGTGTCATTGCAGGTGTCTTCCTTCACTCCATGTCCAGTGTGTCCATGTGACTGTTTTCCTATGCAGCTGATGCACTTTGAGAGTGGCAGACATTCATATTGCTGTTAGCCGACATTCCGGGATGTATCACTGCTATTTTGAGGCGAGCTTCAAGACATCCTTCTTCAATACTCCCTTTGACAGTTCAGCACTGTTTGGACCCAAAGTAAAATATATGTTCATCAGAAGTGAGCAGGAGAGCATAATTCTTTCTGCTGTAGGCATACATTTTTCCATTCCCCAAAGGACCTTTACCCAGAACCAAAAGGCTGGAGAAAATATGAATCCGTAAATCCCAGAATTTTGCCCAGGACCCTTCTGATGACAGACCCCCATGGGGCAGAGTGGGAAACAGTTTTAGTAGACATTGCTCCAGGGCAGAAGCGGACTGCATTATCAAGGGTTTTGAGGTCCATTTAATAAGAAACTCTTTTAGTGCTCCTTAATGATTGCTTGACTGTCGCACTCTGGAGGCATTTAGTGGGTGCTTAACTCTGCACCCTCATGCTTGGCTAGCCAACACTCAAGATTCTTGGGTACAGAAGATAATTACCAGAGGCTACTTTATTCCTTTTGCTTTCTCCCTAACCAAAGGAAAATTCTCTGTGTTCCACCCAATCAAAAGAAATTGGCAGAAGGAGAAGTTACTAAGCTGCTAAAAAAAATTGTCATCTAGGAGGTCCCAGCAGACCAGGGAAGATCTGTGGTCTACTCAAGATTCTTTTGTTTTCAAAAAAGATCGTGGACCTCAGGTCCATTCTGGACCCCAGTCAGCTATATCACTTTGTGAAAGAGACAAAGTTCCAGATGATCACAGTTTATTCCATTCTACATCTTCTGAGAAGGACAACTGGATGTATTCTGTATACCTTCAGAATTCCTACTAACATAATGGGATAGAGAGGTAGTCCAGGAGGTTTTTCCTTCTTTCAGCTTGGAGCCAGACACTTCCATTTTAGAGCACTGCCCTTTGGTCGAACCACATCCCCCAGGATGTTCACCAAATGCATGGCAGTGGTGGCAGCATGTCTAATGCTGCAAGAGTTCCAGTTGTTTCCCTGTCTAGACAACTGGTTCCTTACTGCACCTGTCAAGGATCTGTTTGTTTAGTGAGGGATTCCTTGCTCCAGTTATCTTACCACTTGGGGATTATGGTAAACTTAAGCAAAAGTCATCTGACACGGACACAGACAATAGTGTTCATAGGATGCCACCTGGACTCAGCATTCCAAATTGCTAAATGTCCAGACTTGAGTATCCTCCTTCCATCACCTAGGGTTTGAAGTCCTCTCTTCTTCAAATCCTCCAGCAAGAATAATTCTTTGACTACTGGGACCAGTGGCTGCATCTATGACACTTATTTTACATGAGAGTATTGCAGTGGAGCCCCTCTCCACAATGGTCAGTGATACTTCAACCTTTACAATTCCCCATACATCACACACAAGTATGCAGGCACTATATTTGGTTGTGGTTGACCTCCCCATAGTTACATGGGGTCGACCTTTCATTTTTTTCACCCATGACAGCCATTGTGACCACAGATGCCTCCCTTCTGGGATGTGACTTGAGGACGTTTTGAGGGGAAGTTAATCCAAGGCATGTGGTTGTTGGCAGAGGCCAAGCTTCACATCAACATCTTGGAGATGAGGGCATTCCTTCTAGCATTTCAGGCCTTTCAGGACTCTCTCCCTATATCCATCCAGATGGACAACATGGTTGTGGCTTGGTATATAAACAAGCAAGAGGAGACCCATTCATACCTGTTATGCCAGGAACCTGTGGGGGTGTGGCAGTGGGCAGTGTCTTCCCATTACTTTCTGCTGGCAGCAAGCACATCCTGGGGAGTTCCACTGTCTTGGTAGACAAACTGAGTAGATCTATTTTCCTGCCTTACAAATGATCCCTCAACCAGCCAGTGGCAACTGTGATTTTCAATTGCTGGAGCCAGCCATGCTGTGATCTCTTTGTGTCCCACATGAACTCCCAAGTGCAGCATCTACTTTGTCCTAGTCTCCTGAGAAGTTCAGTCGCTGAATGTTGCTCTAGTTCACAATTGGCCTCTGGGTCTCCTATATGCATTTCAACCTTTTCCCCTTATAACCAAGTTTCTTCAGAAAGTCGTTTAGTACAAGGCAACAATGATTCTCATTGCTCCTTCTTAACCTAGCAGGTCTGGTTCCCCTTCTTATGCAGTCATCTGAAACCCCTTCCATGGGTGCTGGACACTGTTCCAGACCTCTTATCTCACCAGTCTGGCCAACTTTACAGAATTGAAAGCTCTGAAATTAACTAAATGTTTTCTCCATTTCCAATGATGGCCAGGGATGCCAGTTTTTCCATGTGCATTATTCATATCTTTTCTTTGTCACAAAAAACATGAGAAAGGTTTACAAAAATAAATGGAACAGGTTTGCTCTCTGTGCTTCCTCTAAGGCTTAGATCATTTCTCAGCACCTTCACCATCGATTCTGCATTTTTTATCGGGTTTATTCCCAGAAGATGCTAGCTTTTCTACTGTTAAGGTTCAGTAGGAAGCTGTATTCGGTTATCGCGTGGGTGAAAAACAGAATGCCATTACTTCTTTGAAATTCTTGAAAGCTTTTTTAAAATGAACATTCTTTCTTCGATCCCCCTATTAGAGTTCCAGTTCTTCCTTGGGATATTACTTTGTTGCTTCAGGCTTTAACCTGATCTCCCTTTGCATTAACAGCATCAGGAGAAATTACATCTCTGTCTTGGAAAACTATTTTCCTCGTGCCTGTTATGTCAGCTAGGAGAATTTCTGAGTTACAAGCCTTATCTTGAAAACCTCTTTACTTGATTTTCATAAGGATAGTGTGTCTCTTTGGACCAATACAAATTTTCTTTCAAAAGTGACCTTAGAAGCTCCTCTTAAAGAGGCTATTGTCCTACTCGTTTTCTTCCAAAATTTCTCTAATAAAGGGGCATACACCTCGCATTTGATGGATGTCTACCATCAAGTTAAGCTTCAACGTATAGTACCAAGGACATTTAGGAAAACAGATCAAAATTTTCTTTCCTTCTGAAGAACTAAGTTGAGACTTGGTTATAAAGCCATATTGTCCAGATGGCTCTCTGATTGTATTATTTTTGTTTATAAAGAAAAAAGGCTGTTTCTACTGAACAAACCAAGAGCTCATTCAACCAGAGTGGAAGGCATACTTTGTTAGTGTACCAGTAGATGAGGTTTGTTCTGTGGTTACATGGCTACATGGTCCATTCTTCACACCTTTATCCTCACTATAAGCAGAATATGCATTTGTCAACCAGTGGCTCTCAACTGACCAAATTGGACCTCTCCATGGCCTTGTCTATTATACAGCCTTGAGCTGTTTTCTTACGCCTTTCACTGTTTGTTCTGCTTCTGTTTTCAGTTTTTGTAGTGGGAGGTATAAGGTACAAGTGGGCACTCTAAACCTGAAGTGTTGTAAAGACAAGAATGAATTATGGGTAGTGGAGGGGCCTGAACCCTGGATCCAAGAGCTTGAAAAGGGCACCCATGTTGGATTTGATCAGCTGTAATAACCTGTCCATTGAGCTGGACTGAAGGTGACAACTAAAATCTAGCATTATGGAAGGTACAGCTCTTTTGTTTGTTCAATAACACATTAGAGTTGTGGTGAGTAAGATGGACAAGGAGAAAAATATCTTCCAAACTTATTAATGGTACTAGAATTTGAAAATACCTTATGGACAGCATGGGATTAAGGCCATGAACTGCTTCTTGTAGTCCAAGGTTTTTATCCCCTCCACCTCCATTAACCTGCTGTGCAGATGTGAGGAAGTCCCTTAACCACACCATATTTCTTGACTGAATCTGAAAATGTTCCTTGTGGCTCTCTGCTTAATAAATACAAATAAAGAACAGGTGGCAAGTTTAATTTAGTAATACGATTCTTTAATAAAAAGAGCAAAGTTTGATGAGAAATATCTCTGCTAGATAGATATTTGTACCATAGCTGGAACCATAGAATCAGCCAGTTTTTATCTTAAGTACAAATATGTAAATTCAGAAAAATTTGAGACTTTGCAACTAAATAGTAAGTATAGAAATTTGGAATTTTATACTAGGTCTTCTCCTGATAGGTTTGACTTTTGTGGATGATTGTTTCTCTGTCACTGCCATCATTGGTGGCCTATGTTGAGGTCATGGAGTCATGTCTTCCACTTGAGTCTTTCCTAGTATTTACTCTCTCTCTCTTTGCTCATCCTGATGTGCTTATTCCTCCAGATGGTTTTACTGCTTGGAATTCATTCCAGAAACAGGATCTTTTAATGACGATCCCCATTGTTAGACAAACAGATACTTTCTTGCCATATCTGTTGATCTGTGAAGATGACACTCCTGGATGAGACAGATAAGTCCAATTTTTGTCCTCCTGTGGGTGGGTAGTTCCTCTAGCTAACATTGCCTGCTCAATTTCTGAGTGTGTTTGGCAAGTACATATTTGTATATCACTTATTAACAAATGGGTTGACATCTTTTGTTATTCTTGATTTGCAGATGGATGCCTGTTGTGGCAAGGAAGTAAAACTGGCAGGTGCAGGTTAGTATGCATCTGTAGTTGATACGTGACCTCTAGCTGAGTTATCATGTGTGTGCCTCCATCTCTGTTCATGGGGAATTTCAGAATAAAGATATTGAAAATTAATAGGTGCAGAGGGTTAACCCAAATGGAGGACTCATCAAGAAACGTCCTCTTTGTAGATCACCTGACATTGTAAGAATACATGCATTATTTAACTCATATTTACTCAGGGCTACAGGGTCCTTGTTTTTCTGTTTACTGATAATAGCAAGTGCCAGACTTTGTACTAGAAATCAAATAAAAAAAAAAATCTCTGATCTGCTTCAGTCCATCTATCTCAGCATAACAATAATTTCTTTGGTGAGCAGGACCCTCAAATCTTGCAGAGGATTACTTTTTATCTTTCCTCAGCCTCTCGTGTGGTTAAATTGGATGAATTGGACTATAAGTGGGGAGCCCACATATGCCTTTTCTAGATACATGGAATATGAGATCCACTAAAATTACATACTAGCTTTAAGAACATTCTAGGCATGTCTGCAGCTTGGATCAGTCTAGGTCGGAGCAGAAAACACTATGATGTGGTATGTCAAAAGGCAATAGAAAATAGAGGATTTTCTTGTAGAGAGAAGCAGTAACCATTGACATCAGGGACCTATGCTGCCTCTCTTTACAATATGCATATTAGGTCAGCGAAATGTGCCAGCAGATTTCCTAAGCTGGAACCTAGAGCTGGTCTTTGAGTGGCAACTTGATGGTTCATTTGTTCCTTCACAGTGTCAGCTTTGGGACCTGGCTAGTAGATCTCTTTGCCTTCCAGAATAGTGCTTAGGTGGCAGAGTCCTGTATGTACTTCACCTACCAAGCAGCATGGGAAATAGATGCTCTTTTTTTCTATTTGAACAGCAGGTTTTCTTGTGTATTTCCTGCCCTTCCTTGAATTCATAAGGTATTACTAAAGCAAAGTGAACTATGCTTATCTAATCTGTATGGTTTTCATCTGTACAAGACAGTCTTGTTTTAACACTGCTGTTTCAGCTTTACCAGTATTTTCTTAATGCAGCAGGAAGGCAGTCTTGTATTTTCTCAAATCACTAGATCTTCTGATTTAAACAATATTTTCATGAAACCCCCTTAACTCTTCACTTTCTTTTTATACTCATTGATTTTATGATGGAAGCCAGAAAACATGTCATGCAGACAAGTGGAACAGATCTTGCTTAGAGAATGAAGATGATGTGGAATATAATCACAGCAGTACCCTATACCAAACCTTCAAGATTACTTGTATTACTTGCACTAGTTAGGGTCACCTTTCCTGTTCTTTTATGTTCAGATATGTGTAGTCTCATCCTGTTTATCTTTTTTAGATAACACATTATGCTAGACCCTCTAATAAAACCTTTCTAGAAACGGTACTTCATGTGTGCTCACCCCAGCATCTCCTGTCTCCAGCCTGAGATTTGAGTTTCATGACAGAATAATTGACTTCAAACATTTGAGCCTGCAGTTTTAGTGCACTGTTTATTTTTTTCCTTAGAAAATATAATTTCTTATGGACATAGTTTCAATAAGGAACCTATCTAAGCTGTTGCATACATACAGATATTTTAAGCATGGTCATTGATGCTCTTCTAGATTGCCAATATACCGGAACAGTTGATCTGATGTTGTCCTTCTCATTCTGATTTACGTATGGGTCATCGATCCAATCCACGGATCCAGCTCTGCCACCTTCTATAGACTTCAGCTTCCAGGCTCGAGCTCCTCCCTCTACCCGGAATCCTCTATACTAAGCACAGCTACCCCAGATCTTATTTGCCTCCATTCATGTTGGACATACTCTCCAGTGCTCGAGCAGCTAGTTAGTGTTCACTATTTCCTTTTTCATGTAAGCATGACTTTTTGGCTTAACTATTGTCTTTTTCTTTTTCCTCCTGCTCACAAAGATTTTTGCTGACATTAGGGCAAACCTGTATTGTATAGTTTATAGTGGTTAAGAGTTTGAACTGCTCTCATAATCATTATAGTAATTATAGATGTGAGAGTGTTCAATCTCGCCTTTGTTCTTACACATGGGTTCGGAGCCGATCCTCGGCTCCGTGCCGGCCGACTGCAAGCTCTGCATCGAGAAGAAGCTCGAGGACATCTAATACCCACAATCCCCCTCTGCCTTTACCTCAGATCTAGTTTGCCGCTGCTGCATACGCATCGCTGGAGGCTAGCTCGAGGCTTTTTACAGATAAGAATTTATCTATTCTGTTTAAATTTTCAAAAACTTCTTTAAAATTTAGTCAATCAAAGTTAGTACGGTGTGTGAGTGGATTAGAATTCTCGGTACCTTAGATTAGTTTAAATTAGTTTAACTATCGGGTATAGAGTTTTTCGGGGCCTACCACCCCTACTTGGATCACTTTTTGACTAAAAATTTGTTGTAGTCTTGCTTTCTTAAGCAATTGACAATCGGACTTTCAATTACCGGATTTGACATTGTTACTGGAATTGACTATTACTGGACTGGACTGTCTCTTTTCTCTTGTCATTATGTCTGAGAAAATAAAATCTGGCTTCAAACGTTGTCAGTGTGGCCAAAAGATGTCGGTCACAGACAACCACAGTTCCTGTGTCTACTGTCTTGGCCCTCTCCACTTACAAGAGGACTGCTCTATTTGTCACTCTTTTAGTGGGAGGGTCATGACAGATAGGCGAGGAAACTGATGGATAGAGGATTGTTGAAACCCTCTTTCCAGGAGGCTCTGGATGCTTCAGACCAGGCATCCAAGTCTTGAAGGTCGAAGGCGCCGGAGCCAAAGTCATCGGCTCCGAGCTCTTCAGGTCTAGTTAGATCACCGGTTCCACAGACTTGGGGCCGAGTGTTCAACTGTTGGCAGTTTCGAGCCTCGAGTCTTGGAACCGGTGACGGAGCTCCCTCCACCGACTCTGCTGAGGTCGGCTCCGTCTTCGATCCCTTCGACTCGTTCTTCTAGGCCCCTTTCCGACACCGATGTGGACCGTGTGGTGCAGAAACTGATGGAGCATACTGCCCTATCCAAGCTTATCTCGGTCTCCTCTCAGTTGATGTCGAGACTTGAAGGCCTGCCACTATCTCCATCTGTTCCTCCTCCGAGACCTGTCCAGTCTTCGGAGCCGGAAGAAGCTGAACTGATGATTGTGGAGCCCTCGGTGCCAGAACCGTCTTTTCTCGGTCGGCACCGTTCACCTCGACTCCATCCGATCCGGTACTGGAGTCTCGGGGCCGAAGATCCGTCCTTGGTTCCGGGACTGAGAGTCGGACCGATGTTTCGGTTCCGACGCTCCCTCTCGGGGCCTCGGCACGGATCGACTCGGTTCCGTCCTCGGGGTCGGTGCCTTCGGCTCCTGTTTCGGGGATTCTTCCCATTTCTTCGGAACCAGGAGATACCTCGACTCGGGACCCGGGGGCCTTCGACCTCATGAGGAAGGTGTTGTCTACCCAGACAACCACATCAGCAGGTACAGCTTCTCCTCCCCACAAAGGACCGTTATCCTCCTCTGCACCCACGGCCATGTCCAAGCGTCGGGCACCAGTGTCTCAGCCACCCCTGGAGGGTGCCCCCTCTTCCTCAGAGGCTTCTTCGGATGCTCCCCACGAAGAAGTCCCTAGGAAAAGACTGTGTAAGAGGAGACACTTGGATTCTCCACAAGAATCCTTGACATCTGATACTGACTTAGATGAGTCAGAAGGGTCCCCTAAGTCACCTTCAGAGGATGTCTCTTTCTGACATCTTGGAGATCCTAAAACAGAGAGGTGACTGGCAAGCCCTCCCCCCTTCTGAGGATGAGTCAGTTTTGCTGAAGGCATTTGGTGCCCGTCCTTCCTCCTCCTGGGTCACTCCGCCCTTTGATGAGTTAATGGAATTAATTGCTTGAAGGGCGTGGGAGACTCCTGACACGGTGGAACCAGTCCCTAGGAAGCCAAATAAGTACATCACGGCACCACAGGACAAAGCTTACCTCACCAAAGGAGTTCCAGTAGACGCCATGGTGGTGGCAGCGGCCACGAAAAAGGAGATGTCGGAGTCTTCCTCATCTGTCCATCCGCCTAACAAAGACTCTAGGACCATGGACAGATACGGGAAGTGCATTTTCAGTTCAGCGGCTTTCTCTATGCGTTCCCTGAACTATTTGACTCATTTTACACGTTTACAGAGGGATCTAGTCAAAGAGTTGGGAGATACCCTCCAGGGTACTACAGATGCCGCTGTCTCAGATAAAGTTACAGCGCATCTCAACACCCTTACGTCCATTGTAAACTCGTCCATGAGGCTGATATCCTATGCAGCCGAAGGATCGAGTAGGGCAGCGGCTTCAGCGATTGCTCTTCGTAGGCAATCCTGGATGCGCTTATGTTCGTTATGGAAGCCTTCAAGTCTTCCTTTACTAACGCCCCATTTGACGGAGCCACACTTTTTGGCCCTAAAGTAAAGGAGACCCTTACCCGGTGTGAACAGGAGGGAAAGACTCTGTCTGCTGTCGGAGTCCGTTTTTCCATCCCTTCCAGACCGTACCCCAAAGGGCAACGTGGTGGGAAAATGTGGTTTTGAAAACCCCAAGGATCTTTCCCAAACACACAGGGTGATGCCCCCTCCAGAGGCAGAGGGGGCAGAGGTGGAAGACGCCGCCCTGGCGGCAGAGGGGTCCAAAACCAAGGTGACAGGGATAATCTCCCTGGCAAACCTTTTCAGCACTCCTGAGAGGAGGCCCGACTGTCCTGCTCTGGAGGCAGTCGGGGGTCGCTTAGCTTTATACCCTCAGGCCTGGCAAAATCTTTCTTCAGACAATTGGGTAAAAAGCATTGTTACCAGAGGTTACAAAATCCCTTTTCTATCCACACCCATTCCAAAGAGAAAACTCCCAGATGTTCCACCCCATCTGCGAGATCCAGCAGCTACAGAAATTTCAAAGCTGCTAGAAAAAAGAGTCATCCAACCAGTCCCAGCGGACCAAATAGGATTCGGAACTTACTCAAGGTTCTTTTTAGTTCCAAAGAAAACAGGGGACTGGAGGCCGATTCTGGACCTAAGCCATCTCAACACCTTTGTCAGGAAGGAAAAGTTCCGAATGGTCACGCTTCAATCGATCCTTCCATTCTTACGGAAGGACGACTGGATGTGCTCGATAGATCTGAAGGACCACTACCACATCAAAATGGCCAGGGCGTCCAGGGATCATTTGCGCTTCCGGCTGGGAGCCAGTCACTATCAGTTTCGAGCCCTGCCCTTTGGTCTGACTACAGCCCCCAGGGTCTTCACCAAATGCATGGCAGTGGTAGCGTCTCATCTGAGGCGCCTAGGATTCCAGGTGTTTCCGTATCTGGACGACTGGCTCCTGTCTGCCACCACCAGGCGTCAACTGATACAAGCCAGGGATTACACCCTACAACTTTGTACACACCTTGGCATTTCAGTAAATTTCGAAAAATCGTTGCTACAGCCATCACAGCATATCTTATTCATAGGAGCGGAATTAGATATGCGTCAGTTAGTTCTAAAACTTCCTACAGAAAGAATAGTAGCACTTCAATTCAACATTTCCCTTCTACTGTCGTCCAGAAAGTCCCCAGCAAAAATTGTTCTGAAAGTTTTGGGTCTCATGGCAGCTTCCCTTATTGCGATACCATTGGGAAGACTGCACATGAGAGTGCTACAATGGCTTCTGTTTGCACAATGGTCATTCCAACAACTTCCACTGTCTCACGAAATATTGATAACGAAAACATGCAAATCACACCTAATGTGGTGGTTACAGACTTGCAACCTATCCAGCGGAAGACCATTTGTGCTACCCGCACCGTCAGCGACGATAACCACGGACGCTTCCCTGATAGGGTGGGGGGGGCATCTTTCAGGGACAGACAGTCCAAGGCGAATGGACCAATCTGGAGTACAATCTGCACATCAATGTTCTGGAGTTGAGGGCAGTGTTTTGGCGTTGCAACACTTTGCTCCCCTTCTTCCTCCAGGGACCATTGCAGTTCAGACAGACAACATGTCCGTAGTCTGGTACATAAACAAGCAAGGGGAACCAGGTCTTACCAACTATGCAGAGAGGCCATGAGAATTTGGCAATGGGCAGAGTCCACCGGTCGCTTTCTGATCGCAACGCACATCCCGGGTCATCCAACGTCATAGCCGACAGGCTGAGCAGGGCAATACTATTGCCTCACGAGTGGTCCCTCAAACAGTCAGTTGCGAGAAGGATTTTTCGCAAATGGGGCCAGCCTACCTGCGATCTGTTTGCGTCTCCAATGAACGCCAAATGCAGGAGCTACTTTGCCCTATTACCCCTCCAGGGAAGTCCCCAGGGACGCTGGTGCACGATTGGCCCCGGGTCTCCTATATGCTTTTCCTCCATTTCCCCTGATTGCAAAGTTTCTACAGAAAGCCAACAACCTTCAGAGGACTATTATTCTCATTGCAGCGTTCTGGCCTCGTCAAATTTGGTTCCCCTTTCTATTGCATCACCGCATTCAGGGACCTTGGATGCTGGACCCAGAGCCAGATCTACTGACTCACTCGTCAGGAGTTCCTCACCCATCTCTAGAACCTCTCCATCTAGCAGCTTGGCTGCTTCCCTTTTTAGCCAGGTCGGTTCCCCTTACATCGGCGGTTCAAGATATTTTAGTAGCTTCTCATAAAGTTTCCACTACAAAGACTTACACCAGTAAGTGGAAACGTTTTGTCTTCTGGGTGGAGTCACATCATTTGGACCCTGTTACAGCTCCGTTAAACAAGGTTTTAGAGTTCTTGACTGAATTATTTCATGAAGGAGCTTCCCCGGCTACTTTAAGAGTACAGTTAGCTGCCATTTCTAACTATCATGTAGAAGAATGTGGTGCGTCTATTATGGCTCACAGACTTTGTAAAGCCTTTTTAAAAGGTTCTTTTCATATCAGACCACCAGTCAGAAGTCCAACATCACCGTGGAATTTAAACTTGTTGCTCTCTAAATTGATGTTGCCACCCTTTGAACCAGCTTCAAGTTGCACATTGAAATTTTTGTCATGGAAAACATTATTTCTAGTGGCCATTACATCTGCTAGACGAGTGTCTGAGCTTCAGGCCCTTTCGGTCAAACATCCTTATTTAATATTTCATTCTGACAGAGTATCCCTACGCACTAATCCATCCTTTCTTCCCAAAGTTTATTCTTCTAGTAATATTAATCAGTCCATTGAATTACCCACCTTCTTTAAAACCACTCTAATAAATTGGAGTATATGTTGCACAAACTGGACGTCCATAGACAACTCAGATTTTATTTGGATAGAACAAAAGATCACAGGAAATCTGATCAACTATTTGTAGCTTTTGCTGACAGCAGAAAGGGTCTTGCAGTTACGAAACAAACTCTTTCTAAATGGCTAACTGACTGTATCACATATGTTTATGAAGCCTCTGACCAAACATTATCAGCAAAACCCAGAGGACATTCTACCAGATCAGTGTCTACATCTTTGGCTCACGCAGCTCGCTTACCTTTAGACACTATTTGTGCAGCTGCTACTTGGGCTAAACCACATACATTTATCTCTCATTACAAAGTGGACAGGGTTTCTAGGGATAGGGCAACCTTTTTTTCCACTGTGCTCAAGAACGTTCTCCCTTGAGTTCCTCAGGATCATGGAGCTAGGGACGCTACCCATGTGTAAGAACAAAGGCGAGATTGAACACTCTCACATAAAGAAGTTATGTCCTTACCATAACGTTCCATGTGGAGTGTTCATCTCGCTTGTTATTACACTCCCACCCTTCCCACCCTTAGGAAGAACGTTCGATTTGGTGCCTGGTCTGGAGTATTCTCCTTCTGCTGTTGCAGTATTACTGTTACTATCATACTCTTGGTATGTTTGTATATATGTACTTTTTGTATATAGTTGGCATGTGTGCGTGCTTTATGTCTGGTTTGCTTGCAAACTAGATCTGAGGTAAAGGCAGAGGGGGATTGTGGGTATTAGATGTCCTCGAGCTTCTTCTCGATGCAGAGCTTGCAGTCGGCCGGCACGGAGCCGAGGATCGGCTCCGAACCCATGTGTAATAACCAAGGCGAGATGAACACTCCACATGGAACGTTCTGGTAAGGACATAACTTCTTTTTATTGTAGTTACAGTAGTGGTTCTAGTAGTTATAGTTATTGTAGTTTTTATAGTTATTATAGTTTTTGTTTGTTACCAGCTTGAACAAAGTATAATGTTTTTTCCTTATAGTTATGGATAAGCCTACAGGGTTTAAGAGATGTTCTGAGTGCGGACATAAAATTCCACACTCTGATTCACATGAGAAATGGGGTTCAACCTCAGAGCAATTGCTGTTAGGCAAAACAATCTGATACTAAAAGGGATTTTGCCTCTTTCATCTCTTTCTTTTCCAGGGGCACAAACCCCCAAATGTGCTATGTCAGATTCTGTTCTGGATCCTAAGAATCGCCCTCATAAGTACCCCAGGGCATCATCAGAACCTCCGACTAAAGTGCTAAATCTTTGGATTCTTCTGCTTTGAGGCGAGGCTTGGGTCCAGCGGATCCAAAATCCCTCTTGGATCAGTCTGGGCCAATGTTGAAGACATTAACTGTTCTTTCAGGTCCGGCTTCATCCAGATTAATGACCACCTCGACTCCTTCAGATTCTACATGTCCCTCGGATCTGAGGCAGTCGAATCAGAAGACACTCTCTCCACTACCCTCTACTTCAACTCTGGAGCCCAGGACTTCAGTTCTGAGAACTATGAACTGGTCACCAAAATCATCCATCCAGTCAGTCTTCCCCACGGTGCCTATAAAAATTTTGCAAACTCCGCACCAGTCCCGTCTTTTGTCTGTAACTTCGTCCAGATCCTCAAGAAGCCTTTAAGAATATGATGTGGACAGGATAGTAAGGAAGATTATCAGGGCTCAGATCCAGATGGGGTTTTGTTGGCTCTTCTCCTGTTAGATCCGTGAGCACTCTGATTCGACCCTCAGTTTCGGAGCCCCAGGACCTTAGCCTTCCAAGAGAATCAGTGTCAGACTTGAAGACTTTTGCTTCCTCTACTCTGACAGTTGCCTTGACCACCTCTGCTGTGAGATCTTTGGATCAGAGTGGGTCTCAGATCTGGGACATTAAGGTTGGATCTGAGGGTAGAGGATCAGCTCCAATTTTGTCGGAGTTGTGACCTCCTCTCTGTGCTTGGGGTCTCGACAGCACAGGTCTGATTCAGTCTGGGAGCCCTGGATCTGAGGCCTTCGTCATGTCTTCTTTGAGGGCATCTGCCCCGATGGAGTTGGGCAGGGGTTCTCCAGGTCACTTGGATTTCCAGGTCATTGAAAAGGTTTTCTCTGCAGAGACTGTTTGGCTACTGTTCCACCCCATTGGTCCTCATTGGATCTGGGAACTGGGCCTACCATTCCTGTCCAGGGTTAGCCCATTTAGAAGAGTATACAGGATTTTCCACCAGAGGTGGTCCCCCACCTCTTTCTATAGTTCCCCTGAACATCCCACAGAGGAGGTGCCTCGGAAGAGGATGTGTAAAAGAAGACACTCCCCCATGGAGTCTCTTAGCAAAGATATGGACTTCGATGAAGGAGAAGGATCCCAAAAATCACCACCAGAGGGCGTCTCCTTTGCAGATATTTTGGAAATTCTGAAACAGAGGTGGTGGGTCATCCCAAGATCCTACCTCTGAAGAATCTGTATTTCTGGAGCCTTTCAGGACAGGTCTGTCTACACTTGGGTGACCCCCCCCCACCCCATTGGACTTTGTCATAAATTTGGTGGTACGCTGGGCCTGGAGGGAGCTGGGCACTACAGAGCCCTTGCCTAAAATGACCTGACATGATCCTTTTGCCACCTACAGATTGTACTTTGTGGTCCAAAGGTATTCCAGTTGGAGATATGGTGGTGGCATTCTCCACTAAGAAAGAGCTAGTTGAGCAGAGCTCTCTAGAGCACTGAACAGGGAGCCCAGAGCGATGGACATATTTGGCAAGTGCATCTGCATTTCAGACAGGTTCACACTAGCAGTGCTTAACTACTTGGCACATTTTATTTGCCTGCATAGAGACCTGGTCAAGGAGCTCTCTGAATTGTTGGTGGAGAACATGACGACAGAGGAATTTGGGAAAGTTTCTCTGAAGTTGGCCCCTCTTCTCTAAATTCATCCATGATGGTCATCTCTCACTCAAAGGAGGGTACCTCACAGGTAGCCAGCACTGGCATCCCTGTACGCAGACATGCCTGGATGAAGCTTTGTAACTTCACAGAGCCCTTTAAAGATGTCTTTTGTTAATGCTTTCTTTGATGGTTCCTCCTTATTTGCACCATCAGTTAAAGACATCCTGACCCACAGAGAGAATGAGGGCAAGACTTTGAATGCTGTAGGGATCAGTTTTCCACCCCTCAACAGACCTACTCTAGGAATCAGATAAGGGCTAAGAAAATTTGGTTCTGTAAGTCTTATGGGTCTTTTTCTAACCAACAAGGAGAGTTTCCCTCCAGAGGCAGAGAAGGAGGCTTTAATGGGAGACGCTGCCTGAGAGGCAGAGGGGGTCCACAAAATTTGGGCTGCAGGGAACCCTTTTCTGACAAGCTCTATCAGCGTTCTGGAAGCATTGCCCGCTGCTTTGCCCTGGAGGCAGTCAGGGGCAGTTTTTCTCTACACTCAAACTCCTGGGCCCATTTAACAAAAAATGTTTGGCTGAAAACCATTATATCCAGAGTCTATTACATTCCCTTTTCCCTTACACCCCCAAGAACATGGAAGGCTGTCCCCCCGACATTCCACCCAGTCAGAGGAAGTTGGCAGTCTTAGAAATGTAGAAGTTACTGCAAAAAAGAGTCATCCAGGATGTCCCAGCTGGTCAGAGAAGATCTGGAACTTACTCCTGCTTCTTTTTAGTGCCAAAGAAAACTGGGGACCTGAGGCCAATCTTGGACCTCAGCAAACTAAACCTCTACCTAAAGAAAGCATAGTTTCAGATTGTTACCATACAGTCTATTCTTCCATTGTTAAGGAAGGACAATTGGATGTGCTCTGTGGAATTTAAAAGGATACGTACTATCACATAAAAATAGAGAGGTGCTCCAGGAGTCATTTGTGCTTCAGGCTAGGAGCCAGTCACTTCCATTTCAGAGCCTTGCCCTTTGGACTCACCACGGACCCCAGGGTGTTTACCAAATGCATGGCAGTGGTTGCAGCTCATCTCAGACTGCTGGGTTTTCGGGTGTTCCCGTATTTAGACAACTGGCTCTTAATCACCCCAAAAAGGCATCAACTATCTTATGCCTGAGATTGCCTGTTCCAGATCTCGGATCTCCTAGGCATCACAACAAATCAGGACAAATCACAGCCAATACCAGTTCAGTCCTTGCAGTTTATCAGGGCTCAGCTGAACACAGTTACCCAAATAGTGTCATTACATCTACATTGGATAGTCACCTTGAGAAACCAAGTCCAGATTTTACTAGCTCTTCTTTCTCCCTCCGCCAGGCTTATTCTTCGAGCTGTTGGATCTATGGTGGCTGCCATAATGTTAGTTCCTCTGGCAAGGTTCTATATGCGTATTCTCCAATGGACCTTGGCCGTGCAGTAGTCTGTACTTTACCAGTTCCCATCTATTCCTGTCAAGTTGACAAAAGTTTGCAGAACTCATCTGGAATGGTGGATTCATTCCAACCTGTCAGGTGGCAGACCATTCTTGCTTCCCTCGCCCACAGCCACAGTGACCATGGATGCTTCCCAGCTAGGGTGGGGGGTGTTTCAAAGGGAAGATGGTCCAAGGCACATGGACTCCCATAGAGACCAGACCATATATCAGTGTTCTAGAGATGAGAGCAGTCCTTCTGTCATTGCAAGCCTTTCAGAACGTTCTCCCACTGGGGACTATTGCAGTCCACACAGACAACATGCCAGTAGTCTGGTACATCAACAAACAAGAAGGTACTCATTTTTACCCTCTTTGTAGAGAGGATATAAGAGCTTGGGAATGGGTTATCTCTTCACGACGCTTTCTCATTGCAACTCTCATACCAGGGAAAACCAGTGTGCTGGTGTACAAACTCAACAGGTCCATTCTGATGCCGCATGTGTAGTCCCTCAAACAGTAGTGAATCATATTTTTGACCATTGGGGTCATCCTTGCTGTGATCTCATTGCTTTCCCTCACAACTACAAGAGCAGCAAGTACTCCCCACTGTTTTCCCCACCCCAGGAAGTCCCCGAGGGATGCTGTAGTGCACAATTGGCCCTCCAGTCTCTGTTGTGCTTATTTTCCCTGCTGTTGATTCCAAAATTCCTTCAGAAAGCCCAACGGTTGAAGAGCACTGTAATCGTCATTGACCCTTATTGGCCTCATCTGATTTGGTTCCTCCTCTTCTTGTCTCATCTGAAGTGTCCTCCCTGGATACTAGCACCCAATCAGGATCTCCTAACCCATCCACCCTGAGATTCCATCAAGATCTGCCCACTCTCAAGCTAACCACTTCTCTAATTCCAGTGATTGTCAAGGGGTCCAGGCTTTCTTTTTCAGTAAAGAGTATTGTTTTAGTTTCTCAAAAGGCCTCCACCAAAAAAGTTTACACAAGCAAGTGGAACAGATTTTGTATTTGGGCTGCTAAAGAGAACATTGATTCTTATTCAGCTTTTGTTTCTGCCATCCTCTCCTTTCTTGCTTCCGTGTTCAAAGAGGGATCCAGCTTTGCCATGATCGGGCTTCAACTGGCAGCCATATCCAATTTCCACTCTGGTCTATCTTCAGGATCTGTAGCCTCTTTGCGGTTATGTAGAGATTTCATGAAAGGGGTTTTCCTTCTCACACCTATCAAAGACCCTTCTCCCCCTTGGGATTGTCCCCTGATTCTCCAAGGCCTGACCTTGAAACCTTTCGTACCAGCTAGTGATTGTGACATAAAATTTTTGTCTTGGAAAACTATTTCTCTAGTTGCCATCACCTCAGCAAAAAGAATTTTTGAATTACAAGCCCTTTCTTCTAAACCACCTTACATTATTTTCCTCAGACAGTTTCCCTCCCTACTAATCCATCCTTTATGCCTAAAGTGGCTACTGAGTCAAACATTAATCAGACCATATAGTTACCAGTTTTTTTCCCCAATTATCCCAGTAAAGGGTAGTACATTTTGCATTTATTGGATATTCATGTACAACTATGTTTGTCTTCACAGGACTAAACAGTTCAGGAAATCAGATCAGTTATTTGTGTCCTCTTTGCTTAATCACTGGGGGCAGGCAGTAATGAAAATAATTCTTGCAAAGTGGATTACTAATTGCATTATTACTAACAACCTATCTGGAGAATCTTTGTTTGGAAATTCAGTACGCAAAACCTGGAATTCGCTCCCATCTGACCTTACTCTGAACCCCTCCTTTAATCGGTTCAAAAAAAAAAAACTAACCCAGTATTTTAAAACTCACTGGTTATGTCCTTGCTCTAACCCTGACTAAGCCTCATCTACTTCCATATCCCTGCAATTTCTTATTCATAGCAACTAACCTCTTACACTAAAAGGTTTGAAAAGAGAAACTGTAATATCTGTGCAGATACTCTGTATATAAGCTGCACCTATAGGTGTGATAAGAGAAACTGTAACATATTTGCATATATTTCTGTGGGTCTACTTCATATGACCTAAATTTCATTTGACTGAGAGCAAAACACAAAGTTCAAAAGACTGAAAACTCATTTGACTGAAACTCATAACACTGACACATTAAAGTAAAAGGTATATGCCCTTCTCCCCACTGTAGTGCGATCCTGGAGTTAGTATATATAGTTAGGGGGGTGTGGGGGCATAGCCCCCCACATATTTTATACATTTTAAGCCATACACATGGATATTTATAACTGCAATGAATAACTCTTTGCATAAAATGATATTTACCTAAACTATGTGGGGGGCTTCTGCCTTTCACAAACCCGAACTGAGTGGGGTCCAGAGTTTGGAGGTTACCAATGTCTTTGTTTATGAGTTCCATGATGGTACGTTCCATGACCTTGCAGACCAGGCTCGTCAAACTAATAGGCCGATAGTTCCCAGGATCAGTGGTGGCTCCCCCTTTGTGGTGTGGGATAACTGTTGCTGTGCGCCATTCAGTGGGCACAAAGGCTGACATGAGACTATGATTGAGCATGGTGCTTAGGTGGGGAGCCATTTCATTCTGAAGTTCATGTAAAATGCAGCCTGGGATGTTGTCCGGTCCCATGGATGCTGTGTTTTTTGGTTTTAGAGAAGGCAGCTTTTACTTGCATAGATATGATTACAGGGACTCTGCATTCTTCCTGTATAGATATGGGCCCTGTAGGGGGTGAGAGGGGGGGTAAAGTTAGAACTGAACCTATCTGTCAGGATGTTGGCAATATCAGTTGATTCTGTAATTTTCGTGCCGTTGTGCTGTAACTCATAGCAGATCTGGGTGTTGCCATTGAGATTCTTGACATAGCTATAGAATGCTTTGTGGTTGCCCTTAGAATTGGTGGCAATTTTGTTTTCGTAGCTTGCTTTGGAAGATCTTATAAGAGATCTCAGCTTCTTACTGAGTCTGACCAGGGAGCTCCTCCACTCATGGGATTTTACTCTCTTTTGCAACAGTTTCTTCCTTCTGTTGTAGAGTGTTGGGTGGTAGGAGGAGAGGGTTGTCTGTGTACATGAGGCAATTGCTACATTGCCCCAAGATGCCCAGATTCATCAGATAGACAGGAGAGAACACTGGGAGCTGACCCTTGGACATGCCTGAATAAAAAACTACTTTCCTCTAGACAAGTGAAGAAAGTGAGTATAAGAGCTGTTTTTCTCTAAGCAAGTGAGGAAAGTAAGTACAAAAACTATTTCCTCTAGATAAAGAGGAATGTTGAGTGCTGTAGTAATTTGTAGCTTATTTAGTGCTAACAACAGGTTCTGAACAAGTGCTGAGCACGAATAAGCAAATTTAAGTGCTAAAACTAAGAACCTGTACTTGGATCTTGTGGTAAATAGGCTGCCTAGTGCTTAACACTCCCACTGGTAAGCTAGAAGGCCTCCCTCCGACACAGAAAAGCTTGGGTCTCAGAAGCTTACAAGCAGTCCTGGATACAGCAAATCTGAATCTGGACTAGACTAGTTACAGGAAAGGTGGGAACCAAGAGCAAACGCGGGCTTTTAAACCAGAAGGTTGAAAGAGATGGAAAAACTGCCCACATGTCTTCATGTTTATACTGGTAAGTTTTTATGTGGAAGGATATGTATAAAGAATATCTGTTAAACCCTATAAAATCTAGTTTAGTAAAATTACTTCTTCCATTTGTTGGAGATGTAGTAAAGTTGTAAACGCTGATTGAATACACATGTTTATGGTTGTAAAAAATTAAATGTATATTGGGAAAAGTATACTTTTTAAGGGGTTATGGTCTGATAATTTTTCTTTAACTAGATCAGTAATAATAATGAAAGTTCCTTTTCCTTTATCTACAAAAGCCATACAACAAAAATCTTCTTTAGTTTACTGGCAGTACCTAGAAAAGTTATTTTAAAAAATGGGAAATCAAACTTAGTTCCTACATTCAAAGAATTTTTAAATTTAGCACCAATACTATGTAAAACTGAAAAAGAAGTGATCACAATAGACTTTTAGTTGTTGGGATAGCCTTGAAATGTTGCTATTGAAATACCAAGACTCTTAATGTGGTAATTGTATAAGATTACCTTGATGATTCAATGTGTTCCTAACATTGCGTAACAGTATGTAATGTTGAAGTTCTTCCTTTCTATGTATATATTGTATATATGTTGAATTAAAAAAAACATTTCTTTAACAAAAAAAAAAAAAAAAAAACCACACAAAGGAAGTGTGTGATCAAATATGTTAGATGCCTTGGTGAGGACCACAAATAAATATATCAAATTGCCTTTACCCATATCGATTAAGATGTTATCAGATAAAGTCAAAGTGGTATTTGCAATGCATGTCACTTTCCAGAAACTGTGCTGCTCATTGGAGAGAAGCTAGTATTGTTGGATAGAGCTGGACAGTTTCTGTAGTATTTTCATTATGCCTGAGACTGTAAGAAAGTCTGAGGAGGTGGAAAGTGTTTGTATTTTTGACAGGGGTTTTCCTGTTATATTCCTGTAAATGGAGGGTGTAATCTTTTGCATAAGGGTAAGTTGGAAATGTGATAAAGGAGAAATTAGGTTTAAGAAAGGGAAAAGAACCATGGCTGTAAAGTACAGTTCTTTAAGTACAGAAAAAAAACATCTCATCTTCTCTCTTCCCTTCTTTATGCCTCTCCCATGCTTACTAACCTTAGCAAACATTTGACCTTAGCAAACTCTCCAGTTGCTGTAATCACATTGCCAGATTTGCAACTGGCATGCCCTATAGGACACACCACTGCCTTAACTTAAAAGACCTTGGCTGGCTAGAACTGCCAAGCCTTCTCCAGCTAAACCAGCTTATAGAAGCATATAGAATTCTCAAATAACCAGTCAACACCCCTGCACTGGAAAATATAATCATAATCTAGGCTCACTCCGCTCATCAAATAGACTGCTTGCCCAAACAATCAAATCCAGTAATTCAGCTGGTAATTCTCTATTCGCTAATGCTGTAGATAAAATATGGAACTCCCTCCCTCCCAACCTCACTCTTGCAACCTCCTTAGCCCAATTCAAAAAGAGTCTCAAACTCCACTTGAAATCACATTGGCTGTGTCCATGTTCTAGTCCTGATTATTTCCTTCCTCTAAAATGGGGTACTAACATCCTCTGGCTCACTCTAGCAGAGAAACTAAACCTTTTTAATTATGGAAATGATCTAACTCTATACTGGTTTGACTGAGTCAGTCTACAAATAGATGCCTTTATTATGATGAATACCATTTGTACATGTTTACTTGAGGTATGGGTCCTGTAACTACAACAGGACGCATGGATATAAACTAAATTTAATTCTGTATTTGTTGTATCTGAAATCTAGCATGATTGAACAAGTCTGTAAAAAGGATTTTTTTTTCTCATAAATATTTACTATATGTAACTTTTTTTCTGAATGTATCTATGTTGGAGTTTTTCTCCCCGGGCCTCCGCTGAAAATGGACATGTATCCAGTCGGACTATCCTGGTCACCAAATGTAAAATAAAAATAAAAAAGTAAACTGACCATAACAGTAGATGTTAGAATGAGCACTTATATCTTGCAAGGATATAACAGCCGGCCAGCTTCAAAAGTTTGAGTATCTTCCTGTTTCCTAAACCATTAGTCAGCTTGAGCAGAGCTGGCTAAAAGACAGGCTTGGTTACTAAACCCTTCAAAGCATTCATACTAAGATAGAGAGGGAGGCTGAGCCCTGAAAGGGCAGTGCTAGGTGCAACAAAGAAATAAAACTCCACACCCTCACAAAAACAACAGACCACGAAACAAGCAAAATAGAGGGAGTGGCTACTGCAGCAGTAATCATTCGAACATCTACTGTTATGGTAAGTTAACTAACACAACTATACTTTGTACATCATATTGATCACTGCTACAGTACCCTGAGCTATGTGGATAGATTACCATGCCTTATACATTTTCCGAGGTGTAAGGAAAAGAGTCCTTCATTTGCCAGTTTTACAAGAAAAAACAGTATATGGACCTAGAGAAGGAGTCAAAGGTATAGTGTTTTGTAAAAGTATGCACAAAGGTCCAAGTTACTACTGCTAGAATCAAAACCTTTCCAAAAAGCCATAGATGAAGCCAAGACTCTAGTAGAGAAGGCCTTGCCCTGCATGGAATAATTTTGTTGTGGTAGGTATAACAAAAGATCCAATGTTATCTGTTTTCGTCCAGTTCAGCATATGGGTTGTCAGGTCCGATAGGATCCAACTTTGGCACCACCTCTGAAACTTTATGGATCCAAGGCTCTGACTCCTCCCCAACCCATAACTCCCTCCACTCCACCTTAGAACCTCAGATCTCATTTTCACCTGAAGCAATGAGACGTGTTCTGAAAGGGCTGTCATTCAAAAGGGCATACTTTAATTGTTACAGCCTTTTTCTCCTGCATCTCCTCTCCTACTGAGAGACTTGTTTGCCCAGTATTAGATCTCTCTTTATTCTGTAGTCTAAAAAAAGTTGTCATTAGTAGTTTGTAGATAGCAAATAGCACTTTCGATCTGAATTTATAGTTGATATTTTTGTTATATAGTCAAATTTTGAGTGTGTTCTTGTTTCTCTACATTTTAAATTTAGATGTAGGTATAGTTAATGTACCTTAATAGAAAAATTAATTGGTGTATTTCTCTAAACAGTTGAATAGTTTTTCTGTTGTAGTTTCGTTGTGCAACTGGTTATGTTTTTTCCAGAATGTCAGACAGCCAGGTTTTAAAAAGTGTGCTTTATGTGGGCACAAAGTCCCCCCTCAAGACCCTGACTCTGTGTGTCTCTACTGCTTGGGCACTGCCCACCTTTAGACAGATTGTGAAGCCTGTGCTTCTTTTGGCAGTAGAGCAGTTCAAATGTGGAGGGAGAAACTTATTGTCAAGGGCATTCTCCCTAAAACAGGGTCATCTCTTTCATTTGGTTCTTTTTCTTCCACTTCTACCTCCCCAGCCAATAAAGCAAGTCAAATCTAAAATCAAGGATAAAGAGAAAATTATCAAAGTAAAACTAGGGAAAGAGAAAAGGAAAAGTCAGAAAAGACCAGGAAAAGGTTTATGGACCCCATGGTTTCAGTTAGTCCAGATCCAAAGACACTTAGAAAGTTGGATCTCTCAGTTCCTCAAGTTCAGCCTTCTCTTCAGCCATGTTTCTCCTTGAAGCCTTGAGTATGGTATTCAAGACCACCTTCAGAATGATATGGAAGCTTCTGAGAAATCAAATCCAGCTTGGGGTTCTCTCTGTGCTATTGCCTTTGAACATGCTGAGTACTGGTCCTGCGACCCCTCCTGTTCTTTATCCTGCCCCAGTCCACCCTTTGGAACTGACTACCCTGGATCCAACCTTCCCCAGAGTGCCTTTGTTGGAGCTGACAGTCCATGCTACTTTGACTCCTATATTATCCCTTTCTCTTTCAACTGAGATGCACTTGGATCTGGAAGAGACTCAGAGCCAAAGCATCAGTTCTGAGGCTTGATGGGATGGGTCAATGCTAAAATTATTGGAGCCGACTCTCGCTGTCATCGCGTAGGCCCTTAGCAGCACAGATCTGAGATCTCCTTCATCTCTGTACAGGAGGAGACCTCATGCTGGACCAATTGTAACATTGGCCTTTGAGGCTTTTGAGAAGGTCTTGGACTGTACCAAAAGAGAAGACACTACCACTCAGCTGCGTTCCACCCAAACCTTAACAGGATTCCACTTCTTCTTTTTGCTATCATTCTGTCCAAGAGGGACAGTCCGTTTTGAAGGCTTCTTCTGAGGCTGTTTACTGTGTTAGCTCCCAGTTTGATTCTGAACTGTCTGATCACCCACCCGTACAGGTTCACAGGAAACAGACATGCAAACGGAAGCACACAGACTCATCTCTAGAGTCTTTCACATGAGATTCTTCTTTTTTTTTTTAATGGTGAAAGTTCCCCTAGCTCCCCCTCTGAAGACGTCACCTTTGGTGAGATCCTTGAATTGATGAAACAGCAGTGTGGATGGACCACTAAGAACCGTTCAGTGGATGAAACCATTTTCTTGGAAGGTTTTGTTTCAGGATCATTGTCCTACTGGATAATACGTCCCATTGGTCATCTTATTGACCTTATGGTTAAGTGGGCATGTCAGGACGCTGACATGGTGGAACTACTTCCTAAAAAAAAAGAAAAGATAGAATCCTGGCAGTATCCAAGAACAGGAATCATTAGAGCGGAGGTCCATAAATAGATGCCATGGTGGTAACAGCAGCCACCAGATGGAATTGTCTGAAGAAAGTTTCTCTGTCCATCCCCTGTCTGAGAGACTAGTGTGTTGGACAGGTTTGGGAAATTGACATACTCTTCAGTGACATTTGCTTTCCAAGTGCTGAACTATTTTGCTCACGTCACACAATTCCAGAGAAAAGTGAGCAAAGAGATTTCCAGCTCTGGCAGTTAGTGCTGAGGGCTAAAACTCCAACGTCTTAATGAGAATAATCTGCCTGCAGATGTACAGAAGACCACAGACTCCCTGCTTTCTGCCCTTCAGTCTATATCAACGTAACCATCTGACTGCTATCCAAAGCCGCTGATTGTATGGCTAGGGCAGCAGGCACTGGCATCACCATGAGCTGGCATGCCTCAGTGCATCTTTGTGCTTTCGCAGAAGGCTTTAAGATGTCCTTCATTAATGCCCCATATGATGGTTTCACTCTTTTTTTTTTTTTTTTTTTTTTTTTTTTTATTTTAGCGGAAGATAAAGGATACGTTAAACAGGAGTCAACAAGATGGTAAAACTCTATCCACATTGGGAATCCATTTTTCTGCCTCGCAAAGGACCTTCACTAAAAATCAGAGAAGGGAAAAGAAGATGTAGTTCCACAAATCACAGAGTTTATACAAGGACACTCCTAGGGATAGATCTTCTCATGGCAGAGGAGGTGGTAACTCTAATGGATATTGCCCTAGAGGTAGAGGCGGACTGCACAATCAGGGTTTTTGTTGCCCCTTTACCAAGAAGCCCAATCAGTGCTCCTGAAAAGTTGCCCAACTGCTGCGCTGTGGAGGCAGTCATGGGGGCATTTCTCGATGCATCCACAAACCTGACAAAACATAACAGATCCCTGGGTGCTAGACATAATTTTCAGAGACTATTGAATTCCCTTTTCATTAACCTCAAGAAAAAATGAACAAGGTTCCCGATGTTCCACCCAATCAGTGGGAATCTGCAGCAGCAGAACTTTCCAAGCTGCTAGAAAAATGAGTCATCCAGCTGGTCCCTGAAGGCCAGTTAGAATCTGGAATCTATTGAAGGTTTTTTTAGTACCCAAGAAGACAGGGAACCGCAGACCCATGCTAGAGCTGAATCATCTAAATCAGTTTGTGAAACAGGCAAAATTCCTGATGGTCACAATTGTCTATTTTGCTTCTGCTGATGAAAGACAGTTGTATGTGCTCTGTAGATTTCCAGGATGCATACTATCTTGTAAAGATAGAGGAACGCTCCAGGAGATTTCTCCGTTTCTGGCTGGGAGCCAGTCATTACCAATTCATGCACTGCCCTTCGGTCTCACCACAGTGTCGAGGGTGTTTACCAAGATAATGGCAATGTTTGCAGCATCTCTGCGCCTGCTAAGGATCCAGGTTTTCCTAGATTTTGACGATCGGCTCCTCACTGCTACCTCTAACCATCTGTTGCTTTGTCATGTGGACTTTCTGTTCCACCTAATGCATAGTCTAGGAATTATGAACTATCTAACCCTGACATAAAAGAATTCAGTGGATGCTACCTGGATCTCAGTATTACAAATTGCCAGTCCACCCCATCCCAGTGTACTCCCCTCCCCCCCGTGTCTGACAGTTACAGAGGTACTTCATCACCCATCACCCTCAACAAGAATAATTCTACGACTTTTAGGTCTGATGGTCTCCACAATTTTAATGATCCTGCTAGCCAAATTTCACATGAGAGTACTCCACTGCACTCTTTCAATGCATTGGTCTCAAAACATTCATCCACTACGTGTGAAAATTCTCATTATTCAGATATGCAGGGAACACATCAGTTGGCAGATAAAATCTCCATCAGTGATGGAAGGACTCCCATTCCACATGGATCCATCATTGGCTGTAATAACCAGTCATACAAAATTTTCATCCCTGTTAGACCTCTACTCCTTTTTCCGTAACCACAATCTGATTTTACTTAATAGTGTTGCAAAAATCCATTTACCACTTAACATAAATGCATTTATTCTTTCATTCCATATACGACCCATAAGATATAAAATAACTTTATCTGTTCTTTTAATATATTCTTTGCTTCTTTTCTTATAATATCTATATTTAATCATATCCATGATTATTTCATCCACTTTGTCTTCAAAAAATCTTCTGTACATAGTTTTCCCCATAACTTTTTTATTCCTTGATATTTCAAAAACACATATTCCATAGTTTCTTTTTGACAGTGTAGACATATGCTGTTACTTTTCTTCTTATATGGCATATTTCCTTTTAATGGCAATTTACTTATAATCAGTCTCCACAAAAAATCTTGATGTTCTGCTTTCTGATTACACCATTTGCTTCTTATTTTCATAAGTTTAATTTTTTCATCTGTTAGATTTTCCCATGCTTTTACATATTAATGTTTTACCATTACCTTCTTATACCATACTTTTCTTTTTCTATATCATCAATTTTTTTCCACAAAAATATTTTTATTGGTAATATTTTATTTCCTCGTTTGTACACTCTTTTTCGCCACACCCCAACATTTATCATACTTTATGTATACAGTTTTAGTACTAATCTCTCATCTTTTTAATTTATCCACTTTAACACTTTGTACAGATTTAAGGAAGCAGTGTATACCACTGGATTAATTAACCCTAAACCTCCTCTTTTTATTTACATACAAAACTCCTCTTTTTACTGGATTTACTCTAGAACCCCTATAAATGAAAAAGTTATCTGCAATAATTTATTTTCAAATATTGATGACAACATAAATACACTTGCTAAGTGTGCTATTTTTCCAGTCAGTACTGAATTTATCAAGTAACCTCTTTTGAATGATAATTTGTAATTTCTTCAGAAAAGGCAGATTTGTTTTATTTCTTCTGTTATTTTTCCCAATGAATTCTATTTCATTTTTATTCCCAAATTTTATACCTAACATAGACAGTTAATTCATTGTAAAATATATCCCCCATAATCTTTACTACATCACCTAAATATTGACTTTTCTCTTTATTTAAAACCATCCCTATCATCATCTCTGGACACACATTTATGCAAATGATTCCTTCTTTTATCCAAAATTATTTTTTGCAATTATTATAATGCCATCTGCATATGTTAACAGAACTGGAATTCTTAACCCTTCAGGTGTTATATACCCTGCCTCCTTCATTTTGTAATTTATTTCACATACTATTACATTCGTAAGTAATGCAAAAAGTATACAACTCATTGGACATCCCTGTCTTACACAACTTTTTATATGTACCTCTTGGCTTAACCAGCTATTTACATGTATTTTTACTTTATTATTACTATATGCTGACATACATAATTTCCTAACTTTCACACTTATACATTTCATTATTACCCATAAGATTTCATGTTCAGTTGTGTCAAATGCGTTATTAAGGTCTGCTATCACAGTTTTAGCTTCTTTTCTGTTCATATCATCCACAATTTCTCTGTCATTAATAATTCTTAACAACCCTTCCCCTATATAATGTATATGCAATCTTTCATAATATTTTCCATTTTAGTTTCAAATTTATTTTGTATTATTTTCATAAAAGTCTTATACACATACACCCAAAATCTTGCAGCTAACCCTACACTAAACTGTACAAACACCACTAACTATCCACTTACCTTAACCCAAACCCTAACCCTAAGGTTTAGGGTTTTTAATTGTCTTCTATCTTCCTTCTTCCATATGAATTTAAGTATTCCACTACATAATTCTGTATACATAAAACCTTCATTTAATCATTCATTCATAATCTTTTAAAAAAATATTTTTTTGCCAATACCTTACATTTTTATACATTTCATATTCTGTGCCATCTGCTCCTATAGCCAGAATTATATTTACTTGTCCTAATACTTTATCATTTAAAGAACTTTCCTTTTCCAGCTCTTTATTCTCTTTTTCTGTTAACTTTTTTACTTTCCCTTTTTTTCCTCTACCTTCTTTTTTTTCTTTAAACATTTCTTGTATGTATTGTACTACACTATTCATAATCTTTTCCTGATTTCTTTCTATCGCTCCTTTTACATTTTTTTGTTTCTCTCATTACATTAGCTTCCTTGGGTCTATATTAGAACATGAAATTTCATTATTTCGAACGTTCTAACATCGACCCCTATTCAGTGAACGCTGAAAATAGCAAAACGACAGATAACCAAATTTTTTCCTAGGGAAAGAATTTGTTGTCCGTTTCTATCATTTTACTATTTTCAGCTCTGTGGTGGAAAGTTACGGGTCGGGTTCAGGTAAGTGTGCGATTGGGCGTGGGTTAGGTGAGTTAGGGTTCGGGCGCGAGGGAGGTATGTGTGCGATTGTGTGGACGTGAGGGTTAGGGTGGGTTAGGTGAGTTAGGGTTAGGGTGCAGGTGAGGTGAGTGTGCGATAGTGATGGACCTTAGGGTTAGGGTTTGGGTTAAGGTAAGTGGATAGTTAGTGGTGTTTGTACAGTTTAGTGTAGGGTTAGCTGCAAGATTTTGGTGTATGTGTGTGGATTGCTGTTTGTTTGGTGTGCTTGTGTTGTGTGTGTGTTTTAGAATAGCAAATTTTTTCTCTAGGAAAAAATTTGCTGTTCTGAATGTTCGATGTTGTCAGCGTTTGCTGAATAGGGGTTGATGTTAGAACATTAGAAATAATGAAATTTCAATGTTCTAATATAGACCCGCTTCCTTTACTAATCTGCTTAAGCAACTCAATACTTCTCTTTTTTTCCTTGTAAAAAGTATCTTTGCTTATATAACAATTCTTGTATTTTTTCCTTGATTTGTATCATATAATTCTTTTTCTTTGTCAAAGTACTTTCTATTATTATGCTCTAAATCTTCCATTGCATCACTGTATGTCTAGTTCAGTTCTATACATACCCCTTTTGTAAGTCCGTGAATTTTTGTCCCAAAGTTTTAACTTACCACATCTTATAACTTCTAATATTTTCTTATATCATTTCCTGTATTTTTACGCTTTCCTCTTGAATCACAAGTCTCCTATTATTATAATATTAATATTTGTCACTACATAGATTAACATCTGATTAAATAATCTTTCCCTTTCTTTACAATTAATATAAGCATATAATGTTATAATTCTATGTACTTGTTCTTTCCATTTTAAATCTACAATGGTTAATCTTCCCATGTTTGCTAAAGTTACATCTAGTATAGTAACTGTATTTTTACAGAATATGGCCATTCCAGAACATCTCTCATTTCCCAAATCCCAGATTATGTTTCCTCCCCATAGTTTCTCTGTTTGTAATCATTTGCTAACAATCTTGTGTCTTCACATGTATTACACCACACCAAAATGCCTATTCTTCTTACTATATTCTTAATACAATTCATATTTACAGAAAGCATTTTCATTTTCCATTTTCTTAGATTCATGGTTTATACATTCATAGCTAATTTCTAGGCTGGTTATAGGCCATTCTTAGCCTAACCATTTTTCTTCCCAAAGGTGAGAGTCTAACACTGTATTTAGCTGAATATATTTTTATGCATTTCATTCCATTTTTTCTTTTGTACATATCCCTTTAAATTTTCTTTTTCTGTCTTTTACCCTTTTACAAATAGAATTTTTTTCCCCTTTTATTGCTTCCCAGTTTCTTTTTTGTCACTTATTTCAGAATATTCCTCTGTGTCGTCTTTATTTTTTTCCTCATCTAATTTTTCTTCTGTTTCTACTACTTCTAAAATTTCTTCTCTTAGTTCATTTTTTCTGTTTCTTTTTCCTTACTCTTATTTTCATATTTGCAATCCATCCATAGCTGCCCAATTTTGTTACATTTATAACATTTCAATTCACATGTTTTGCATCGTGTTCCATTTCCCTACAATTTTTTTCTTTTGTCACAGTTACTTATCAAATGACCACCTTTTCCACAAAAAAAAAAAAATATGCTTTAGGTTGTCTCCAGTATTTTACAGCACTGTTATTTCCCTCCGCATTTATCATACTTGGTATATTAAGTGTTTTCTCTTTCTATTTTTAACACAGTATTACAATTCCAGCCACCAGTCCATAAGACCTTTTTGTCATAAACTTTTGTAATGTCCAGTACGTCTTTGCATAAAGCTTTGAAATGCCCATGCAAGGTCTCTCTTTCTGCATCTTTTCAAAATTGTACACAAATCTTTTTTTTTTTTGTTTACGTGTTAAATACTTTTATCATGTAAAGATTCCATGGATTACAGTCTTTCTTTTTTTGTTTTCCATATTCTCAAAGAAAATTTTCCAATGAAAAAATAGTTTCAAATGTAATGTCACAAAATGTCTGTTAATAAGAATAAATGATCTTAGAAACCAAGAACCAAAACGAAAAAGACTACAACACCAGTATGAACCAGTCCAAGAATGAAGTTCCAAAAAAACACCACATTGATAAAACACAGGTTTATTTAGCACTTTCATTGGATTATATCCACTGACTTCATCAGAATAATTTACAACAAATTCCACACCTTTTTAAATAGAGGCACAAGATAAAACACATGACTGTGTCAACCAATGAAATACGCAAATTAACTATACAAAAGCTGATGTTCCCAGTAAAAAACCTTACTAGCCAAACTGTTATAAAACACATTAGTAAAAAACCACATTTGTAGAACAACATCTATAAAAATCAAAATAAAATAGTACAGCCTGCCACATAAATAATGGTGCAAACAATCATAGTACTTTCCAAAAGAACAGGCTTTCTTTAAATGCCCTCACCTCAGCTAACTAAAATGTCAAGTATACTGTGTTAATATTGCATTCTGAGTAATGAAAATGATGAATACAAGAAGGCAGGAAATATCAGACACTCAAATACATAGTGTAGAGATGGATAGGATATTTAAAAGAATAAGAGTTTGACTGTACTATAAAACTGATGTAGTCTTAAATGGGTGTATGTCTAGAGTTAGTCAGAAGTAGCCATGTTCTGGAGTGTCATATGTAGTTAATAGCTGTATAAATAAAAATAATTAAAATGGGACATAAAGAATGTTCTTAACATCATTTTCTTGCACATCTCCCTTCCTACTCAGCCATGAATCAAAGGCCTCTACTGTAATTTTGTACAGTTTTTATGAAAGATATAAACATGCTTCCAAATTCACACATCTGATCATGTTTAATATCATTATATGCCTTGGAGATCTTGCATATGGTCACCCTCTGTCTACCATATTATCTCATCTTGTTTCTTAAAGTTAAAAACTATTCTTGTGTAACCCTGGACCCAATTGTTTCCTTGGATGGCAGCCCTAATATAAATTCCCTAGGGCAGGATTCAGGTGAGCAAGGGAGTGAGAAATAGTGTGTGGGTTTGAGGGAGAAATCAGATTTTGCGGGTCTATATTAAATCAGCGAACGCTGATTTATCAACCCCATGTAAGCGAAAGTTTACAATCCCAAACACTTAGAACAGCGATTTTTTCCCCCAGGGAAAAAAAATTGGTGTTCCAAAAAAGAAAAAAAGAAAAACTTTAAAACATTACATAAAGTGGGGGGGCTTCACCTCCCCCACACCCCCCCTACTTAAGTATACCAACCCCAAGATTGCAGTACAGTGACGAAAACGGCAAAATAACGAAGGCGGCCAAGCGATTTCTTTCCCAGAGAAAGAATTTGCTTATATGCCATTTCGGTATTTTTCCCTTTCGTGCTTTCAAGTTCGATCAAGATGCATTCGAAAGAATGCATCTTCGATCATATAATAGGGAACTGATTTCGCTTGTAAATTGTACCATCCCCTCTTCTTGACCATAGCTTTTCAAGGAATTGGCCAGCAGTGGGCTTGCAAAGATGCACACTCACTCCTCCATGAGAGGCAATCAATTATTCCTGTCCACCTTGTAGTGAGCACCCACTGTGAGAACCCCCCCCCCCAAAGAGAGATGAGCAGTCTTTGTCTCTTGATTCTCCTTTTTCCCCATGCCAGTTTTAACAAACACCGAACGTGCTACTAGAACTCATGTTGCTTGATTTATGGAGTCGATTTTATCACTCTAAACATATCCCTTTTTTCATTAATACTTCACTAACATATTCATTCAAACTGTAAAAAAAAAAATAACTGAATCTGTTTTTCTTCTAGCTCATCAAATTTCATGTGGAAATGCAGTTCCTTCAGGAGCATCTTATTCACATTATTTAATGTTTTTATCTGTTGTACACATTTTCTTTATCCAATTCTCTCATTTCTTCTATTGTTAACTTTGCCAACTCTCATACTAACTCCTTTATCATTATATGCGTACTGCTGAATGTCTCTGCTTCTTCTGTTATTAATTATTGTGTTTATACTTCCCTCCTCCACCTGTCTTTTTATTTTTACTGTATGCACTATTTCTTTCTTGCTCTTTCTTCCCTAAGAAGTGTGAAACTTCATCCCTTCCCAGTGACTTTTGTTTTTTAGCCATTCTTCCAAGTGCTTATTATTTTTCTTGTATATTTTTGCTCCATTCTTTAATTCCTTACCATTTTCCCTAATTATCATGACCCTCCCTTAAGACTTTCTCATATTCATTTTCCTTTCCAGTCTCAATTTTCTAATCTATACTTTGTCTTTTTTCTTACTCTTGCCATTTAATACAATAAATCAGTCTGTCCTTGACTTTTAACTTTGCTTCATCACCTCACGATCCACCCCCAAAACATTCATTATCAGTTTCTTTTTCATGATTTTTCAATGTACTGACATCTAGTCTGCCAAATCCTCATTCCAACTGAAATAACTTATTTTCCTGGAAAAAATTACCCAGGACAGCTTTATGATCAGGAAGAACGTCACAGTTCACTGTACATTTATTGGTACTGTTACTATGAATGAGGAAATCAGTTCTGGTGCCTAACCTTTCCCTCATCTGTAAGTATCTGCTGGTTATTCTGTTCTAACTAAAGTCTCCCACTTTATTTTCTGAACCATCTGCTTATCTCCTCCTACTTTACTCTTTCTCATACTAGTTCGACTATAATTTTTCTTTCAGATAAATCAAGAATATATATCCTGTTTCTATAGTAATTCTATTTGTGTTTTTCTTTAACAGAAGCATACACAATGCACGTTCTGAAGTGTTCTCCCAGTCTTATCACAGAAATATCAGCACACTCTGCTTCTACTAAAATGCTATACATAATTCTTATTTGACAGACGTTCTTCATCATAGTGACTACTGCTTTATATTCTACCACTTTGAGTACACTACTGTTCCTACCACCCCCCCCCAAAAAAATATTTTAAATCTTTCCCTGTCACACTGATCCACAATACTAGCATCTTTAACAGTTATGATCTTGCTTCACCCATTCCAATATAATTAGTTTTGTAACAACAGTTTAATCAAACTTAATGATAGAATTCACAAACCCGACACTTTCTAGGCTTCATTTTTCAGTTTAATGTATTCCTTTTAGTGCTTTATGCATTGCTCCAAAACTTTCAATTTCTGATACTGCATCCTCAAAAATGTATCCTGCTTCTGTTTGAAAACATGAAATGTATAGATGCAAACACTTCTGCCTGCAAACTTTCTCTTAGTACTCTGCTGGTGTTCCATCGGCAAGTTCTCGTGATTGTCCCTCACTGACAGGTGATATATTCAGCGAAGCTCTTAAGGTACCAACACAGATCCTACCCAATAGCGCTTAGTATTTTTTGTCCACTTCTCCTGTCATCTACTTTACCTGGTCCTTCCTGTCCTCTCCCTGTTTTCTGACCACATCAACTTACCTAACGTTATGGATGGACAGTTTCCCACAGTTTCTCCAGCCAGTTTGGTTGACATGGGCATTCTGGGGCAATGTAGCAATTGTCTCTTGTATACTGACAATCCACTTCTTCTAGTCCACACAAATTCATTATGTGAGAGATGCATCTACAGTGGATATATAAAGTGTACACACCTCTGTTAAAATGCCAGGTTTTTGTGATATAAAAAAATGAGACCACAATAAATCATTTAAAAACTTTCCTCACCTTTAATGTGACCTACAACCTGTACAATTCAATTGATAAACAAACAAATCTGTTAGGGGAAAAAATATATTTAAAAAAAAAAAAAGTACAGTACACTGGTTGCATAGGTGTGTACGCCCTTAAACTAATACTTTGTTGTGTGTGCACGCTCTTAAACTAATACTTTGTTGAAGCACCTTTTGATTTAATTACAGCATTTAGTCTTCTTGGGTACACACCTGCCGTCAATTAAAGAGACTCTGATTAACCCCAAGTAAAGTTCAGCAGTCCTAGTAGGATTTTCTTGACATTTACTCAGTTGCCTGCTACAGCAAAAGCCATGGTTTGCAGAGAGCTTACAAAGCATCAAAGGGATCTAATTGTTGAAAGGTATCAGTCAGGAAAAGGGTACAAAAAACCGTCCACAGCATTGGATATACCACAGAACACAGTGAAGATAGTCATCAAAAAGTGGAGAAAATATGGATAACAGTGACGTTGCAAAGAACTGAATGTCCCTCCAAAATTGATGAAAAGACAAGACAAAAACTGGTCAGGGAGGCTGCCAAGAGACCTACAGAAACACTGAAGGAGCTGCAGGAATTTCTGGCGAGTACTGGTTTTGTATTACATGTGACAACAATCTCACAAATTCTCCATATGTCTGGACTATGGGGTAGGGTTGCAAGACAGAAGCCCTTTCTTACACAGAAGAACATGCAGACCCAGCTAAAATTAGCAAAATAATATATCAAGTCTCCCAAAAGCATGTGGGAAAAATGTGTTATGGTCTGATGAGACCAAGATTGAACTTTTTGGCCGCAATTCCAAAAGGTATGTTTGGTGCAAAAACAACACTTTCCATCACCAAAAGAACACCATCCCCATGGAGAAGCATGGTGGTGGCAGTATCATGCTTTGGGGTTGATTTTCTTCAGCTGGAACTGGGGCTTCAGTCAAGGTGGAGGGAATTATGAACAGTTCCAAATGCCAGTCACTTTTGACCCAAAACCTTCAGGCGTCTGCTAGAAAGCTGAAGATGAAGAGGAATTTCACCTTTCAACACAACAATGACCCCAAGCATACATCCAAATTAGCAAAAGAATGGCTTCTCCAGAAGAAAATTAAAGTTTTGGAATGGCCCAGCCAGAACCCAGACCTAAATCCAATAGAAAATCTGTGGGGTAACTTGAGAGCTGTGCACAAGAGATGCCCTCGCAGTCTGACAGATTTGGAGCACTTTTGCAAGGATAAGTGGGCAAATATTGCCAAATCAAGATGTGCTATGCTGACAGACTCCTACCCAAGAAGACTGAATGCTGTAATTAAATCAAAAGGTGCTTCAAAGAAGTGTTAGTTTAAAGGTGTGCACACAACAAAGTATTAGTTTAAGGGTGTGTACACTTATGCAACCAGTGTATTGTACGTTTTTTATTTTTTATATTTTTTCCCTTAACAGATTTGTTTGCTTTTCAATTGAATCGTACAGGTTATAGGTCACATTAAAGATAGGAAAAGTTTTTGAAATGATTTATTGTGGTCTCATTTTTATATCACAAAAACCTGACATTTAACCGGAGTGTGTACACTTTTTATATCCACTGTATATCAAGAACCTAGAATCCAGGCTGTCTTGCTCACCAATCAGATCATCTGATACTAAACAGGTTGTCAGCATGCATACCTCACCTCCTGCACCTACCAGACCAACAACACATAAACCTATATATTTGGAGGTCCTTACAGGAAGTCTACCTAAACATCAGAGACCTCTGAAATACAAACACAAGAATGCGTCCTATAATACATCCTCAGCAGAACATAGTACTCATATTATATCTCACACCAGTGTCTCACTACTCAAGCCCCAAAGGCATAACACAGAATCAAATATCTAGTAATAGGTGACTCAGTTGTGAGACACACAGATGTCCCTCTCACCAGGATGGATAAGGAAAAGGTCATGATCAGCCGTCTGTCAGGTGCCAGGGTCCACCATATCACACATGCACTCAAATCTCTCAACAATAGGCACTGTTGTAACTCCATCATAGTCCATGCTGGTGTGAATGACGTGAGATGTACCTCACTGGACTATATGAAAAGAGGCATGACTGAGCTCTCTGATTATGAGTTTCAGGCAGGTATGTCCCTAGCCTTAAGCAGTATTTTACCTTCGCCTAGGATGACACCGCAATACAAACAGAAAATGATTGACTTCAAGAATTGGGTTAGTTTCTGGTGTCATTCAAAGGGGATCCATTTTCTGTCAGCCTGGGGTGGCATGGTTGACAGACCTCGATGCTTTGCCAGAGATGGTCTTCATCTGTCACCCCTGGGATTTCAGTTACTGGCTAAGGCTCTTACCATCACCATAGTACCTTTTTAGACAATGTCACAAGAACAAAATTCCCAACATAAAAATACCCTCTAAAAACAACCTCAAGGCTTTGCTGCTAAAATCTAGGAGTCTAAACCAGAAACTGCATTCACTGGAAGCAGTCCTCACCTTGGAAGATGCTGACATTTGTGCAGTTACTGAGACCTGGTTTAAGGCTGCAGAGAGCACCCCAGCTTTACCAGGTTACATTTCCTTCCACACGTTCAGACCGCAAACTGAAGGCGTGAGAACTAAAGGAGGTGGTGTATCAATATTCATTAAAGATAAATACACCTCTAGATTGGTGAAACAGCACAATTCCCTTGAATAATTTCAGGTGTAATTGACTGTAGCTAAGACCCCTCTTCAAGTCATTGCCAGCTATAGGACACCTCCATTAATCAGGACATCTACTTAGCCTACTTGGATCTACTCGAGTCAATCAAGGTACAACTAAACATCCCAGTTTTGGGTAACTTTAATTAGCCATCCATAGACTGGGTCAGTTATACATGTTCTAACTCACTTGCCCAAAGGTTCCTGGACTCATACCTCTCAAGTGTACCTCATTATGAGGAACATACCTCATATGGGGTCTTAAAAAGTTCATGTTCCTCGAAGTTCCATCAAAGTTCCACATTGAAAGACTCTGTCACACATTCAGTGTTAGGAATTTGTTTAAGTGAAATCCATTGTAAATAGAAATGAATCATATTAATTCATTAAAAGATCTTCTTTATAAGTAAAACCAGCATATTTTAACCATCCTATGACCTTCCTAGTTGAAGTTGTTAGTAAGCCATTAGTATGTGTTCCACATTTGCCCATTTGTTCCACAATTATGAGGGGTAGTGTTCCTCATTTTGGACATGGAAGGTTGAGAGCTATGCCTAGACTTCATTAACTCCAGTGCCCGGGACCAGCTAGTTGAAACACCCACAAGGGGCTCAAAACATCCTAGACCTGCTGCTCACTGTAATGGGGTCCGCTGCACCACCCCAATTGTGTGGCCATCCCTGGTGAGATCTGACCACAAGTCAGTCTCAGTAGAAGTAACTGTAACACAAGACACTCCCTTAGCCACAACTAGACTAAAAAGACTTCTCCAAGGCCAATTACAACCACTTGTGTGATGGTATAATTAGCTTCATAGCCCCCCCCCCCCCACTGATGGAACAGACACCTATGTTGAGTTATATACCAATGCTTTATACAAGCACCTATACAATTGTATTGACTCTGCTGTACCTGATAGAAACAAAGCAAGATCTTCAAGGAAAAAACAGACCTGCCTGGTGGACAACTGCCATTAATAGGTTATATAACAAGAGAAAGAAATTGCTGTCTAAGAGTAGGAAGGAATGGTCTCAAAACTGGAAACACTCCCTCCTTAATTTAAACAAGCAAATAAGACTCCAAGTGAGGTCCTCCAAAGCTAAATACGAATCCAAATTAGCTTCCTTAACTAAGGATAACCACAAGCCATTCATTAGTTACATCCGTAACCTCAAAGTTAAGGCCCAGATTTATGCTGAACTACATATTTAGAACCTGTGGATATAACAAACCTGCTGGCTGCCAGGTAGAGTGAAAACTTCATTCCCCTGTTCCCACTACATGTACCCCAAAGCATCCCTAACACCTGTCCCCCACCTAGTATCTCAGAGGAACAGGTCTTAAATGTCCTCTCCAAGACCAAAAACACAGCCTCTGTGGGACCAGACAACACCCAGGCTGTGTTTTGCATGGGTTAAAACATGAATTAGTATCACCTTTGAGCACCCTTTTCAATCACAGCCTAAGCACTGGATTCATCCCAGCAGAATGGAAAACAGCTACCATCATCCCTTTACACAAAGGGGGGTGCATCCATGGACCCTGGGAACTATAAGCCCATTAGCCTGACCATCCTCATCTGCAAGGCCATGGAACGAATCATCATGGACCTTATTAACAAAAATGTAGGAAATCTGCAAACGCTCGTCCCCACGCAGTTTGGCTTTGTCAAGGGGAGATCATGCCTGCTAAACTTGGTGGACTTCTTGGAGACAGTCACCAAAGCCTTGACGAGGGCAAATCTATGCATACGGCTTACCTAGACTTAGCCAAGGCCTTTGGCATAATCCCTCACTCAGGCATCACTGATAAACTCACACAGATGAGTAGCAAACTGGCTCACTGATAAAACTCATGCGGTCAGAATAGGGTACTCCACCTCCTCCAGCAGACCCATAACCAGTGGTTCCACAGGGATCAGTTTTGGGACCTCTACTGTTTGAAATCTACAAAGTTTTCTGATGACTGCAAACTGGGAGCGATCATTGAAACCCCTAGTGATGTCAACATCCTGCAAGAAGGGCTTACACAGACTAATGACTGTTGCCAAAGTCATGGTCTTAAACTTCATGCAAAAAAAGGGTGATGTTCCTGCAAACTACCACATCAGTAGCAATACCCTAAACCCACAGTCAGTGGTGAGAGGTCTGTGCACACAGGTTGACAGCAACCTTAACTTTGATCATCGTGTCTCCACAGTGGTAAGAAGGACATTTTATATTGTTCATCTCTTAAGTAAAGGCATTGCCTCCATTAAAAAGAGGTTATAACCTTCCTCATCAGGCCATTAATCAAGTACAGTGCTCCCTTTGGTATTTTCCTTTCCAAACACCTACAGCAATTGGAGAGCCCACACAAGTTCCTTACAAAGAAAATTCAGGGTCTTCAAGATCTGACTTATGCAGACAGAATGAAATCACTGTCACTTTACGCTGTGTCATACAGACTGATCAGAGGCAACCTGTGCCTTGCTTACAGAGCAATCTCTGACCCGACATTTAATGGAAATGCTGCACATTCACAAGTCAAATGGCACATGGGTTACTCACTCAAAAGATCTTAACCTGGTATGTGACATTAACAGAACTTGCAGGACAGACAGATTTGCCTCACAGAGGTTGCCCTACCTTGGAACAAGCTTCCTTTTCATGTTAAGTAAAGCTCCTCATTGGCCCTATATAAGCATAATTTGGACAATTGGATGGTAACCAGAAATTTGCCCTGGGATTTCCACCTGTGTCCCTCTTTGACAAGGGCAGTAGGTGCTGGTTTTAGTGTCTGCTTGAACTAGACACCCTTGGGAGCACTGGTTGAACATGGCTAGGCTTCTAAAGGCTCTGGGGCTGTTAGCCTAGTAACCTCTATGATCCTATTATCTATCTCTACTTCCTATGTAGCAACTTTTTTTTCACAAACCTTAAAAGCTACAAATTCCTGACACATTTTTTTCAAGTTTCCCTTGCCATTACTCACTACCATTTGATTGTTGGTAGTAGCAACATATTTTATTTTTCATTTATTTCATGTTGTATTCCTGTATGTTTACATTTAGTGCACTTAGCTTCACAATAAATTATGGAATGGCCCCACTCCACAATATCTGGCGCTATCTCTTATCACAGAATTTGTTATATGCCTATATTTCCCACAATAATAGCAGGATTTTGGCTGATTATAACAACATGAAGTTCCTCTAAATTGATCTACATAGATTATATTTCAAACATGAGTAATCTGTTCATTTTTTCCATTTAATTCAAGAACAGCTTCCTATCCCCAATCCATGTTCTATCTGAAAGCACTCAAAGTAACTCAGTTTTAAACGTGTTCTGTTAGATCATTAGCATGGAATTGCAGAAAAATTCTCAACTTTCACAGCATAGTAAAGTTTTATAAGGAAAAGTCACATGATGGGAAACCTGTCCCTTTCCTGAAGCTCCATATTTACACGTTCCAGCACAGTCGCTCTTAAGTGAGATTTCATAAAACATTTCCTCACATCAGCGTGAATAGCTGCCAAGGGTGACTTGATGTATGACCAAAAAAGTGTCCTTCTGAAGAACTAACTTTTAGAAATCAAAAGCTTACCAGGTTATTTGTTTGAAAAGATTCACTCTGCTCTGTTTTATTGTTCACTTTCACTGTCAGTGTTTCAAATGTTGTACTGCCTCATGTGTCCCAGCGTATTGTCCCCTTGATTGCCTTATTTACTTCATCAGAAGTTAGGTATTATCAGCACCTCCTCTGACATTGAACTCCAGCAGTTCTGTGGCTCACAATCTTCTTGATCAGATGCAGTCACTTTTTTATATTCTCATGCTATTCAGATCAAGCTCTGAAGCATCCATTTCATTGAGTTCATCTGTTGAATCTGTCATGACACCTCTCTCCTATGTTCCGCACTCTACATTGTCCAGATCTGAAAATGAGCAGGGGGAATTTCCCTGGTGTCTTGGGACAATTTGCCCCTAGGCAGTACAAATAAAATCTCACATTTTCACTTGTAAAATAGGCTGTGCTTAGGAGAGTAAGTACTTTTCTGTTATCAGAGCAACACTTCTAATGCGCTAACACACGCATGCAATGATCACGCAGCTGTTAGCCCTGAAGCGTTTTTTTTTTTTAAATGCGAAGGAAACACAGATTAATGTGCTGCAGTATTTATCTGGTTTGAAAGAAGCAACATGACATCTCAGTGTAGTACACAAGCACAACATGTGCATGCACAATACCCATATGTATGCATAAACATACTTGATCTAATCAAATCTTTCTGCAATTCAGTACAACTGCACTTCCCCTAAAGTCCATAACTTCTCAACTGTTTGAATCAGAAACGCCGTAAGGCTGAGATTAGACTAATATGTATTTCTGAAATTAAGTATATACACACAGCTTTGTGTGTACAGTCCTCTGATTTTTGGCTCTGTATCTTACCCTTCCTTCTCCTAGATTTATTTATTGTATGCATAAATAAAAATGTGTTCAACTGTGTATACATATTGATAAAGTAAACCATACAGAAAAACGTGATCGACAACTAGACCTTCTCTGAAAAAAAAAATAAATCAATGCCCCTTGTTTTCACTCCCTGCTCTGATTTTAAAGACTAGCGCTGTAATTTCTAATGCTGAAAAGCTGAGAGTATGTTTATGAAGTATGCATGTAACTACCAAAAATGTGACACTGTCTTAGTGACTGAGATGACAGTTTGTGACAGCTGGAAATGTAGTTTAAAAAGGTTTGCATGATGGTATATTATATTATCCTCTCAACTTTTCGCAGAATGTCCAGAAGTTTGCCTTGTATTTTTGGTCTGTTTCTTGTAAAATTGTGCTTTTCTGTATGGTTACCACCTGTCACTGTTTGCGTCATTTGTGTCCTGCTGAAAAAAAAAAAAAGTAAAAAACATGGCAAATGTCCTATTAATTTTCTTAAAGTCTTACCGTTCTCTCTTGAGAATGGAAATCCAAAGACATCAAACTCCAAACATAACCTGGATCTGCAGCCAGAACATAAAACAGAAGCCCGGTACCCACATCAGCAGCAGCTGTGTGATCATTGCGGGTGTGAGCTAAGATTTCAAGCGCTCATTAAAAATGTTGCCCCGATAATGGAAAAGTACCTTAGAATGGAGCTAACCCATAGAACAAAAGTAAATAAATAGTATGTATTCTTCCACATTCTCCACATTTCTCTTTTTGTCTTTCAACATTCCATGGATTGCAGTTCTTCTCCTTGAAAATGTAACAGTTATCCTGTTTGCAGAAGTTGTTATAAAAAATTATATATGTGTTAGAGAGATGGTATCTGAAATGGTTCATTTCACTCATTGGCAGACTAGCTCACTAAATCACCAGCTGCTCATTTTCTTTCATTGAAAATTGCTAAATTCCATTTCCCCTAACAAACGGAGGCAGTGTTCAGTGACCGTTTCCTCACGTGGGAGCATTCCTTTCACACACACTGTTTTTATAGTCATCTCCCGAGATGCAGCACCTCATCTTAGGTTATGTATTGCTAAATAGGCACACTGTAAATCATTCCATCACCTTGCCCTTAAAAAATCAGCATATTGGAATTTCAGTTTGTTGAATGTAGATATGTCTGTGGTGCTTTATCTTTTGTATCTGGCTTGCCATCTGGGGAGTATGTAACAAAGGAACCCACTATGAAGCAAAAGTCCTGAATATATTTATGCTAAAATCCTGCAAGACCAACAGCCTGTTTTTACTCTAAGATGTAACAAAATGTTGGAGTATATTCCCTGACTCCAAAAAATATATATTTTTAGTCTTTTGGCAACTTCAGCATAAATGTACAGCAGAATTTTTTTATATAAGCATGTAGGAAATGTTTTCTTTTTCTGAGACAAAAAAGACACTGTTTCAGATAACTACAGTCCTATGTGCCCAATAGGAGGAGGAGAGGGCAGCTTTCTTAGTGAGCCACATAACTCATATCAAAGTACTTAAGTAGTTATGTTCCTATTTATGTCAGCAGCACAGCTGAACAACTCATAGTGGATCAGGATAAATCAGATTGGTAATAAGTCCTTTCAGGCATGGTAGCTAGATGAACATGTTTACAGACTTTCTGAAAAAAAAAATATGGTCATTTAGCTGAATCATACCCGGTGGATAAATGCTGCACAATCCAGCTGAATAGTATTGCTTTTTGTATAATAATGATAATGTAACTTACATTTCATAATTGTTAAAAAGCATGTCCAGTGATAAAGCCTGTAAGGTGGGGGTGAACTTAGAGTTAGTTATATTAAGTACTGATCTGCAGGGAAAGTAGTCCCCTGTTTTGGAGTTTGGGGAGTTGGGCTCCCCCTACAGAGAAACAATGTCATCCTTTTGCTGCTGTCTGTGTTTTCCAGCTATGTGTACTTTCTACATGCTTGATGTTATTTTATGCTGATCACTCGAGATCTTTCTCAGTGTTGAGAGTCTTGTGTAGACTAGATGCAACGGCTTATATCGTTTTGTTTAAACCAGACTGATATGCAGGCCATCCTTTATTCCTTGTTTTTCTAATGAAGAAAGTAGAAGTCTTAACAGTCTGCATATGTAGTAGATGTAGGAAAAGGGCGGCTTCTTTAAGTCTGATTTTAGGTGGTTCTAAATAGTTTCTGCTTTCTGAACACATTAATTAACAGCTTTGATTGATAATGAGATGCGCAAGTGTTTCACTTCAGAAATTGTAATGTTTTTATTTGTCGACAATGAAGATGCACATTCTTATCTTGGCATTCCCTGCATCTTCAGTTAATGGTGTAGTGCTTGCATAGCTTAGATGTCAGACCAGGTTTACAGACTGATTTGCTAAATTTGACACTAAATGTGCAAAAAGAAGACATTTTTGTAAGATAGTTTTATAGTAGTACTTCTGAAAAAAAGTTATATAATGATTAAAAAAAAAAAAAAAAAAAACAAACATTTAAGGTGGCAGGCTGTTGGTCACATGATCATAACTACATGTGTGGGCAAGAGTAACTGTTTTTCCTCCATTTACTTTAAAACAAGAGGGCTTTAACTGTAATAGAAAGTTTGTAGCTAAAAAGGAGAAGAAGGGGAGGAAGTAAGATGAGAATCTGAAAATAAAATGGGACTCCCATCTATATGTATGTAGCTATACATATATATATATCTATGCACACCATGGTCTAACCAGAGGAAATTAAGTGGTAATAGTGGGTCACTATTTTTAAAAAGGGTTAATCTGGTTCAGTTAGAAGTAAACAAAGCTACATTTCAGACTGTATAGTTTATTGAGGTTACTTCTTTAGCATAGCTTATAGCATCATTAAAACTATAGCTTGTGGATGCATTTGTAAGTGTGTGTGTTTAAAAGACTTCTTCTTGACAGAAATGCATGTTCTGGCACTAAGTACTGATTGCTGTAAATTGGACTGTGTGTTTTGCTAACAGTCAACCTCTTAAGTTGATGAGTCTGCTAATGGCCCTCTGATATTTAAAAAGTAAATGCACGGCTTCTGTCACAATGCAAGTTTTTAATCTTCCCTTGTTTCTTCCTAACTTCAAATGAGATTTTCTGCATTGAATCATAATTTGATCCATTAATCCTCTGAAGCTAGTCATTTTATTGTGCCCTCACTGCTGCCCGAGAGGCCCGCAAATGAATAGAACTTCATTACCACAGCCTGCATTTAATAACCATTATCCATTATCATGTAATTAAGACTCCCTGTAACGAATCATGAGGACAATGCAGAAAAAATACATAGAACATTTCTTTAATGAACTGGAAAATGTTCATCTTGTCCTGTTTAGTAATGAGATGCTGAACAGTCATTAAATCCACTGGGGGAACAGAATTAGATGATTTTTTTTAAAACCATCTCCAGTTTGTGGTAAATCTATTACAATTTCATTGTCTATTTTTATCAACAGCTTGATTAGAAGTCATTTTATTTGACCAAATTGATTAGGGGACCATATACAAGGGCAGCTGTTGTTTAATGAAAGTTTTTAATGGAGCTGCACCATGGAGACCTGTAATTACCACACTTCTTACAGAAAGGAAAGGAAATGAACTGTTTTTTTGCAGTAATAACAACCTGGAGGTGCTGTGCAAAAGCAGTTGGGATCTAAACTACAGAAGTATTTCAAGTTTAATTTAGTTATATATTGTTCCTAAACGGTCTTTGTGAGGACATGGTAGTAACAGAAAATAAACTGGCATTTGATTTGATTATGCAAAGTATATAGTGTTGAAGTCTTCTACAGCAAATAAAACATTCCCTAAAACAAACTAGTTCACGTAAAAATGATGTACTGGTTCATGATTTGGTAGAAAAACACAAAGTCCTGTATTACACTTCTATATGAATTTGTGTCTACTTCTGTGGAATTTTTTTTATGCTGTAGAAATTGCTGTATAAGAAGGGCATTGGTTTTATAATGCCATAACTGACTGAACAGATAATTTCATTGAAAATTGTAATTCCTTTTTTTAAAATTTCTGTAATGTGTAGAAAAATCTATTATGTATTTATTTTCAAGCAGCATTCTTTTGTACTTTATGGAAGATAACTGTGCTTTCACACAACTGTTGTCAAGTTCTGCCTTTTTATGTCTCCATATACATCCATATCTGTATCTGCTCTGCTGCATAATCATTTTGTAGACGTACAAATTTAGTTTTACACTACTTTTGAATGATATGTCTTTACCACTGCTTCTTCTTCTTTCGGCTTTTCCCGGTTAGGGGTCTCCACAGCGGATCACCTGTCTGCTCATGACTGCAGCGGAGTTTTATGGTGTCGAGTTGCCAGCCCGGTGCCCAACCTTCCACAGAAGGCAAACACACACACACTCACACCTAGGGCCAATTTAGAGTGTCCAATCCACCTACAGCATGTCTTTGGGATGTGGGAGGCAACCGGAGCACCCAGAGGAAACCCACGTCACCACAGGGAGGACATGCAGACGATGTGTTTACCACTTCAATACCTGTTAAAAAATAATACAGTTTGGGTGATGATAGTGTTGTCCAATGTTATGTAGCATTTTTATTCTGTTCTAGTTATTCAGAACATTTTGGTGATGGTGTCCAAGTCCATCATGTCTAGGTACGGGTGTTGATCTTCGGTGCATGTGTGTCTGCATATATGTGTGTGTGTCTATATATGTATATATATATATATATATATATATATATATATATATATATATATATATTTACACGCACATATATAAAACATAAATCAAGTGACTCATACATCAACCCTCCAAACATGGAACACCAATAATGTTCATATATACAAAACAGTCACATTCTTATACAAAAGCAATCTTTGTAGGACTTCTTTTGAGATGGGACATCCAGCAGTATACCTTGATTCCACAAGTCTGTGAACTCTATAACTGGAAGAATTACAGTAGCAAACACAAAAGCATTTCCTAAGGCACATAACCCTTAATGCTTGTCAAACAATGATCTCCTGCTTCTCAAACACCGTTATAAAACATGGTAAGACTCTGTACTAGCTGTAAGGCAGGCATATACCTTAGGAAAAAATATAAACAACTAGCCCCAGCACATGTACTCATATATCCTATCAACCTAAAAATTGTACTTGAGAGGGCTTTGCCTTCCTCCATTTGTTCTGATGTGAAGGCACTACTCACATGCTCCTTTACTTAGTTAACTCCATGGTCACGCAACCATGATTACAATATAGCACCCTCCAGAATGTCAAAGTCGATTATAGCAGGTTGGAATACTGCAAAATATGACATAAGTATCATTTGATAAGCTGTTAGAATTCAAAAACATGTTGACTGGTAGGCAATATTTAGTAAAGCACCTATGTGTATATATATATATATATATATATATATATATATATATATATATATATATATATATGTGTGTGTGTGTGTGTGTGTGTAGATCAGCAACGAATAGTTAATCCATGGAAATGTTGATGTCCTTTATGTCACGACGCTTATGTGCTACAGTTTATTTAGAATAATCCTTAGAAAGTGCAAAGAAAAGTGTAGTGTCGTTTTTGAAGCAGGGCAAGCCTCCACTCTGCACCATCCACAACACTTGCCAATTAACTATACTGACTCCAAGATAGTCAGAATGGTATATCACCCCTAACCCAATGAGTGTCAGTATCACAAAGCTGTCGACCATCTACATACGTTGACCAGCATCAGCTGACAATACACATGTCAACCATCTACAATTTCGATTTACAATGGGACTCCCATCTATATGCATGTAGCTATACATATATATATATATATATATCTATACGCACATAATATATATATGTGTATATATATATATATATATATATATATATATATATATACACACACACATCTATATATATATATATATATATATATATATATATATATATTATATATATACACACACTCGCGCGCGCACACACACACACACACACACACACACATATATATATATGTATATATATATATATATATATATATATATATATATATATATATATATATACACACACACATATATATATATATATATATATATATATGTGTATATATACACACGTATATATATATATATATATATATATATATATATATATATATATATATGTGTGTGTGTGTATATATATATATATATATATATATATATATGTATATATATATATATATATATATATGTGTGTGTGTGTGTGTGTGTGTGTGTGTGTGTGTGTGTGTGTGTGTGCATATATATATATATATATATATATATATATATATATATATATATATATATATATATATATATATATATATATATACTTCCTTAGAGCACTGTTCCCGTCTTCCGGTACTGATTAGATTGTCTCGCTAAGATAACCTAATGGCATTCTGGCATACCAAAGCCAGAAACCTTCTGTACACTTGTACTTCTGGCGTATGACCTAAGCCCATGGGAGTAGGGGTACATATGCAGACATACAAGTGGAAGATCTTCAGACTATCTTGCCGCCAGTCCAACTGCAGGATCTTCACTTCTGTCGATCTGTTCACCACATTGTTCTCGGGTACTCTTGTTGTCTACATTTATTCAGGGCTTTTTCCTATATTTCCTCAAAAAGATTTGTTAATGTCAGCTAAGAGGCAAATGTGACTGTGGTCGTCAGATACTTTATAAAGACCTCCACTCCTGGTATTTATTTTGTTTAGGAGCTGAACATCATTACAGAAACTGTCAGATCTTCCAGTCTTTTTTTTTTTTACTGAAACCTTTCCTACTTGACTTTTTTCTTTAAATATGTATTTGGAGACCCAGTGGCTGAAGTACCTCATGCAGATCAAAATAGAGGAACCTGTGACCGTGGGCATCCTGCTCACACCTTAAAAGAAGTTCAAGAAAACCAGGCCTGAACCTTCGGCTGCACAATCTGATTCTGATGCACCCACTGAGATGTAGCAAGAATTCACCGAACATCCGACTCTTTCTGATACACCCACTGCTGTGTCCCTGCTGGAAACCAGTTTAGTGTCTGATACCACACATCTAATGAGATTGCTCATTCCGATACAGTGTAGAAGGGGGAACCATTGGTGTTCATTTTAGAAGGTCCAGAGGGCATTCCTCAAATTCTTGTTAGAGAAGTGGTGCCTTGCACTTTGATTGAGTTCTTTCAGGGTTCTGACCTGCTATGCTTCCTGAGGGCTAATGTCACCCCTAAGAAAAAGAAACAAGAAAAAACAAACATGTTTCTCCTGCTCAAACATCTTAAGAAATGCAATGCGTTGAATTCTCACATGACCCGTGCAAGGCCATTTTGTCTGTGAAACCCCCTTTATTCTTTTAGACTCCTTCACTTCCCTACCCCATTCAGAACAGTCAACATGAATCTTCATTTGTGGAGGAGGTGGAATCTGATTCAGATGGAGATTCCTTAGCTTACTCATCGCAAGTACATTCTCTGGGACAAGTTGCTTCTGATGATGACACTTTGTCCCCTGACTCCTCTGTTGAAGAAATTTCTTTTGGGAAAACTATAAAGTAATGAAAATTTTTGATCTGGAATCCAAGCAGGTGACTGACATACAAAAAGATACTATAATCTTCTGGAGGTAGGGTCTCCTGTGCTTTCTGTTTGTTCCTCCAGTCTTGGAGGCCTTCTCCAGAGTCCCAACCCCAAACTGCCAAGATGCCTGATAGGTGTTATAAGGTACCTGAGGGCTTAAAGTTTCTTTACACAAAGCCTTTAGCAGTTGCTTTTTTTTTTTTATTTCTACTGATAAACCTACTAAGCTTCTACCAAAGACTAATGTTTTGTCATCTTGCAGAGAAAGTAGGGCCAAGGAAAGATAAAGTAAGAAGGTCTGCACCAGTGCTACTCTTGCCTTTAGAGTCTTACATTACTAAATTCAAATGACAAAATACATTTTTCTCCATTTTAGGGGACTTAAATAATGCTATGGCTAACCTTAGGGCTTCTGATAGAAAGCAACAAGTGATTGCCTTGCTTGGACAAGCTACACAAATTACAAGGCATTTTATTAAATGCAGCTTTGATGCTGGAGAGGATTCATCCAGGGCTGCTGCTGCTGCTGGATCAGTTACTAGAAGATTTGCTTGACTTTGCCAACAGTCCCTCCCAAAGGATGTTCAGGCCAAACATTTGGATTTCCTCCTTCACAGGTAACTCTTGATTGGACCTTTTTCAGCAGAACCTTTTAAGCCTTTGCAAGAGAAAGATAAAATAATACATGACTTTAACCAGATTTTTCCTCATGTCAGATACAGATCATCTTCTACTAACTTATTAAATGTTTCTATTAATAAGTGTGGTTTTGGTATGTATGTACTCAGTCTCTTAAACACAGTAGCATAATCAGTAGTTTCACCAAACTCCAGTTTTAACAGTACCTAGGTGTCAAAGAAATTACCTTGCTAATCCTGCTTCATTTTTCCGCAGGGATCAGAAATCCTCTCAGAAGGGCAAGAAACAGCCCAGGAAAATATTTCATTACAACCTTACCAGAAATTCTGTCTGGAAAACCTCTTTTTTCAAACATGTCAGCCTCTGACTGAGTGCCTGCTGTCCCCTCTCCAGTCCAGGAATTGTATTTTCTCAAAGACTAAATTTATCCCTTCCAAAGATGTCTTAGGTGGATTTTCCATCTTATGGGAATTCCCTCTCCCACTTCCAATTAGGTTCACCTTCTTCTACCTCTGTTACAGGGCCTTCTTGGTCAGGGAGGACACTTGCAGGTCCATCCTGGATGTACCCCCATCTGAATACCTTTCTGGAGGTACCATCTTTCAAGATACTCTCCCTGCAAACTCTTCTTCATTCCTTTCTAATTTCCCTAGACTTCAAGGAAACATACCTGTATATCTCTATTCAACCCACCTACAGAAAACTCCTCAGGTTCTTTGCTTTTCATCACATTTTCAGTTATTTATTTACTGCTCTCAGTATGTTTTCACAGAGTGCGTCACTCTAGCAATTGCCTTTTGCAGAAATCAGGAAATAACATTTTTTCCCACATCTTCTTATCCAGGCTTCCTCTCAGGACACCCTATAGCTGTTTCTTAGTTTCATAATCTCACTTCTGGGAAGACTGCGATTCATACTCAAATCTCCTGAAATCTTCTCTTACTCCCTCCCAGGATCCAATGCTCTTGGATTTTAAACTGGATACTCATCTGATGACAGCCTCTCTTCTGTAAGAGAAGGTTCAGTCCCTACTCCTCTTTCATTCTGCTCCCGCTATGGAAATTCTAAGAACCCTGGGATACATGGCAGCAACCATTCCTATGGTACCATTTGCCAAGCTACACATGAGAAAAATCCAATGGTACTTGAAATCTCTTTGATCAAAGCACTGTCATCTGATGGATTTCTAAATCCCCCTCTTGCCTTTCTGAAGAAAGAGCTACAGTGCTGGATTTCTCAAATCCAAGTAAATCCGAGCATTCCCTTCCATGCACCCACTCCCAAAACAGGAGCTGCACATGGGGTGAATCAGATCTGGCTTGGAGAGCATGGACAAGGCCGTTCAACAGTTCAGAGCCAGTTGGTCTCCAAACAGATAAGGGAGTACATCATTGTCAAAGAAATGAAGGCTTTTTGCATGAGCCCTTCAGTTGTTTTCTCACCTATGGAATCCAGGTCCTCTCAGGAGTTTTGCAGACAACTCCACAGTAATGCAGTGCATCAACAAGCATTGATTAGGTATGAAGTCCTACCAGCTGTGTAGGCCAGCTCTTCTGGCATGGGATCAAGCTATAAAAGAAAATCTGTCCATGTAGATCTTTTACATTACATTTGAGGACACTGTGCTCACAGATTCTCTAAGCATTTCCATGGAAGATCCTCATAAATAGATGCTAAACAGAGTGGTTCTCCTGGCATAGTCAACAGATGGGGCATTCCTCAAGTAGATTTCCTTACCACTGCAGAACTTCTTATTCCCAAGCCTGGAAGATGGATGCCATGTATTTCTGTTGGGAGGGGGATGTACATCTGTGCCTTCCCCCATACCAAAGTTTCTACTGAAGATACAAAGAAAAAAATCAGAAATCTTGTTGCTGACTCCCTTCCAGCCAAGGTCAGCACTTGTTCTCCCTTCTTCACCTAGCCAGGGGACATCACAGCAAGTTACCCCACAAAGTGGATTTGCCCACAAAGAAAAATGGCTGCTGTCTACTTCTTCCCAATATGTATGCACTCAACCTGACACTGTGCATATCAAAATTTTAATTTCCTTTCAGACACCAGTTTTTTGATGACATGCTTCAGGTGCCCCAGGAGGCAAGAAAATGTATCGCTGTCTTATATCTCCAAATGGAGAATACATTCTGTCTGGTGTTTTAAGAAGAATGAGAACTTCCTCCGTGAATGGGTCCCAAGAATTCTGTCCTATTTGTGTGAGCTTCTCAAAATTGGACTAGCCTTTTCCTCTATAAAAGCACACTTGTCTGTCATTTCTGCTTGCATGCCACGTAATCCCCAAGAATTGAAGTCAAGCAGTTTCTAAAGGGCATCATTCACTTGAATCCACTTAGGAGGGCTATCCCAGCCCCCTGGGATCTCAACTTTATTTTGGAAAAACTTCTCTGCCACTTTTTGAATGAAACAGCCTCCCCTTTTCTAAAGTTTTTTACTTGGAAATCTGTTACTGGTGACCCTTACTTCTGCCAGAAGGGTGTCTGAGCTTCAAACCTTTATGGCCAACCCTCCTTTCCTTATCTTCCGTAAGGATAGGGTCTGTGTTATGGCTAACCCTTCCTTCATGTCTAAAATTATAAATTCTAAAGTTTTGTACTTGGAAAACTTTTACTGGTGGCCCTTACTTCTGCCAGAAGGGTTTCTGAGCTTCAAACCTTTATGGCCAACCCTCCTTTCCTTATCTTCCATAAGGATAGGGTCTGTGTTATGGCTAACCCTTCCTTCATGTCTAAAATGGTACATGAATTGTCCTGCAATCAGGCTGTACATTTACCTACCTACCATTCTAAACCCATAGAATGGGGGTGAGAGGCTTTTCCACTCTGGGTGTGCACAGACAATTCAGATTCTTCCTTGATAAGACTAAAGACATTTGGAAATGGACCAGCTTTTTGTCTCCTTACAGAAAGGCAAATTGGGAAACCCAGTCTCTAAACAGACAATCTCCAACTGGATCTCAAAGTCTGTCTCTTTTTCTTATTCCTACCATGGTAAGTACCTGCACACTCCACCAGAGCAGTATCCATCAGTGGTGTCTTCTTCAAAGACATTGACTCCAGTGCCATTCTTGGAGCAGTTACTTGGTCCTCTCTACATATCTTCACAAAGCACTACAAAATGGTTGCCTCTCCTAGATCAAGGACTCCTTACACCTGGGATTGAAAGACATCTCCACTGCCTATGGGCCATCCACCTTATTCAACTTCTAGTCTTTGGGAAACACCCATCAGTATTGGAATGCTGCAACCATGATCTAAGGAAGGACATAGTGTAGTTGTGTAAAAACCTAACATAACAGTAGATATCCTACTGATCACAGCTGCAGTATTGCAACCCTCCCTCCTTCCCTCTTGCTGTTTACACTAATCTGTCTGCATCCAGTGGACTGAGGGAGTAGTAGTTCCTGTCATTTTAGCTTACCTCATTTTTCTCTCTGCTATATTTACTCAGGATTCTCTTATTCTGCTGGCTTTAGATAGCCTGAGGATCTTAATGCGACATACAAGTGTATAGAAAGATGTCCTTCCATTTCACTGTTGCAGTATTCCTAACATGAGGGATCTCCTACCAAGGGCAGCCAGACATCCAGCCAGTATACCAAGGCCTTTAGGTTGCTAACAGTATGCCATGTGTCACACATATGCTCCCGCACAAGGTGTAGGGCATAAAGGCGATGTCCGGACGTATCATTATCAGAACTTGCTGCCAGTCTGAATGCCGTCTTTGATTGTTGGTCTGATTGCTCGAGTTGTTGCTAGTTTACCTAGCCATTCAGATAAGTGCCCCATTGTGGTTTTTTTGCTTATCCTTTTATCCTTTTTTGCATTTACATTTGTGTTGTTGTGGGGTTTCATGTCATCCAGAAAGTGTAAATATCAGAGTGAGGAACAGATTCCCCATAAAGACCATCACAAGCAGTGCTTGTTTTGTTTAGGTTCATAGGTGTTTACTAGGCTAAAGACCGCAAGGGCCTTTTTAAGCCTAGCCATGCATCCCAGATCTTTGACAAGTTCTGAGTTTAGGTGCTTCTCATGACCATATATCCTGCACTATTTGTCAGGCTTTTGTTCCAAAGACCTTACATAGTCACCTTTAAACCCTCGCTATCTATCTTGAAAACCAGCATCTAAAGCTTTTAGAGAAAGATGCTGTGGGAGGTATTTCCTGGCCTGAGGGTCAGCCATCTTCGAAGAAGGCCAAAAAAGTCAGGTCATATTTTTCTGCTGTGCTTAAGCCTGAAGGATTGTCCATTTCCTAGGTTGGATTCTTCTGCTGTAACCGGTTCAGAGGCTGGCATTGATCCAACTTCTCGCACATTCTCAGAGGCTTGCAGATGTCTGTTTTGGATGTTCAGGGGGGAATCTTGGCTGATTATCACTGAACGGCCAAGGGGGTTCCACAGATACTGATAAAGGAGGATTTAACAACTATGATTGTTGAATGTAGGCTGACGTCGGAGCCTTCTCCATTTCATAAGGTGGATGTCCTTTTAAAAAAGAAGCGAAAGACAAAAATATATTTCTTCTGCTCCTAAAGACCCTCAAAGTGAATGGCAAAATTGTAGACAGGGTTTGTTCAATGCTGTTATGGCCTTGAAACCTCCTTAGGGGGTCTCTGCTCCTCCTCTTTGGTAATCTTCCCCCGTCAAGAGATCTAGGTATCAGGATTCTTCTGAGGAAGAAGAGGATTCTGATGATTCCCTGGCCTGTTCTACCCAGATTCTTTCTCCTTTGGATTGTAGCTCTGAGGAAGAGGAGTCTGCTAGTCTTGAATCTCCTTTGGAGGAGATTTCTTTTGGGGATACCATTGCCAGAATGACAGAATTCTTTAAATGGGATTATTCCCAAGTATCTGAAGTGCAGAGGAAATATTGTGAACTCCTTCAAACGGAGTCTCCTAGAACCTCTGCTGTTCCTCCTGCTTTGGCTGCGTTATTGGATACCTTTTCTTCTACTTCTCAGGCCCCAGACTCTCAGCTCCCTGCTCCTAAAAAATGGATCAGTTTTATAAAGTGCCTGATGACTGCAAATTCCTTTGTAAGTGTCTGACCTTTTGGTGGTTTCTGTGGCATCTGGCAAACCTTCTAAATTACTGCCTTCTATCAAGCTTCTTCCTTCTGGTAAGGACAGCAGGACTAAGGAAAGGCTGGGTAAAAATGTTTATACTTCAGCCACCCTAGGCTTTAGGCTGTTAATTATCAGAGTCGTATGACTAGATATGTTTTGGCTGTCCTGTATTAGGCGTGCCACGAAATTTCTGACCTGGCTGATTCTGAGGGAAAAGAATTCTGCCTTGTCTCTGTTAGGGGTTTCTTCCCAGGTAGCTTGCCATTTCATTAAAGGTAGTTATGATGCAGCAGACACTTCTTCTAGGACAGCTACTTCTGCCTCTGTGCTGAGATATTCCTAGCTATGGCTTCAACCTCTGTATGATGATGTAAGGCTAAGCTGATGAATGCTCCTCTGGACAACAAATGTTTGTTTGGTGCTGCTGCTGCAACTGACTTTATCAAGTCCATGCAGGAGAAAGGCAAGGAATTACGGGACCTGAAACATATTTTTGTTTTCTGCTGTGCCAAAGTTCCAGAGAAAATATCCCAGTAAACCAGCCTCTGTTAGAAGGCAGTCTCTTCCTCATTCTAAAGGCAAGAAGGGTGGTAGGAGGATTCTCCCAGCTAAGTATACACAGACCCCTCTTGCTCAGAAGGCTTCCTTTCTTGATAAACCAGGTGCTGTCTGACTACCTGATTCTTCCCACCCACATTTCTCTCTCTCATTGTCATTCTCTGTCTCTTCCTGTCTGGTTATGCATGACTCAGGACTCCTGGGTTCTTTCCATTTTTCACCAAAGGTATTTCATGGTTTGGAAATCTCTTCCCCCCTTCATGGGCATTCCTCAGCCACCTCAAGACCAGTTGAGCTCTTTTCCAGAGGTGCTTCAGTCTCTTTTGATACAGGGAACTATTCAAGAGGTGCCTGCTGCTCAAAGGGGGAAGGGGTTTTATTCTAGAATATTTTTGTTCCCGAGGAAAGAGGCAGTTGAAGACCCCTTCTGGATCTTTTTTATCTGAAGGCTCCTTGCTTTCAAATGTTATCCCTTCAGACTTTGTTCCCTCTACTGCTTTCTCAGGCTTTTATGGTTTCTCTGAATCTTGAAGATGCTTACCTCCATATCTCATTTCATCCCCTTTTCCGGAAGTTTTTACGTTTCTCTGTTGTTTCCTGCCATTTCAGTTCTCTGCTTTGCCCTATGACCTCTCTACTGCCCCCAAGAATATTCACCAATTGCCTAGCTCCTGTTATTGGTTTTTGCAGGCTCAAAGGCATTCAGGTCTTTCCTTATTTAGACAACCTGCTTTTTCAAGTCACCTTCAGTGGGTCATTGTTCTGTTGCAAATCCTGGGGTTTACTGTATATTTTCAGAAGTCCTTTGTGTCCCTGGCATGGAGTCATATTTTTCTGAGATGCAAGATCCAGATTGTTCCTATGCTAGCATCCCTGGCTCTTCCCAAGGCTTTGACTCTAATTCTGAGAGCTCTGGGATTCATGGCATCCACCATCCATATGCTTCCCTTTGCCAGTCTGCAAATGAGAAAGCTTCAGTGGTATCTAAAGTCAATTTGGCTTCAGCATTCTCATCCTCTAGAGTTTCCAATCCCTCTTCCTCCATGTCTCAAGCTGGAATTTTAGTGGTGAATTCACCAACTGACTTTGAATCCAGGGCTTCCCTTTCAACCCCCAGCTTCCCTCTCAGGAGCTGTTCACAGACACCTCATATGGGAGTTGGGGGGCTTCCTTTGGAAGCCTAAAGGTGCAAGGCCTTTGGTCTCCTCAAAATCAGAAGGAGCACATCAATAGCAAGGCGGTGAGAACTCTTGTGTTGGCCCAGACTGCTTTTCATCCCATAAAGATCTTTACAGGCAGCACCACATTGATGTGGTACGTCAGCAAACAAGGGAGGACAAGGTCCTGTCTTCTTTGCAGGTTGGCACTCCAGGTTTGGAAGTTAGCAATTCAGTACCAAGTCACACTTCAGGCTGTCTACATTCCTTGTCAGAATTTTGTGGCAGACTCCCTGAGCAGGTCCATAACACAGTCTCATGAGTGGTTGCTTCACAGACATGTGTTTCTGGACATTATCCACCAGTAGGATATTCCTCAAGTAGATCTCTTTGCCTCCCCTCTGAGCAGGCAGCTTCTCAATTTTGTACAAGGACTCCATGTCCTCTGTCCTGGAAGGTGGATGCCCTATCTTTTTCATGGAAGGGGATGTTTCTTTATGCCTTCCCTTCCTCTCACTCCAAAAGTCCTGTACAAGATAAAACAGTTTGCTCCCAAAATATTGCTGGTGACTCCGTTTTGATCCAGGCAGCATTGATTCCCTCTTCTGCACTTAGCCAAGGGCCATCATCACAAGTTACCTCACAGGGTAGATCTTCTCACACAAGACAAGGGATCTCTCATCCATCGCTACCTGTCAACTCTTCAACTGACTTTTT
>NC_056745.1:830289578-830459578 GCF_019279795.1 Protopterus annectens | reverse complement strand
TCAAGATCTTTTGGCTGATTCTGGACTTGTATGTTCTGTCTGTTGTCCTTTTTTTCTTCAATGTTCAGTGTCATAAATTTCAAACTCAGAGCCTAGGAAGGCCTTCAAGGAGTTTGCCACTTACTAGCTTAGGATACTACACCTGTCACCCATCCACCTGCTACACAACTTTTAATGCAGCTGAGAGAAGCAGATGTCTTAATTATGAGCAGAACTGAATTCTACCATATCCTAGCTCTACTTTGAAATGAATTAACACAAATTCTGGTTTAACCAAAAAAGCAGCAAATGTTTGTTCCACAACTCAGAATATTAACCTGGAAAAAAATTAGAACAACCACAGTGACAAGATGAGATGCACCAGGACAATCCAAGAAGAAATACATTTTATTATGATTTAGCATTTTGGTCTGTATGTAAGTTGAACCAGACTTCATCAGAATCTGTTAAAAACAGCACCAAGTGCTCTATTTAAAGCAGTTCAAATAATCACATGCAAGCTGACCTTTCTGCACACATTTTAAAAAACTTTAAGAAAATAAATATATTTGTATAAATTCAGTCACTCATGATTGTAAATAATAAAAATACAGAAGTATATATAGAAAAACTCCTTTGAATTATTTTTCAAAGCATAACCTGCCTAGTAAAATTTCTCTGAACCCTTTTTAGCCTTCTTAACTGAGTAATAGTGTAAATGTAAAAGGATGCCCCATATTCAATAATTGATCCCACTGTTGATTTATATAATAGAATCTGTCAAATGGCTCTCATCCTCCTCACCTTTCCTTCCCATCTCCACTGGTGTTCCCCAAGGCTCCATCTTGGGACCCCTTTTGTTTAACATCTTCACCAATGATCTTTACACCTCATGCAAAGAACCCTCCCTTATTCAGTATGCCAACGACTCCACACTTATATCCATCTCAAATAACATTCCTGAACTACACTCCCTGACCCAACAGGCCCTACTATCCACTGAACAATGGCTCTCTCACAACCTATTGATCCTAAATCCCAAAAAGACCAAACTCCTACTTTTCCTTCCCCATTCTCTTTCTCATCACAAAACCTCCTTTTTTATTACATCTTCTAACAATACAAGTATCCAACCTGACACCCACACAAAACTCCTAGGGGTCATTATCGATGATGAACTCAAGTTCAACCTACACATACTCCAATGTATAAAAAAACAAACCAAAAACTAGTTCTGCTATACCGGAACAGAAAATTCCTAACCCCTGAATCTAGACTTACCCTGGGCCAGGTACTCCTCCTCCCTTCCCTCTTATACGCCACCCCAGTTCTTAGCAATATCCATGCCTCCACTCTAAACAAACTGCAACAGTCTTACCATAAAATAGCCAGATTCATTACAAACTCCCCATACAACTCACACCACTGCATTTCTTTAAACTCTCTTCAATGGCTTGAACTTCCCCAGTTTCTGCCATCTTATCATTTTCATATGCTACACTCTATTCTTTATAAACCCTCCCTCTGTCCATCTCTATCTTCCTTAGTCTCCATCTACATCCCATCCCAGACCCTCCGTACTTCTAACCAACAATTACTTGATATCTACCACCCAAAAAGGTCAGTAGGCAAACTACTCTACAAACGCTCCCTTGTCCATGCTTGGAACAAACTTCCCCTTGACTTACGTTCAATCTCCCAAACCTCACACTTTAAAAATGAACTAAAAGCTTATTTTCTCAATTCCAAAACCTGCCCTTGCTATGACCCTCCCTAGTCTTCCTTCCCTTTATGTACCCTCAAAAGGACCATACTTAGTACCTCATTACACCTCTCTCTCCAGTGTGTCTACTATACATTTGCACAATTTTATACAAACAAAAAATGTTCATTGTTGACCTATTGAACTATATCAATGTAAAATTGTTACTTAGCTTCTTTTTAATGCAACATTAATTTTATGCATGTATCCCAACTTATGTGAATCGTTTTGCTATAACTGCTATTATATCAATATTGTTTAAAACTGTACTTGTTTTAAAATGTATTACTGGAGCTTTTCTCCTCTGGTCGCCACTGAAAATGGGCCACAAGCCCAGTTGGACAAACCTGGTTAACAAATGTCAATAAATAAATAAATCAGTATCTTTTTATCCCTTATAATAATGATCCTGCATATGTTTTTGATCTTGTAATAACACCTCCTAAGTATATTCAACAAGGTAGACCCAAAGAAGACTTTTATCTGTTGTAATTCTCAAGTCCATTATTACCTTAACCTCTCTAGCAAATAATCTTTCATGGCATATGAATAACACGGATTAGCATTACTAAAATGCATGACCCTAGTCTTCTTAACATTACACTCCATATGGGATGATATAGCCTAAGATTCCAGATTGTTTAAGTAACCTTGCATCCTAGATTAATCCTCAGTTGAAATAACTATTGACGTAATTCTTGTATCATCTGCAAATTTTCCATGCCAGATTTTGTAAGTTATTGTGAGAGTGGGCACAGATATTGTTAACAAAACAGGGCCCAGAACCTGAGACTATATTACCTATTCTTGCCTTGACACTATGTTTTAACCAGTTACTTACCAATCTGACCACATGCCTTTATATTATTTTCCATTATTAACAGCAAAATTATATCATGCTGAAATGTGTCAAATGCCTTAATGAATCTAATTAAACTCTACCAAAGAGTAATCTTTAATCTGTGGCCTCCTAGACATACTGGTAAAAGATTAATAAGTTTATCTGATGTGAGTGTCTTGCAACATAACCATGCTTTAAAGTCTAGAGTATTAACAGATAACTCTGTCAGACCTTTTCCCTTATATACATGTTAAACTTATAGGTCTGTAACTCCCTACTAGGCAAGTATCACCTCCCTTAAAAACTGGTACCACTAAGGCAACTTTCTACACTTTTGGTCCATAACTTTTGAGTAGGGATTCTTGATAGAGACACAAAAGGCATGGAGTGATATCATTAAGAATAAACCCCAGGGAAAAAAATCATTTAGTCTGTTTGGTCCTGCAGCTATACATATAAGGCTTAAATTATTTAATAACTTTTTCCTGAAGTTTCATAGCTCACAATGTGAGAAGTGTATGACCAGATCAGCTTCTCTTCCTTTATCTAATGCCTTAATTAGGTTGTCTAAGCAGACCTTAACCTGAGTTTTGGAGTTTGTCATAAGACCACGTCCAACTATAATATTTAAGTTGGGCGGAGAGTATTTCCTCAATTCTGTTAGATGCTTAAAAATGAATTCTTATTATCTTTGGTGTAACACGTTTTCCTCATACCTTTTCCTAGCCAGACCTCATAACCTTCCTAAAAGATGTTTTAATTTTTCCATATTTTATTCTGTTACCACTATGTGGGTTCATCTAACATTTTTTCCCATGCTAATTTTTCATATCTTTTTCTAAGGCATTCCTCCACCATCAGAGTAAATAACCTAGTGGTTTGTATGGTGCTAATGTTGCATATTCAGTTGGGCAGTGTAATTATAACAGTTTTTCCAAGTATTGTCAATGCCCACATACTATATTTCTTCTTTCCTATCCAAAGTAATTCATTTTTCTTAGTCCTGCACAGAATCAGCTATACTGTATAAAGAACCCTGCTCTTAACTGGATACTCTTGTGAGCCCTCAGACATGTAGGCACACTCAGGTGATCCAAGGCATCTGGAGCATTAAATTCACCTGCTACAATTTCACAATCATTTTGAAAGTATGCTAATGGTATTTCCCAAATCATACTACCCAAGGTATTTATACTGCATAATTACAATTGTACCACACTCTGAAAAAGTAAAGGCACACTATTTTGTGAAGTATGTACATGGGGAAGAGGAGCGTAATAGGCAAAAGTATTATGGATATAACCGGTGAGAGGGATTTTTGTAGATGTGGGGAGAATTGGTGGGGGTGAATGTTGATGAAGAAAGGTTTAGGAGAGTGAATTGTGTCTTAAGAAGAGGAGGAGAAGAAATGAGGCAGAAGGGGGAGTGTATAAAGAGGAGCTTCTAGAGAGATTGCAGTGTTTCTTAGAGCTCTCTTTGTTGCCTGGAGTAACCTTGTGTGGATTTGGGAGACTGTGTGGTGTATGTGTGTGTGTGTGTGTGTGTGTGTGTGTGTGTGTGTGTGTGTGTGTGTGTGTGTGTGTGTGTGTGTGTGTGAATGCGTGTGTATGCGTATGTAAGAAGTTGTGTGTTATAACACTTGTATGCTGGGATATATAGCTGCAGTAGGTTCAATATTTTAATGTGAGGATTAATGAGGGTTAGTGGGCCTCAAAAGATAAGGCAGATGTAAGAGTACAGGATGTGTTGTTGAAGTGTGTTGTGGAGCAGTTTAAGTGATGCTGGTGATTCTGAAGCAGTTGCACTTGGATTGGTTGAACAGGTAATGTTTCAGCTGTTTATGGAAGTTTATGATTGGTTGTAATGATTTAATATCTGTGTATGGCTTTCAAAAATGTAGGGTTTGGTGTAGAAAATGCAACTGCAGAAGTGATATGTTGCTGTATATCAGGTAGATGGTTGCTGTTTACTACATGTACAGATTAGCTCCACCGCATGAATAAGATACAGAGATAGCGATACCTCGTACCAAGGCTGTCTACAGAATCTGCATTTAATCCTTTACACAGTTGCAGTAGCAGAAGTGAGTACATTATTCTGTGTAGCAAATGCAGGTAAACAACATTAGATTATTATCTCAGCATCTCCCTTGTATAGAGCTGCCTTGACTGTAGTAGCACAATAACTTAACTGCCAAACTACTCCCATAGGCAACAGTGGACCATACTTAAAACAGGGCAAACCAACACAAGCTTGTACCAAAGCAAGATTCTGTTCTTTTGTGATATCAGCTAGAGTATGTAGCCCAGTGAGATGCAGATGAGCAGTAGTATACAGAAACGAGTAACAAGCGTAATGTAGTTTGTTTTCTGAAGTACATTGCAATTACTGTGTACTAGTTCTACCACATCTGATATGCACTATATACCTTCAGCAGTCATCCCTTTCTTGGTATATTGTATAGACCACTGTCAGGTGGTTGTATATAGGACTGACAGTACTTCCCTGCTTTGCACCATCTGTATGCCCCAGGATACTCTATGTTCTATTTCTGTGAGTGTGCATGATGCTGTTCTGTTGTACACCATTCATCTATATAGGTGATTCACCTTCCAAAGCACTTCCTTCACTGATATATGCATGGATGTTTTATGATGCTGCATACAACAGAAGTAATGTAACCCCAGAGTGCGTGGTGCCCTATATAACACATGAACACAGGGCCTGTGACATTGTACACCCTTTAAATAATGTAATTGCCTTCCTGCTGCATTTCTTTCACTGTCTACAGTCATAGGATGCAGTGTGACCCTACTGTGCTCTCCAAGTGTCACTCCCCTCACTGTCTGATAATCAGGGATCCACTGAAATGCCTCCTCTGCTGTTGCTGCTCTATACACCATTTACTTCACACTGCAGTGCACTGACTGCATGCTGACAGCTGTGAGATTCTGTATCAGAACTGGTAGCTGTCAATACTACATATGAAATGCCACCTGTACCACAGTCCACTCACACTGTGCAGTGCAGCTCTGAATTGTGCCCTTTGTGGAATTATTCTTTGTATAAGTCCCTTTCATGTGTCAGTGTTCTGTCAGTGTTACTCACTTTCACGTGGAATACTAGACTTAGGAGCATCATGACTGTTGAACATCAAGCTTATGTATATAATGAATAGCTGCTTTCTGAAATCCATCTCTTGCCATTAGGCCTTTGGGTCCAAAAGGTACTTAACCATAACAGGCTTCCTGAGTCAGATATGGTAGATATGTGTTCATTATTTCTGTTGATCTGTGCGGAAGTCTACTGTTTGTGCATTTTAACATTCTTCTGCTTCCTGTATCCAAATAGCCTCATCATTCTGAAGCCGCAGTGGATCTTCATCCAAATCAAGCTACTATAGAATAGAAGATTACACCAAAAGTGTCAAATGTAATTGATACAGGGCAAGTGCAGACATAATAAATCATGTATAAAAATCTGTTGGTATTTACTAGATTGTGCTGTGTGACCATGACCATGCACTTTAGATTTTCTTACATGATTTGTCTTGCCTTCACTTGCTCTTTAGCTGTTTCTATCCTTTCTATTTACTCTGTTTTATTCTCCATCAGTATTATTACTGTTATCTTTACTAAAAATGTCTGCTCACCTTCTTTCATGTACTTGTCCTACACTTTCACTTCTTGCTGTTATTTCCATTAGCAGTAGTCCATTCGCTCCACTGTCTGCTGACCTACTCTGGCTTTGGTTTTATGAATTTCCCATTATTTATTTTAGTTACCTTTTTATGAAGTTCTGCTCCATGTCACCTGCAATGAATTTGTGTTTTGTTTCACATATGTACTTCCTTTATCATATTAGTAAAGATTGCATTTGTCAGTGTGCTGTAATGTTCAGTGTTCTTTCATTACACCGTGTATGTATACATGCATGTATGTATTTATTCATTCAGCCTTAAGTTTTTCCAGTTTTAAGATTTTATTAGGATTGCATTGAAGTGAGTGACAGTGTATTAAGAATGTTCTTTTACAATCCATTCTGTGTATGATTTTTCTGGTTGCTACTGTTATTCTCTGTACTTGCTTTTGTACATATACTTCATAATTATTCTGCATGAATCTTGTTTCTGTTATTTCTGTATACAGTTAATTCATAATAACACCTACCTGACTTATTCACCCATCTCCCCTCTGTCAGGAAATCCAGTAATCAAGGTCTCTTGTTAGGAAATTCAGCTATGGTTAGTAATTCAAAGGTATTTTAAATAATTCTGAGAGTTTACAGATTCCTAAGGTATATTTCCTAAAATGTTTGCTGATTCACTGGGATTTCTTATCTGCATTTCAGATGCTGTATAAATACATTTGTTGTTGTGATTCATGCTTATATACAAATCTGTGTTAGAAGGTTGGGGTTTTGATGTGTATATAAGTTTGCATAGGAGTAACGAGTGGGACATACTTTCACTGACTTTCCGTCACAGTCAGATATCAGCACTGCACACAATAAGTGTCTGTGTTTGGTGCTCTGGGTAGGATGTGTGAAAAAGGAACACATTGTTGGTACACTAGCACAGTGAGTAGTGCTGCCATCTAACAGTGCTTGTCTGTTTTAGTTTTTGGCTGTCGCTGTATCTGTGTAGAGTCTCTATGTCCTCCCTATCTCTGTGTGTGATTTATTCAGCTGATCGTATTTCTTCTGCTTGTCACAGGGGAATTGATGTCCTTCCAATTTGCTAACATGGTATGTGCATATGTGTTTTAAAAAGTAATATTGACAGGTGTATACAGTAGCTAAAAAAAAAAAAAAAAAAAGACATAAAATGCATAACAGATCATCTGGACCCTAAGAGATTCTGGGGACTGTCATTATTGGCTATATAGGAAGCTTACTGGGGTCCTCTACATGGGGACACACTTAGTCTGAATCTGACATTGACCACTCAGAGATGGGCACAGATTGATATAGTTAGTGTAGGGACTGGGAGTACTGTGGACATTATTTAATTTTCTGCCCAGTAAAAGTTCAAAGGACTGCACAGAAGGTCGTTCTAGCTTGTGTGTTGGCTGGGGCAGTGTGGCAATTATTTCTTTAACTTTCCACAAAATCACACCTTAGAGGTAAGCAAAAAAGGTGACTATAACTTGTTTATGGCCAGTGTAGTGCATAGGAACAACAAGTTGGAATGAATTTAATGTATGTTATTTTTTCACTTTCTTCACAATTGAAATCCGATGTATATACAGGTGACTTCTGGGGATAGGGGAAGGGAGGCATGCTGCAAATGTACAGCCAGTAGCAGTAGATTAAAATATATTTTTGTGCTGTATTTGTTTTAAGCATTTATCATAGCTTGACTTCAAAAGGGTATGTAGAAGGTGTCTATGCTCTGACAACTGTAACTTAAACTATAGGAGTATGGCCATCTGTCATTTCAGTCCATTCAAATTTGACAACAGGGGGTATACATAGAAAGTGACAATCCATTTTGGGGTAAGGAGGAAGGCAGTCATCACAGCTATGACTTATGTTCAAGAATTTTCTTTTCAGTTTGTGGGTAAGTACTACTGAAGTTTATTGGCAACTACTGTGTCATAGGTATTGAAGTTTAAACCCTGGATGTAATTTTATTTTTTGTATGAAAGAAAAAAAATCTGTTTTTTTCCTTAGAAACATTTTTTTCAAGCAATCCTTGGACCAAAGGGCCGGGAAAATCGCTCTAAAATATACATCAGAGAATTTAAAACTCCAAAGCTACTGGGGGTCTGGTGCTCCCAAGGCCACCAGCTTAATTAAATTATTTCCTGTACAGTAGTTGCAGTACATTTCCGGCCACTTAATATGTGTTGATAACATGTAGCAAAAAGCAAACAAGACAAAGTGTTAGAAATTAAAAGTAGTCTGGTAGTATGAGAAGGCAGGGATGGGGGAAAAACAGAAGAGCAATGGGGTGTCTGCCATGTTGACAATAGATAGCAAGGGGGGGTGTGCCATGGAATACTTTGCTTAGTGCTCCATATCATATAAAGTTGCCCATACAGTCAGTATATATGGCATTTAAAAATAAAAATTGCTGCATCTGGCTGTGGCTTGCTCCAAAGGGGTGTGGCTGCCTTCAGGCAAGGGGAGTGTTTTTATAATGCAGGGGTGTGGCTTATTCATCAAGAAATGGAACAATTTATGTATTTATTTACTTACTTACTTACTTTTGTTTACCGGGATAGTCTGACTGGGCGGAAAACCATTTTCAGCAGAGCCCCAGGGAGAAGAGCTCTACAGCAAACAACAAAAGCATAATTTAGCAACATTTTAACAAGCTTGAAAAGAGATCAACAATTTTAACAAAACACAAGTTGACAATATAACAACATCATCAAATGGCAATCAGTAAGAGTGATTAGATAATTACTTATTTTGCATGTACAACAATGCAAAGGTGGCAAAGCTATCTACCCTAGAGTTGTTCTTTTTTACTTCCATTCATAGATTCATAGTACTCCATCATCTCCTCTATCTGCTGGCTGTTTTCTTTAATTACCTGTTTATGGACTGCTGCTTTGCTCATTGTCTATATTAGTTGGATTAATGAGTATATAGCCACATTCCACTCTGCTCAAAAATGTGTGACATGATGTAATTTGCAGCCTCCCCCAGCCATCACTGAAATTGGACAGGTCCATCTGTACAATGTAATTACCAAAATAAAAGTAATTAATTAAATTCAAGGGTTAGGAGGGTGGCCTAATGGTTAAGGTGTTTGCCTTATAAACACAAGGTGCAGGGTTTGAGTCTCACAAGGGGTAATTGGTTAGGCTTAAAATAGCTCACAAGGTAGTTAGTCTAGTACTGATCTATGAACCTAAGTGAGCAATACATACTATACAATTGGTTGTGATCAATAATTGTGCAGTGCTTTGATCTCAACATTATGTACAGTAGTATGACCTGAATATTTAGTGCATACTGTTCTTTATGTATTGCAAGCTTTTGTGTGGCTGGCACAGTACTCTGTAGTTAGCACTGCTGCCTCACAACTCTTGGTTTTATAGTTTAGTTGTTATCTGATGTGATTTTTGGGTAGAATTTTCATGTAGTTCCAATGTGTGGTGTTTCATCTGGTGCTTTTGTTTTCTCCTACATTTTAAAGACTTACTATAAGGTGAATTGATGAACCTTTAAAATGTTCATGGGTATGTATGAGGTGTGTGATTGTGAACATATATGCACATTGTGCGATAGACTGACATCCTGTTTAGCATAGGTTCTCTGCCTGGTTTCCAGAGAATGCTAGGATAGAGATCCCTGAGTCTGAGAAAGTGAATGACTGAATTGTGATCTGTTGTGCTTTGTCAATCACTGTATACTGTACAGTCTTTTGATCAAGCAGTATGTACTGCCTGCATGTACTGTGATCAGACAGGTTGTTCTGTAGAGTGTCTAGAGATCAGGCATTAGATATTGTAGAATATTTTATGATAACATAATAATGAACTGTACAGTAACTTGCTGTCAGTCATTATGTGTTGTTACATGTCTTGTGATCTTGGGCACTGCAAAGATTTATTAAAGCAGTATATATTCTAATTAGTCTTGTGACAGTTTACTGTGTGTAGTAGAGTTTTTTTAATCAGGCAGTCTGAAATGAAGATTGTCTAGTGATCAGTATTTAATGCAGCGTGTCTTATGATTAGTCACAGTGCATTTTACTGTTTTGAAAAGGCATTTCATACTGTACATTTCACATGATAGTTGTTTTACATTATGTAGTCATTTTATTAAGCAATGAGTACTGTTGTGTTTTGCAACCACACAATTTACATGCTCTGCACTTCTGCCCAGAGTGTGTTGTAGCTTATCTTGTGATCAACTGTTATGCACTATAGGGGTTTTTCATCACCCACTAATGACTGTGGCATATTTTTTTCAGGTACTATTCAGTTGCAGTCTTTTTGCTCAAACATTTATGTGCTGTAGAGTGCCTTTTTCAGACATTGCAGTGCCATTTATATTTTCTGTTATGGTTTACTTCATCGTATTCCATCAGCCAGCAGGATCTGTGATGCGTATCATGCTTAGTTTTTTTATACTTTAGACTGATATATGATCCACCATTGTGTGTGTGTAATTAACTGTGTACTGTAGCATGCCATCCTACACCTCAAATTTAATTCTAGAGACTTATAATCAGGCAGTTTATACTATATAGTACCATGTGTTCAGGTAGTTTATACAGTAGAGTTTCAGTCGCACAGTCTTTGTACAGTGGCAGTTTGTCATTGTAGCTCAAATGATTAAGGGTGTAAGCTACCGAAGTTCGTCATCCTCAAGTCCTGAGTTTGCTTTACCTCCTTTTCCGTGTGTATACTGTGTGAATGAATAATGGAGCAGACAATGTACATAAGGCCTGTCAGCCAAACTGTATATAGTTTTGTGTGTTTTCTGACCCATTTATTGTGCAGCGGCATTTTAGCATTGTAGTGTATATTGTTAAAGCTGAGTGTCTTCTAATGAGATTCACCCTCTAGTTCAGAGTTTGACCCACCGTTTCCATCTATATAATGTGTGCTTTTTGCAGGGCCTTAACCAAAAACTGCTCTTTGGTTGTTCCCATAAAAAGTTACTTTTGACGAATGGACTTGACCGGCTAACAAATGAATAAAATAAATAACCTTTATAGTCATGTGATCTGGCCTGTAGGCTCTTATTATTGCATCATGTTCAGTCAGCATTTAGTACAAAATCTTTGAAAGTCCATCAGTCTGCTATGAACTTTTATGTAGGTGCAAGTTCAGGCATTATTCACTGTCACAAATCTTGTGATCTCTCATTGTGAACTGCAGAATTTGTTTGTTTAAATCAGAAAGTATGTAGTATAAAATATGATATGGTATTGTCATGTTAAAATGTTTGCACATCTGATGCTAACAATTTAGGATTGTGGTCCCCGGACTTCATGCCAGTTTATATAAATGCGGGTCCCCAGACTTCATGCCAGTTTATATAAACTCACTTCTAGTAACTAAAAAAAAAAAAAAAAAGATTTGCAAGTGAAGCACTGTTCTTAATAATTATAGAACTGCATGTCATAGGAAGTGGAGAAACAGCTGCTAAGTGCTAGCATGTGTGTGTGTGTGTATTGTCTGTTTTCACTAGTATTTGTAGGATTCAAGAAGCAATGTTTAATAGTATGGTAATGAATGGTGACAAAAGCTGCAAGCAAACGTAAAAGCAATGTAGCTGTAGTTTCATAATCTTTCCCTAGTGCTTTCCTCAAACCTTACCCATTTTTCTTATCCAGAACAGCTGTGAGAGATGCAGCACTTAATACAGCTGTGAACTACTCCTTTTCCATGTGAAGTTGATAATGATCAGGTACAAAATAGGGGCAGTGCATAAGATCGTGCAGTGCTAAGAGCTTTGTAAGATTCTGACTGTGTCTCTGTCCTGGTTCAAAGATCTGTTATCACCAAATTACCTTGTTTTGTGAAGTTGCAATTGAAAAGTCATAAGGTGAAAGAGAAGTATTTAAAATCTGAGAACTGTACTATGAAGTTAATCATTGTGCTGAGGGTAAAATGAAAGCTGAAGTATTTCTTCCTGTTAATTTATTTTACTTTTCTCCCCCTGCAGGAATCCATTAAATGTATCTTTAGAAGAGGGAAACTGTTAAATTGAATGCATTAACATTTTTTTCTTATTGGAGACATTTTTATTAGCTGCAAGATATGCCAGAATGACCCTTTGACAGGCTAATCTAGCTGCCATACATAACTTTTCTGGGAAGGCACTGACCAGCTGAAAAGGGTTAACATTGAAATTACACTTCCTCCAGTAGAGAGATGATCATGGAGTAACATTATTGAATGATAAGCCTTGGTGGCAATATGAAAAGTATTCAGCATAATGGTTAGTAATCTTTTCCTGTTGTTATTAAAGGGCACACATAAATTGGTTTTCTGTTGGGAAACACCCTCATCCAGAGAAACTTATTACTTTTAATAATATGAAGTACAGAAGAAATTTTGCAGAAGCTGAGTTCATTAAATGCAGTAATGAAATATTTTGAAACATCTGAGATTGGGATTGAGGCTGAGCATTAAAGGGTAGGAGGTCTGAAATTTACAAAACTATATGAGCTGAGTTTCTGTGTTGCTGATATTTTCTCCCTGCATACATTTCTTTTGAAGGCTGATCTTTTCTTATCTTTTGTACTGCTAATTTTAGATAGTCTGCAGTAGAAACAGACTGTAGTTGTTTGTTTCACCTTACCAGGCAGATCATATTCTCAAACATTTGGAGGGACTGAAGCCAACATTTTTGTTCATGGATCTAATTAATTTCCCTATACAGTTGTTTGGTAGACATAGGGTTACACTGCAGAATTTATTTCAGAAGGGTAAGCAGTTGTTTTTTCCATTCCAGTGCTAATAATTATATGACTTTTACTACATTAGTGATTTTTTTTCAAGGCAGTGTCAGCTTGAAGATCTGCTGTATTAATGCTAAACATTTTTCCAATATTTTTCCAGCAAGAGGAGCTTTCTCAGCAGAGCCAGCTGTCCTACCTTCCTCCAACAGCAATTACTTATGCTGCAGTAAGTTTGGAACTTTAGGTGGTTGGACTATTTTACATCAAAAATATAAAAACAAAAATGCAAAGCGGTTTAACAGATAGCCCATTGTCTAAGCATAGTAATGCCTGACAGGGTGGGCTTTAACAAGAAAGAGCAGAACTTTCAATGGTGATGAGGCCTGATGCCACCCTTGGGTGGTCCATTATTTTCCTGAAAATGCCCACCCTGTCAGGCATTATTACTTGCATAGGTTGCTTTAAAACAGTGATTAAAGATAGTTGACTACTCCAGTGCTGGATCATCTACATCATAGTCAGTCTTTATGCATCTTCCCCCACTGAGACAGTTAACTATTTTCCATATTTTATAGGCTACCATTAGTGAAATGCAATGAAATACAGATTTGCTTTGTTGGTGCTGTGCCCTTTCCATAAGCCTTGTTGTTTTTAGAAATAAGGTTATTTTCTTTTAGTTTATTTTGTAGTTGTGTTAATGTCTTCCTTGACAGTGTGATATGGGTTTAAAATGTTTTCTTTCTGGGTTATCAGTCTTTGGATATCATATTATGGTTGCTGTCTTCCAAAGAGCTGGGGTAACCTTTTGAAATGTGGGAACCCGCTGGACCGAGTCCTGAAAAACAGAGACTAAATGGCCAAAAGATCGGATTTACATATACTAAGTCCAAGAAGCCATTTCTCAGAATATTCCCCTTTTCTCTGAGATATGGCGATCTCAAAGTTGGTATGTAGAAGTTCGGGGTGTGGGGGTGCATGGAGGGCTCAGTCTTTTTTTCAACTTGTCATCATTTCAGTAGGGAGCCAAGCAGGGAATGATCTAGTTTGTAAGGATAGACTGATTATTAGCCGAGCAGGAATGACAGCAAATATGTTACAAGCACACCTGAACTTGGGGAAGATGCCACTTGAGCCCGAATGACCATATGGTTCAGTTCTGTTACTCCATGTATTCATTTGTTGTAAGCTAACTGAATGTGCTCCAAATTTCAGATAGAGTGACTGCTATTGGAGATTATTGAAAAAGAGAAGTCGCAACCCTATATTTTGTAAAATGTATTACAAAAATATTTTCAACTACACACACACATGCTTAGTGTAGATCACTTTTTTATTTACAAGTTCAACAGGTGCATCATGATTTGAGTGTTTTCCACCCTAGACATGAAAAATGCTTACCTGGACATTCAGATTCATGTAACACAATATACATTCTTTAGGTTCAAGGTAGAAAGAAACTGTTTTCAGTTTCAGGCAGTTGTGTTTGGATTATCATATCTACCTCATGTGTTTATTAAATGCTTAACTGAAATCATTCAAAACATATCTATTGCATGCATCAAGTCTGTATTGCCACTTGTCTTCCTGCAGTAACAAAACATTTCTGCAAATTCCCATTGTACTCGAATGGTCTATTCTGTCCTTGTTTACTCCTCCGTATTTCAAAACCATTCTTACTGAGACAATGCTTTTCCTATTATTATCCCTGTTATTAAATATTGTAATTTTTATTATTAAATATTGATATTATTAGATGTTTTCCTGATGGCATTTCAGAAATGCTGCTTCCTTCTGTTAATGCAGTACACATAGAAACTGATAAAAAGGAGAACATCAATGTGTACACCACACACTTTATGGTGCAATCACGTATTTTTTACACCTACATATGTATTGCTCAGGTATAATATGGGGATGTATGATTCACCCATGTGAATCATAAAGAAATTGCGTTTTTTGGCGTGGCTTTTTTTTTTTTGGATGAGAATTCAGCCTATGTAAAAGAGATTGCATGTAAAATAGGTTATTTTAAAAAAAAATCCTGTATATGTTAATAAAATTCTAAATTTTAGAAATTGTCATCCATATTGTATTAACAAGAATATCTATAAGGCTATGTTTGTAACAGTGATAAGAATTACATTAGTAGATACTAAAAAATAGATAAAGAAGATGAAAAAGATTATTGATTAGTGGATATACTAGAAAAAGAATAAAACAGAACAGTGTTTGTGTCTAAGCTCTATAAAAGAAAGGAATGTTAAGTTGTATTTAATATCTAATGAATATAATTCTGCTAAGAAAAATAAGTAAGGACATTTCTCAGTAAGAATTTTTTCAAAATGTGGTAGAGATAGTGAAGAGGTTGAAAGGGCCATTAGAATAAACTGGGGTTTCTTAATGAGTAATATCGCTGTCGCTAAAGTTGTTGTTTTGTGTTCTGAATTCACTTATGCATATGCACCAATTATGAGAGATTTGTTAAATGATAGAAGAAAAAATGTACCTGTTTTGAGCACATCAAAAATGTATTAAGTGTAGTAGATGAAGTATGTTTAATGCCATTTTATAGACGAATGTATTAATGCGTCCTGAAACTGAAAAAAATATATATATTAATGGCATAGCAGAATTTAGGACTATGGGCATTATTTTGATTGCAAGCCATAGCTGTAAAAAATAAATAATTCTGGGGAAAAAAAGAACAAACTTTGTATTTTAAAATAATGGAGGAAGAAGAAGAAAAGAGAAGTGAAAAGGTGATGTGAATAATGCACTGTACATGTGTGAGAGGATATATGCAGTCTTAAAATCCAGGTTCTACAACACATTCTGTGGACCAGATGCATGGAGATTACAGAAATGTTTTATTACAAGAAACCACATAACAGTATAGAAATGATACATGTAACAGATATAGTCTGAGTGAAACAGTTTGCGTAAATTCAGTTTGAAGGTTGTGCAGAACAATTGTTTACATTGTTAAGGAATTAGATTTGGTTTAAATTTGTGTTGTGATACATTAGTTGTTCATGGGTTGCTGATGAGTGTTTTTGAGTTTGATGTAAACTGAGGTGGTTTGAAAGCTGTCTTGCTATTAGTTTTTTTTTCTTTTTACTGTGTATTTTTTAAATAAACTCTAAATTGTCAACGGGTGTTTTAATTCATTCACGTGAAGACATTTCTTTAGTTTGTTTATAGGTGCAGTGGAATCTGTAATCCGGTGTTTAGTATAGGCTGTTCCAAGTTTTTTGAAGTATGAGGACAGAGCTAGAGTGTTAGCTGCATCTAGCCAACCTAGTCAGGTTCTCCTAAGTAAATGGCAATCAGTGATGGAGTCATAGTAGCTGAACAGATAACATTGTCATTAGTCCTGTAAGATCACAAAGCTGCAGGTTCTATTCCTACATCATGGAGTTACAATGTCAGTCTTTTTCTTCACAAATCTAATGTGTCTCTTGAATCAGATTTGTAGGTCTCTATTTCTTGTATCCATATGCATTTTGCTTCTTTCTGTGTAGATTTGGATATATATTTCCTTCATCTTACAGTCTCTCTTCCTTTAGTGTGTGTGTGTGTGTGTGTGTGTGTGTGTGTGTGTGCTCGCGTGCGTGTGCCATTTGTGCATATCATATGTATTTGTTAAACTACATTGATAAGCTTTCAGCAAATGCAGATCTGTGTTCTGGCATTCGGTCTTTAATAATAAAACTATAATCATGCTTCTCCAGGTATTTTTTCCCTCCTGCAGTGGAAAACCCTAGGTTGACAGCAGTCTAGCCTCACTGCTCTTGATGATTCTCCATTCAACAAGCCTGTAGTTTCATTTTACTGTAGCATGAAAGCTTTACTTTTGCTTTCAGCTTACATTAAGACCTTGTCCAAGGACACACATCTGGTTTGAAATAGCTAATTGCTCAAAGCATTAAATTTAATTTATGTTTGTTCCCTGTAAAGTGTATTCTCTAATTTATGTAACTGTCAGAAGTAATGTAGCTGCTGCTGCACCTTCCATTTATTTCATGTATTTAAGTTTGTTTACTGGGTAGGACACTGATCTCAGTGGACCAGTTTCAGTCCCAGCCCAAGTGGTAGACAGATATCAGATAGATTAACAAATCAGTACACTCATGTCAATATAAGATACATACAAAGCCAAGTTGTTATTTTATGTTTGTATATTTTGTGATTGGTATTCAGTTGTGTTTTCTCCTTGGTCTCCCTATGTAAATTAGCTCTGTCCAGTAGGACTAATCAGTTAACAGTACGTACACCTAAATGAATACATACACATGTGTTTACATATACATAAATGAATACATGCGTTTACATATACATAAATGAACACATTTGATTGTGTGTGTGTATATAATATATATATATATATATATATATATATATATGTATGTGTGTGTTTGTGTATGGGTCCCTATCAGTTGATCGAGTTTTCAGAAACTCGAAAGTCACATAGTTGAGACTATATGATCGAATTTCTGAAAACTCGAAGGTTTTGAATGGAGATCGTGGTACAGTGCGGATCAGGAAATTTACCCCTTTCTTCACTGTAGTGCAATCTTGGAGTTGGTAAATATAATTTGCCGAGGGTGTGGGGAGTGAAGGGGGCTTGCCCCCCTGCAAAAACATAAGAAAGGTAGATTTTAGTGTGTGTGTGTGTGTGTGTGTGTGTGTGTGTGTGTGTGTGTGTGTGTGTGTGTGTGTGTTTGTGTGCGTGTGCTTGGTTTTTTGTTTTTTTTTTTAATGTTGGATTTTTTTGGAAACTCAGTCATATGGTCTCAACCATATGAATTTAGAGTTTCTGAAAACTCGATCATCTGATATGAACACACACACCTATATATATATATATATATATTTACACACACGTGTGTGAATGTATTTATATACATATACACATACACACACACCGTCTCACACACACACACATATAGGTATAAATAGGATTACTGAAGTACATTGACACATCACAATGTTGAACTCAAGAATGTTGAGCACAAAAGGTCATCTGCACATGCAAGAGTAATATCCTTGCTGCATGCAATCAAAAAAAAACAATGATCTCATGATGTCATTTTCATTCATTCCTCAACTGTTGGGTTTGGCTCTGACTCATTTGCTTCTTCCCGTTCACAGTACACTCAAACGTTTGAGCTCCTCCCTTTACCCATAATGCCCTTGTCACCTTACTTACCTCAGATCTCGTTTGCTGCCATAGCGTTTGGACGTGGTCACTGAAAACTCTTGAGTGAGCTCTAATAGTTTTTTTGAGTTAACTACTTTTGCTATATAATTCTAATAATTTATACATCTTTCCTCTCTCTTTCCTCCTTTTAATCTTAGAAATTTATCTCTAGAAAGTTTTCCCCTTTTTTCTCATTACTCTTAGAGTATTCCTTAATACCATCACTGGTATCATGTCCCTGTTTAGTACTTTTTAATGCTCCCTTCTTTCTTACCATCGTTGATAATTCCTTTGTTATCTATTAAAAACAGGGCTTTCTAACTTAATCTTTCTTTCTCCTTGTTTCTGCTTATTATGTCTGACAAACCATCAAAGTTTAAAAAATGCATGGCCTGTGGCCACAAAATACCTAACTCAGACACACACTCAGTGTGTTTATTGCTTAGGGCCTTCTCACTTGACTCTGTCTGTTATATTTGTAAAGTGTTTAATGCCTGTGCTTTGATAGATAGAAAGAATAAGCTGATACTTAGGTGCTTGCTGCCCTCTTAACCTGCATCTACAGCCTCTGGGGCTCAAACCCCTAAATGTTTAGACAGAAAGGAGATTCTCATACAAAAGAATGTCATAAGAGATCTCTGGCTTCGACAACATCTGCTACTTTGGCTCTGTTATCTGAGCCTCCTCTTAAATAAGCCAGAAAGTTGGATCAGACGACTTCAGATCTGAGACCTAGGTCTGATAAATCACCACACATCCATTTGCCTCAATTATTGCTGGATCCAATCACTACTCGGCTGCCATCACACTTTTTGACACAGTCTCATTGGCACCATTCAGAATCTTCATCCATGGCCTCATCTATTCGATCTTTCAAGAGCCATACTGAAGCTGATGTGGACAGAATGTGAGGAAGTTTCTGAGGATGCATATACAAATGGGGGTTTTTCCAGCTCTGACCCCCTCAGGTCCAGAGAACCCTTGATAGTACTATACTTCTGCTATTACCTCCCTCTCCAATTCAACCTATGGTTTCAGAACCATTGGATCCAAAAGTCTTGTAGTCATCTGTCTTGGATCAGAAGATGTTGGCATCTTCAACTCCAATTGTGTCTCTGAGTGGTTGAGCCAGACAGTTCAGAGCCATAGCATTGGTGCTGGCTCCGTGGTGTTGGATTCAACTCTGAAGTTGTTGGAGCCATCTCTGCCCCTCGGGGCCTTGGCATTGAACAGTTCAGCTCTGACTCCCTCCTTGAACAGCTTGCCTTCAGGGCGGAGGGAACCAGTGGTCTGAAAGCCTGCCTTATGAGATCTTTCATTGTCTCTTTCTCAAAGGCTTTCTTCCTTTGAGGTAGAGAAGAGCGCTTTCTCTGTTCCCAGAGTTCAAACTTCTCTTCCCTCTTCAGCTCTGGCTTCCCAGTCCCATTCGATTCTGCGTCCAGAGCCTCATTCTCCTGTTCCACTGGAACAGCCAGCCCGAACCAGTCTCCAGACCACCCAACAGGGTATAGTAATCTCGTCCTTTACCTCCCTGGAACATCCCACTGAGGAGGTTCCTTGGAAGAGAAAGTGCAAAAGGAGGCACTTAGACTCTGCACAAGAGTCTGTCACTGAGGACACTGACGTTGATGAAGGGGAAGGGTACCCCAGATCACCACTTGATGATGTCTCATTTGGAGACATCTTAGAACTCCTAAAACAAAGAGGTGTTTGGTCCCCCAATAACCCTTCCCAGGAGGAGTCAATGTTCCAGGAGGCCTTTGGAGCTGGCCTTTCTACCTCCTGGGTGACTGCACCCATTGATGAGCTCATTGATTTAGTCTCTAGACGGGCATGGAAAAGAGCATGACAATACTGAGCAAATCCCTAAGAGACCAGATAGGATCCTGGCAAAACCAAAGGATAGACCACACTGGATTAAAGGAGTATCCATTGATGCCATGGTTGTAGCAGCAGCCACTAAAAGGGAACTGGCAGAACAAAGTTCCTCTATCCAGCCCCCCAGCAGGGAGTCTAGGGTGCTGGAGAGATTCGGGAAGCATGTCTGTGCTTCATCGACCTTCGCTCTTAAGTCACTGAATTATTTGTCATACTTTACAAGACTCCAGAGGGATCTGATTAAGGAACTTTCCAGGTCACTTTCTGGGACCATATCCTCTAAGGTAGAAACTACTATTTCCTTGCAGTTCACTACCCTTCAGTCTGTTTCAAATTCGTCCATGAAGCTTATCTCCCACGCAGCTGAAGATACCTCATGGGTGGCAGATTCAGGCATTTCCATCAAGAGACATGTCTGGATGCATTTATGTGATTTTTGCGGAACCCTTCAAATCTTTTTTCATCAATGCTCCCTTTGATGGAACCTCCTTATTTGGCCCCAAAGTAAAAGATACACTCTCTAGGTGTGAACAGGAAGGGAAAACCCTGTCTGCTGTGGGCATACATTTTGGTGGTTCAAAAAATCCAGGGTTCCTTTCAGGATCCATCTGGAGATAGTTTCCCCACAAGCAGATGGAAGAAGTCCAATGAAAGATACTGTCCCCATGACAGACGTGGTCTGCATAATCAGGGATCTATGGATGCCTATCAGCGCTTCTAAAAGGAGGCCAGACTGTCCCTCTCTGGAGGCAGTCAGAGGTCATTTATCCCTGCACCAGAGAGCCTAGCTAAAAATCACAAAAGATTCCTTGGTGTGAAGGATAATATTCAGAGGTTATATAATACCGTTTTCCCATCTATTCCTGCTAGTAGTAAATAAAATCCCCAACGTTCCACCCAGTCAGAGGGAAACGGCAACAATAGAAATAAACAAACTGCTAGAAAAGAGTCATCCAAGAGGTCTCCCAGACCAGAAACAGTCTGAAACTTATTTGATTCTTTTTAGTCCCAAGAAAGACAGGGGACTAGAGACCACTCTTGACTCTCAGCAAACTAAACCAATCAGTATGGCATACAAAGTTCCAGATCCTCATGGTCCAGTCCATTCTGCCATTTCTGGACAAGGACGACTGGATCTGATGGCTCAGTAGATCTTCAGGATGTGTACTATCACAACAAAATGACCTGACAATCCAGAAGTTATCTATGTTTCCATCTTGGAGCCAGTCATTAACAATTCAGAGCACTGCCCTTTGGACTCGCCACAGCCCCCAGGTTGTTTATAAGTGCATGGCAGTCATTGCAGTTCACTTGAGACTGCAGGGACTCCAAATATTTCCATATTTGAATGAATGGCTCTTGACCGGTCTGACCAGACATCAACTAATTCAAGCACAGGACTATTTAATCCAACTGTGCTCTCATCTGGGGATTTATGTCAGTTATAATAAATCTCAACTCAGTCCAGCTCATACTTTGGAATTCATTAGTGCTCTGATCAGTATGGTCACTCTAATAGCTTCTCTTCCTCTGTCTGGAATTCAAACATTTCAGTCTCCGGTCAAAAAGATCATTCACAGTTCTTCTCTTTCTACATATCTGATTTTCCAAGCACTGGGATCCATATCAGCGGCAATCTCTCTGGTTCTACTGATGAGGTATCATATGAGAATCCTTCAGTGGGCAATTGTAAATCAATGGTCTGTTCTCCAGCAACCTTTATCCAGTCAAGTCAAAGTAACACAAGCCTGCAAAAATGACCTTCTATGGTGGATCCATTCCAAATAAATACAAGAAGACCATCTCTTTGTTCTTTCACACCCCAAGGCTACAATGACCATAGATGCTTCTCAGATCAGGTGGGGAGCTTTTCTTGGGAAGGACAGTTCAAGGCACATGGTCCCCTGAAGAGGCCAACACACATATCAATGTCCTGGAGATGAGAGTGGTCATATTGGTATTGCAGGCCTTCCACAACTCTCTTACAAATGGGACAGATGCAATTCAAATGGACTGTCTAAGTGGTCTGGTATGTCAACAAACAAGGGAAAACCATCTCTTACCCCCTTTGTAAAAAAGCTATGAGAGTATTGTAATGGACAATCTCACCAAATCATTTTCTGATAGCAGTGCACATGGTGGGGAAGTCCGGGATTATTGCAGACAAGTCAAGCAGGTCTATTCTAATGCCTCACCAGTGGTCTCTCAACTTGAAGGTGGCAAAGAGGATTTTCCACAGATGGGGCCAACTATGCTGCATTATCTTTGAATCTCCCCTCAACAACAAGGGTAGCAGGTTCTTTGCCGAGAGATGCTCTACTTTATGCTTGTTCCTCCGGTTTCCTGCACACTTATCGTCCTACTCCCCCCATTCCCAAGTTTCTCCAGAAAGCATCTGAGTTGAAGAGCGCAATTAACCTCATTGCACCTTATTAGTCTCGACAGATCTGGTTTCCCTTCCTGTGGCATCATCTTCTACATCCATTCTGGGTACAACTCCAGACCTACTTTCTCATCTGTCGCACATGACTCATCCAGACATTTCAGGACTCAAGTTGACCCTATAGTTTCAGGTCTGTATTAGAAGAATGAAAATCCTAAACTGCGAACGCTCACATGAGCAAAAATGCCGGGAATCAAAAGTGGGATTGCTGGGTTGTGTTACAGTGAGGAGTGGGATATTTGCCCTTTCCTCACTGTAGTGCACCCTCGGAGTTAGAATATATAGTTAACAGGGGGTGCAGCTCCTCACAGTAGCAACTTCGATCACTGGCATTTTCGCTCATTTGAGCATTCGCAGTGTAGGGTTTTTGTGCTTCTAGTATAGACCCATAGTTTCTTCAGTTCCGTTGATTGCTAGACAGCCCAGGCTCAGCTCTCCTGTCCATCACATTCTTTTGTCATCCCACAAAGCTTCCACAAGAAAAATTTACAAAAGTAAATGGAACATTTTTTTTTTGGGGGGGGGCACCTAAAAATAATTTAGATCCACTTTCAGCTCCGATTTCCAAGGTTCTTGACTTTTTGGCTACAATTTTCAATGAAGGGGCTAGCTCCTCAACTGTCAGAGTACAATTAGCAGCATGTCCAACTTTCATATGGAAGTAAATAACTCTACCTTAGCTTCATCCAAGCTTTGCAAAGCCTTTCTCAGAGGAACATATCTACTTAGACCTCTTTGAAGGGTCCTACTCCCCCTTCGGACAAACTCCCCTTTGAACCTTCGGCTAAGTGCGAACTAAAATATTTGACCTGGAAAACTGTTTTCCTAGTTAGTGTCTGAACTTCAGGCTCTGTCATTTCAACCTCCTTATTTGATTTTTCATAAGGATAGGGTATCTTTACAGACCACTCCTTACTTTCTACCCAAGTTGGTATCAGAGTCTAATATTAATCTGGTTATTAACCTACCAGTCTTTTTTTCCAAATTTCTCAAACAAAGGAGAATATATATGCTGGACCTTTATTTCATATTAAAACAATTGACCTATCCTTCGTTCAAGCCTTGTTTGAGGACCAAGCCGTAATAACCTTCTTGAAAAACTGTTTTCTTTTGTGCCTATTACTTTTGCTCAACATATTTTAAATTCTTCAGGCACTGTGCATCAATCCACCACACTTTATCTTTTGCATGGATATAGTGGTGCTGTGCAACAATCCTTAATTTGTGCTAGAGGTGGATACCAAGTCTGACATGTACCACACAATTAGCCTTCTAGTCTACTTTCCAAGTTAGTGTAACAGTGGTAAATATCTTCTGCATTGCCTGGATATACACAGACAGTTACTTTTCTGCTTTGAGTGAACTGAAGAATTTAGGAAAGCGTGACAATTCTTTATGGTGCCAAAGAAGCCTAAGGACTTCAGGCTCATCCTAGATCCAAGTAACGTAAACTAGTTCACTCTGAAGCAGAAGATCTAGAATTTCTAGATAGTCATGGTGTTGTTGATTCCCCTTTTCTAAGGGAGATTTGGTCTACTGCTCTACAAGATTCGTACCTGCACATCAGTACTGGCAGAGAGTTGAAATTCCTTTATTTTCAAAAGGGAGACAGTTGCTATTAGTTTCATGCCCTGCCATTTGGACTACCTACAGTCTCCAGAGTGTTCATGAAATTCAACAGTAGCAACGTGCAAGGAGTTGCAGTGAGAAAAGATATTTCCCAAGATGGGCGACTGGCTTTTAAATGTTTGTAGTATTAAAAATCTCCATTTATGCCCAGATTCCTTGCTTTTCCTCTTTGAGTCCCAGGTAATCACAGTGAAATTTGCAAAGTTTACAATGGAACTGTGCCACTGCCTGGACTCAAATCAGCCCTCCATGAAAGAAAATTCCTCTATATCTGGTCATCTTAGAGTCTATGCCAGAGAAGTGACTACACAAATGGTTGGCATTCAAAACATTGAACCCACAACATTGAACAATCAGAATATCAAAACCAAGCTAAAAAGCATAAAACACTGTTTTTTGCAGGGGATCAAACCCCCTGTACCCCAATCACTGCTCTGATAATTGTATATACCAACTCCTAGATTGCATTAGAGTGGGTAAAGGTTAAACCCCCGCTCCAAGCAGTACCACATTCTAAGAAATGAGCTACCAGCATTTGTCGACCTTCTGAATAGTTGACATTTTGAGTTTATATTCAAAAGGTCAATGTTTTCATTTTTTGATCTTCTGAATGGCTGTACATCCTAGGCATTCTTCAGTCTTCTAAGTGTCTGTGGCCATTTACCTGAGGGCACTGGTGCTCATGGCAGCAATTTTTTTTCTACTTTTCCTGTGCAAGATTTTATGTGTTGGTCCTACAGTGGAAGTTGACAATTTAGTGGAGCCAGACCTTGGACCCTGTCTCAGCAGCACTGAAGGTATCCAAAGTGCTTCAGATCTAATTTGCTTAGTGGCTATTTGAAACCAGCCTTTCTCTGGATAGCTCCTTTATTCTCCCCACTCCCTTAGTGACACTTATGGCTAGTTTGCACAGCAGCATCTTTAAGATGAGGGCAGTCCTTGTCATTCTGCAAACCTTCAATAATTCCCTTCCTTATGGAGTGATAGTCATATACTGCAACAGTATGACAGTGGTGTGATATATCAATAAGGAGGTCAGCACCCATTCCTACTCTGTGTGTCGAGAAGATGTGAGGTTTTGGTAACTGACACCATAGTCCACTCACTTTCTGATAGCTACTAGTATTCCTGCAGAAGCCATCTCTATAGCAGACCAGCTCATCAGATGTCTTTTCAGAAGTTGTCTCTCAGCTGGAGGTTTCTGTTCTTCCAGTGGGAGAAGTCTCACTGCAGTCTGTTTGCAAGCCCATCCAATGCAAAGTACAGTAGCGTCTTTTCTCTTATTCCCTCTCTGCATCAGCAGGCAAGGGATGTTCCAGTCCAAGTGTGCCTTACAAGTCTCCTGTATACCTTTCTCCCTTTACTTCTTATTCTGACGTTTTTGCTGAAGGTGCAAGTGAAGAAAACCAAGGCCATTTTCATTGCCCTATTTTGTTCTTTAGAGTCTTCTCCTCTCCTCTTGAAGAAGCTGCTCATACTGAGACCTGTCAAGAATCTTCTCTCCCATTCATCCAGCAAGCCTCATCTGGAGCTCCAGGCCATCCCTCTTGGCACTTAGTACCTACATTTCCACTGATGGCTTGGTACCTTAGTTACATGAACAGAGTGGTCTTTGTCTTCGATTATGTCTAGATGCCTAACACCAGAAAACTTTATATAGACATGGACAGGTTGTTGTGGGCATTGGAAATGATGGGGATCCTTGCTCTGATCTGTTCCTTTTGGTTCTGGGCTACCTAGCCAACATTTTCCAGACTGGACTAAGTTTCTGCTCTATTAAGCTTTATCTGGCAGCAATATCAGTTTTCCACTTAGGTGATTAAAACTCTTACTTAGCATCCCTAAAAGTGTGCAAAAAATATTTGAAGTGAATAACTCTTCTCAGGCTTCTGCTTCTTCAACCTGTCCCACTGCTGGAGCTTAATTGCTGGAGCTTAATTTCATATTAGAACAGTTGACTCAGCCTTCCTTCAAACCTGGTTTGAGGACCAAGCTGTAATTGCTTTCTTGCAAAAATTGTTTTCTTTTGTGTATATTACTCTTGCTTCAGACACTGTGCATCAGTCCTCCATACTTTCTTTTATATGGATAGAGTGGTGCTGTGCAGCAATCCTTCATTTGTGCTAGAGGTGGATACCAAGTCTAACGTGAACCAGTCAATTAGCCTTCCATTCTTCTTTCCATATCAGTGTAGTGACTATCTTCTGCATTGCCTGGATGTACTCAGTTACATTTCTGCCTTCACTAAACTGAAGAGTTTAGGAAAGATTGGCAATTATTTTTGTCTTACAAGACTTCAGGAATGGATATTAAGGTTGTATACTGTCTAGATGGCATTCAGCCTGTACTTATCTCTCTAAACAAGGCAAGTATTTACCTGATAAACTGAAGACACATGCTTCCAGAGAAGTATACACTTCTCTTGCATTTGTTTTGTGATGGGAGCATTGATGATATCTGTGCAGTTTCCACATGGGCTTCCTTGAGCACCTTAGGAATATAAGCTGGATGATAACTCCAGGTATGGAGTGGTGTTTGGGGATGCAGGGATGCCCAGATTGATTGCTAGAGACTATGTCCTGTCAATAAAGGATGGTGTAGTTGTTTATTGTCTAGACGGCATAAGAGTCAGTTTCCACTTTTTTTCCTTTGCTGCCCCCCCCCCCCCCCCCCCCAGGCTGTGGCAGTTAGCAGTGTCCTGTATAGTAGCAAATGCCTAGAAAGTACCATTTTCATATAAAGTTAGGATTAAATCTAAAACCTTTTAAACAGTGTGGTATTCTGCATAAATAAGCTTAGAACAGCCAGCTTGTACATCAAATAGCACTACCATATCCTAGCCAACCCTATTACAGGACCAGACAGCATGGGTATAAATTTCCATATGTCTCTGTGGCCAGCAAATACCATTTACCACGCACACACTAATTATCTTAAAAGAAGTCTTCCCAAATCTCAAAGACCTCCAAAACCACCATTGGCAACACTGCTCCTCAGTAATTAGTAAAGAGCACTCTAAAAGCAGCACCAAACATCTCACATAAACCCACACCTAATGAACCCTAAATGCAAAGCCCATAATGTAAGCATGCACTTTACCTAATACTGTTGTCTCCATTGTGCAACACACAGATGCTCCACTCACCAGGTTGGACAAGGGGAAGATAATGGTTAGTTATGTATCTGGAGCCAGGATCTGCAATATTATGCACGGTCTCAAGTTACTGCACCCCAGACACCAGTATGTTTCTGTCGTAGTCCATATGGGTGTAAATGACTTGGGACATACCTCACTGGACTATAAGAAAGGAGACATAATGGATCTCTTGGAATATGTCCCACTGATAGGTATGAGCCTTGCAGTGAGCAGCATTCTACCTTCAACAAGGATGATGCCACAGTATGAACATAAAATTATTGATTTTAGTAATTGGCTTTGTTTCTGGTTTTACTCCAGGTGGATCCAATGTCTGTCAGCATGGGAGAACATGGTCAAAAGACCACATTGCTTTGCCAAGCATGGATTGCACCTGTCCCTCTTAAGCTTTTGGATATTGACTTAAACTTTATCCACCCCCTTAGAGCCTTTTATGGGCAATGCCAAAAAGACAAAACTACCAACACAGTGAAAAAAATTACAAGCAAACGTATGGTGTTACTGCTGAATGCTTGGGGCCTAAACAAAAATCTCACACCCTTCAAGCTCTCATCACTCTAGAGAATGTAGACATCTGTGCTGTGACTAAGACTTGGTTTAAAGCTGCAGAAAGTACTTTGGAAGTGCAACACTACATTGCCTTCCATGCATTTAGACCAGCAACAACTCAGATTGGGGCCAGAGGTGAAGATGTTTCGATCTATGTTAGCAACAAACATACCTCTTGGCTAGGTAAACAGGATGATACCATGGAGCTCATCCACGTGCAAGTCACCATAGGTAAGGTCCCTCACCATGTTATGGCTAGCTACAGGGCCATCATCTATGCCCCTGGAGTCTCACGACTCTTACCTAAACCTACTAGAGGCATTCACCATCCAGTCAAACACCCTATTCTTGGTTGACTTTAACTACCACTCTGTGTACTGGGAAAGACTACTGCTTCAAAATCATGGGCACAATGCTTCCCGGACTTTATTAACACAAACACCCTGGAACAAATAGTGCTCTCTTCAACAAGAGAATCAAACATATTGGCTCTGGCACTCACCAGCGTGGGAGAGCATTGCATCCCCCTCTGTGTCTTGTCCTCACTAGTAAGAATGGGTCACAAAGCTGTCATTTGAAGTAAAAATCAACCCAGAAAATCCAGCTAGACCAGTAAAAGTTAGGATCTATTCAAATGCAGACTACATCCTATTATGTGACAGTTTGTCAAAATTCAAGGCTCACCCCAACCCTGAGACTGCAGCTACTAAAGCAGAATTATTCACAAGTCACTGTTACAAGCATGTGAATGTCTGCATAGAGTCTGCCATACTTACTGGAAATAAACACAAATCAAACACTAAAAACAAACCCCACTGGTGGAATCCTCACCTAAACAAGATATATTGTAAAAGAAGAAAACTCATGGCCAAAATCAAGAAAAGCAACTCCCTTAAAGACAAGTGCTCTCTTATAAAACTAAACAAGAAACTAAGAGGTCTAATTAAGTCCAACAAGGCCATCTATGAGGTCAGGATAGCCTCACAGGCTAAGGACAATCAGAAGGCCTTTTTCAGCTACATCTGAAATCTTAAAGGTAACACATAATGTGCTGAACAGTTGGTGAATGGTACCACCTATGTCAATTAGGGTTACATAGCAAATCTACTGGCTGATAAAGTCAGCTCGAACTTCACCTCCACTCCCCGTAGCTCTACCAGCTGAAATCCCCACCAACATACTTACCCCAGCTGTCATCAGGGACCACGTGCTGGTAGCACTTGCTAAAACCAAAAACACCGTCTCTGTGGGTCTTGACAATGCTCCCAGTTGCTTCCTGAACAGTCTAAAATATGACCTATTAGGATCACTTGAGGCACTCTTAAACTACAGCCTTGAAACAGGCTACATTATAACTGAGTGGAAGACTGCAACAGTCATTCCCCTCCACCAGGACAAGATCATCAACCACCTGAGGAAAATACAGACCCATCAGTCAAACAAGCTTAGTATGCAAAGCCATGGAAAGAATTATCATGAAAATGATAAACAAAGGACATTGACATGCTACAGACATTGGACCCATCCCAATTTGGCTTTATGAAGGGAAGGTCATGCCTACCTAACCTGGTAGACTACTTTGAAATGGCCACCAAGGCAATGGAGGAGGGTAAAACAGTGCCTACTGCTAAGGAATTTTATACAATATCCGACACAGAAATTGTTGGCAAGCTGTCTGAGTTATAACATGTTGGATTGCCATCTGGCTTGCAGACAAATCCCAGAAAGTCAGAATTGGTGAAACCAGCTCCACCAAGAGACCAGTCTCTAGTGGAGTACTCCAGGGTTCTGTGCTGGGCCTGCTCCCGTATGACATCTACTTCTCTGAAGTCAAGGCTAAATTTAAAGGCCTTTGTCCCATCAAGTTCACAGATGACTATAATTTGTGAGCTGTTATAGAGTCCCCCAAGACACTAACATCTTTCATGTGGGTTTAGCACAGACAAATGCCTGGCGCCAAAGCCATGGCCTAAAACTCAGTGCCAGGAAATGCATTATAATGCCCTGTGGTAAGCTGTCAATACAAGTTAATTACTCCTTTGATAAAACGCCCCTAAGAGTCAACCCAGTAGTAAGGGATCTGGAATATATAAGATATGTAAAGAGCAATCTGGCCTTTGACCAACATGCAGCTAAAATAATAATAATAAATAATAATAAGAAAGTCATTGTATGTCATGCAACTTATAGCTAAGTGTATGGCATCTATGTCCAAGGAAGTTATACTACCACTCTACTTGACCCTTATCAGACCTATCATTGAATACAATGCCCACTTTGGCATGTGTTTAACCAGACAGTTGCAACAATTGGAATCTCCACAAAGGTTTCTTACTAGGAGAATACTTTGATCACCTGAAGGCTCTGTCTCTGTATTCAGTCTCCTATAGGCAGCTGAGAGGGGATCATTGCCTGTCTTACAGGGCTTCCTCAGATTTAGAGCCTGAAGGATCTGTTGCACATGCACAAGACAAAACACCACCAGAAGCACTAGATCCAGGGATCTGAATTTTGTGACATAAACAGAACATGCTGGAGAGACAGGTATGTTTCCAAAAGGATACCCACACCATGGAATAGACTCCCTAGCCATGTAAAACAGAGATCATCCTTGACCCTATTCAAACAAAACCTTGATAATTGGATGGGAAATGTAAATTTACCCTTGATCTGGCCCTTATTTCCCTTATGGACAGAATCCGTCAATAAGAAAAATACTATTCTAACTAATATTCCATACAAATCCTTAGCTACCTGCCCCCCCCCCCCCGTATGATACTTGGTACCCAAATTGTATGGTGTGTGTAACTAGGCTTGTAGGGGCCCTAGTAGTTGTTAGCCTAGTGACAACATATGAACCTATAACAATCATGAATCGTAGGATAGACCTTAGTCAAACCATCCTAGGGTAAGCTCATTTTCAAAAGTAGGCCCCAGTCACTACAGGTGGTGAGCTTGGCCACAGCTAGTGAGGGCTAGAGATCATCTTCTTGCCTCTCTTCCACTTCTGCAGACAACAAAGGACCTGAAGCGGTACATCATTGGCATTTACCTTGCAGAGAGGTAAATCCCATTTATGAAAGCACTACCAGTCTCCTGGCTGATCAAGTAGACCATGCTGGCAACTGACCAAATCATTTGAGGGTTTCAGTGCCTAGGACACTTTTCCCAAGTTCTTTCCCTTGGGTTAGAATTGTCCAGCAGCCAAATTATGGGGGTGGGGGGTGGACAGAGTTTTCACATTTTAGGGCCTGTGTTTGGCCAAATGGATGTAGGAGAGATAGTTGATGCCGGTTGATAAATGGAATAGCTGATATGGGAATGCTGTCTAATGCCAGGGCTAGACCCAGTATAGGTCTTTTTAGTCCCCACATTGCCTTTGCAGGCATACTGCAGAGCACTGGGTTCCTGTCACCTGACTTTCAGCATGTGTGTGTAGCATGCTCATTTTTGCCAGTTTTGTGAATGATCTTGTCTCTGCACCTGGTAGAGGCAGAAGACTCCTTTCCTCATGTGGTCTTATAAGGAGTCTGCGAACTTGGATACTATAATATCTCAGCTTTTCCACTTCAGTGGTGTGATACCTTATGCCATCTTAGTCATTTTCTGGGTAATCCTTGCTTATATCAAAATCTCTACAGTTTGGATCTCTGTCTTTTGTCAGGCATTTCTGCCCATCATAACTTTGTTAAGGACAGGATTTTGGTCCTGGACCATGTGGTCAAGCAGTTACTTAAAGTAGTGCTGCATCTATGACCACTTTTGAAGAACCCACTTTTCCCCCAAATGGAATTATGAATTGCTCCTGAATGTTCATCTCTTTGTTAATTTTGCCAGGCAGAGACCAGGGTGGAGAGAGATCCCTTTACAACCTGGATATCAAATGACTGTTTAGGTTCTATCTGAAAGGGAGGTCCATGAATATATGAAAATCATCCCCTTTGCTGTACTGTCTGAAGGGCTGGCAGTTACCAAGCAAACCCTTTCTAAGTGAATTGGCAGATGTAGTATTTTTTTAAATCTTAAGGCTTTCCAGTAATTGGAAAATGCTTTAGTCAAAGCGTACTCTACTGGGGGAACAGCTTCTTCCAGTGCATGCTTCAAAAATGTCTCCTGCACAAACATTTGTGCAGTGCCACTCAGGTCTTGATTTTTAACTTCATCAATGATTGTTGTCTTGTCGTACATCTAGGAAATGGTCCTCCCATTATTTTTTCTGTACTTCAGGACTCAGCCTCCCGAAACTTTGATGATTTATCTTCTAACTCATTCCATCCGAGTGGATTTACTGCTAGGTATTTAACCCATTCACATGCCAAGGAGGGTCCCAAATGATAACAGATATGCTCTTACCTTGACAGTTGATTTAAGAGGGAACTATCATTTGGCTTACTATGGCTGCCTCCATCTGGCAGATGTTACTGGAGTTCTCTTTATGTCGGACAAATACATACCTGCACATTACTTGCATGTCTTTCTTTCTTTATTTGTTAGCATTTGTTTACCGGTATTGTTGTTCTGGGCATAAGTTTTCCCTTTTCATCTGAAGCCCAGGGAGAAAAGCTGCAAGAATAATACATGTAAACAAGGTACAAAAAGCGGATAAGAAAAATTACAATGACTTTAGGTAATGTAACAGAATGAATGCAAAGTAGAACACACAGTAAAGTGTACAAAAGGCAACAGTACATATCAGTAGATAAAAAAAACTGTAACTCATGAATAAAATCTAATACATGATTACAACAATGATTTAAAACAAAGCAAGTGGAAGGACAGAAAAGAGAAAGTCATTTGTGAGAGCATGCTTTTAAGAAGTGGGGTTTGAGGAAAAAGTGTTTAAGTAATATGTTTTTGGAAGTGAAAGTTATATAGTGGTGTACAGAAGGTTGGAGAGGCAACACATTATGCATTGAACTGACAATCAGTAGATAAGATAAGGTTGAAGAAGGTTGAAAAAGAAAATGTAGGATTATTGTCATGAAGAAAGGCTGTAAAGTGCCATGTATGATTATGTCTTGGTAGAGGTAGATACAGAAAGATTTGAAAAGGTATGAAAGAAGAGGGGATAAAAATCAAGGCAGTGAGCCAGGACAGGTTGAAGGAGAATGGCAGAGTGCAATTAAAATAAGTGGGGTTGAGGAGAAGAATAGGTCTTGGTAAGGAAAGGGGAGTGGAAAGTAAGTGGTTTAGGGAGAAAGGGTAACAGAGATAGAGACAGAAATATAGGCTGTAGATATATAGTGTCCTTAGATGTGGTGAGGTATAGTGTAGCTTAGAATACACTGTGTGAATGGATAGAAATTTTTTTGTAGCCATAACTTGAGCAGGAACATTAGGTGTTGTTTTAATTAAGACTTGAATGATTTCACAGGCATTATTTGCTAGAAAGATTTCACAGGAATTTGATGGAATTCCAGATTTTAGAGATGTAGGAGGAATAGATAGATTCACCAGCATAGTTTGATTTAGTTATTAGGAATAGTTTTTGTCTTCTGAACAATTAGGCCTGTTTAGTGAGAAGTTTTGAAAGATGTGAGTTAGGCTTAGACATTTTTAAGGTTTGTAAACAAGTTGATTTATAGTACGTAAATGGTGCAGTGGTTACCTTTGTCACCTCACAGCAAGAAGTTTTCCAGTTCGATTCTCGACTGTGGTGCCTTCTGCTCAGAGTCTGCATGTCCTCCTTGCATTTGAGTGGGTTTCCTCTGGGTGCTCCAGTTTACTCCCACATTCCAAAGACATGCATGTGGAGCTTTTCTCCCTGGGCTTCTGCTGAAAATGGTCTCTGTCCCAGTCGGACTTTCCCAGTAAACAAACGTTAAATAAATAAATAAGTAGTTGACATAGACTAGGCAATTTTAACCAGAGTAGCTGCTGTACTGGCCAGGATTTAGTAGCTGGTTGATTGAAGACCAGAAGAGTATTTGGATTCTTCTGATGTAAAGTTTGGAGATTGGTGTAGTTTGTTTCTTGTCAGATTTAATCATTTGCTTGGCCATTTCTGGGTTATTTATATTTTGAATCTAAACAAACACAACGTCGCTGTTACCTGAAGGTCTGCTCCGAAAATATAGAAAGTAGATAAATGCGATGAAACACTTGAGTCAGACCACCACAATAAATGGAAGAATTTTATTGTTGGACAAGCGCTTTCACGTGCATCAAACACGCTTCTTCAGATCCATAAACAAATGCATTCAGTAAACTCTTACATACATATATATACTAAAAACTCTTCTTTAATTAAGTACTTAAACAATCAATTAATCAAGCAATTATCAGTGGAACATTAAAATAAACATTGTGGTAAGCAGCTTATCTGCATGAAATTATGCCTGCATGAAGGCATGAAACGAAATCTTGTAAAACCCATACTAGTGTTTGTAAACTAGACTGAACTAAAAACTAATGTATAGTGGTTTAAAAGTCTGCACATAAAATCAAATGTCTTAACAAGCTACTTAGGTAAGTGTGCGCAGAAGTATACAGAGCATCTGCTTCTGCAAGTAGTTCTCATACATAATGTATCTGATGTAAAAGTCAAACAACGTCAGACCAAAAATGAGGGAAGGCAACTCAGAAAAACTCTAAAATTCTGTGAAGGGTATTGCCTATAAATGCGAACATCAAAATTAGATGTCTGTAAATATGTAATCGAGTAGGACAGCCATTGCGATACTATTGTAAAAAACATTATAAAACTAATGTGAAGAACATCACGAGACTATTGTAGAAACTTATATATATATCTAAAAACTCTTAAACCAAGATGGATAGTCTCAGTAACCAAAACAAATAGTCTCTGCATTCTCGTGCAAAATAAAGTGCTTGTGCATGTAAGGTGCGCTAAACGCGCCTGAATAATAAAAGTTAAAAAAGTTTAAAACTAAATTCAGGATGCATAAATCACTGTATAAAAGATGCTCAGTAAAGTGCATACCTAAATAAATATCTGAGCGAAATATAGAAATTGACAAACTATAAATGGATATATAAACAAACAGCGATGCTTGGCCATATGTGTCCTATACCTAAATAAGTATGAAACATTACATCTATTGCAAGGAAATGTTAAAATCTTTAAAACCTACGAAATATAAGTGTGTATGTATAACAACGATGCTCATTCTACAGAAATAATATATATATAAAATCTATGCTTTAAAAACCTCAGTATGACAACGATGAATAGCTATTAGTATAAATAAATGAATAAATAAGCAAATATATGAATTAATCATCGAATCTAATAAAGTAGACAAATAAATGAATGCATGAATACATGATATGGATGCAAATCTGCATAATATACTGATTTTCACCACCTTCAAATTTAATCTCAATGCATATATGTAATAGTGGGAAATGAAATGCAAATATAAACATGTTTAAAACCAGGGCAATGAAATAGTATGCTCATGGTGTGAATAAATAATCCAATAAAATTTTTTAAAACTGACTGTGTTTGAACCTACAGAAACATGTCATAACTATCAGGATACCTAGTAGGAACAATGTAGTGTACATGTAATGTCTTCATAGAGGAACTTCACTTGGCACTGCGTGCTTTCAGTGGAGCCCTTATACTCACATACTGGTTTAAACCTGGATCATATTGTGCCTTGAGTTTAAGGATCCAGGAAAGTTCAACCTGCTCTAAATCATTAAAAATGTCCCCCTCCCTAGCACAGGGTGTGACTAGCTGTAACACTCTGAAAACAAAAGAATGTCCTATATTATTATTCATAATGTGTTTCGCTAGGGCATTCATGGTATCACATTTCTTTATATCCTGAACGTGTTCCTGTATCCTTTCTTTCAGAGTCCTGGTAGTCATTCCTACGTAGAAAGCTCTGCATGTTTGGCAATTAGCCAAATATATTAAATTCTTGTCCTCACAAGTGGCAAGAAAATGTGGTTCGAACTTAAAAGTTAAAGTGGGGTGTTCGAACAATTGATCAATCGTGATCATATTGCATACATTGCATTTCGTGCAGGGAAATGTACCTTGTCTCTTATCCTTGTAAGTTCTACAACTCTTATTTGATTCTAGTTGTTCAATGCACAATAATCTGCTCAAATTTTTACTATTACGATATTGTGAGGACAAGAATTTAATATATTTACAGTCAGTTTTAAAAATTTTATTGGATTATTTATTCACACCATGAGCATACTATTTCATTGCCCTGGTTTTAAACATGTTTATATTTGCATTTCATTTCCCACTATTACATATATGCATTGAGATTAAATTTGAAGGTGGTGAAAATCAGTATATTATACAGATTTGCATCCATATCAAGCATCGCTGTTTGTTTATATATCCATTTATAGTTTGTCAATTTCTATATTTCGCTCAGATATTTATTTAGGTATGCACTTTACTGAGCATCTTTTATACAGTGATTTATGCATCCTGAATTTAGTTTTAAACTTTTTTAACTTATATTATTCAGGCGCGTTTAGCGCACCTTACATGCACAAGCACTTTATTTTGCACGAGAATGCAGAGACTATTTGTTTTGGTTACTGAGACTATCCGTCTTGGTTTAAGAGTTTTTTAGATATATATATAAGTTTCTACAATAGTCTCGTGATGTTCTTCACATTAGTTTTATAATGTTTTTTACAATAGTATCACAATGGCTGTCCTACTCGATTACATATTTGCAGACATCTAATTTTGATGTTCGCATTTATAGGCAATACCCTTCACAGAATTTTAGAGTTTTTCTGAGTTGCCTTCCCTCATTTTTGGTCTGACGTTGTTTGACTTTTACATCGGATACATTATGTATGAGAACTACTTGCAGAAGCAGATGCTCTGTATACTTCTGCGCACACTTACCTATGTAGCTTGTTAAGACATTTGATTTTATGTGCAGACTTTTAAACCACTATACATTAGTTTTTAGTTCAGTCTAGTTTACAAACACTAGTATGGGTTTTACGACATTTCGTTTCATGCCTTCATGCAGGCATAATTTCATGCAGATAAGCTGCTTACCACAATGTTTATTTTAATGTTCCACTGATAATTGCTTGATTGGTTGATTAATTGATTGTTTAAGTACTTAATTAAAGAAGAGTTTTTAGTATATATATATGTATGTAAGATTTTACTGAATGCATTTGTTTATGGATCTGAAGAAGCGTGTTTGATGCACGTGAAAGCGCTTGTCCAACAATAAAATTCTTCCATTTATTGTGGTGGTCTGACTCCAGTGTTTCATCGTATTTATTTATATTTTGGTAGGTTAGACTCTGTCTTACTTTTTTTCTCCAGGTTTTCCATGCTTTGTCCCTCTTGTTCCTAAGTTGTTTGAGTTGTCTGAAGAGGCAGGGTGATGGATTTGCTTTGATTCTTTTGGTTGTTGTATGGGTATGTATATGTAGAATATTGAGGAAAGCTGTATTGAAAGGGAGATAGCATCATCTAGTTAAACGGCTAATATTTAGTTCCAGTTTATTAATTTTAAGTTTAAAATGAAGACATCTTATTGGAAGAAGGACAAATTGCTAGCATTGTTGTGGTGGAGTTTATGGATATTGTGCTGGCAACTTATAGTGAAAGTTGGGAGGTGATCACTTGGCATGTCAGGGAAAGCCCCAGAGAAGATAGTTATGTTTAGGGAGTTAGTGAGGATGCAATCTAAGATGAATTTCCTGTCAGAATTCTTATTATACCTAGTTGGGGATATAATAAACTGGGCTAGCCCATATAAGTTTATTGCCTAATCATAGATATGCTACTATTGTTTCAATTTTACTTTGACAATATTACTTTCATATTGTTCGTTGTCTTCCTTGTCTCATCTTCTGGGATGGGTGTGGGTCACTGCTGTCCTACTTTATACTTAATAATTGCTACTTATTACATTTCTACTGTGATATTTTATTAATTTTTCTCTGTCTATATGTGCAGCTGTTTCCTACATTGAGAATGAAGCATTGTAATTTCGTTCAGCTACACTGCTTTGTAGTTCTAAATGACAATGAAGTTTTCTTTGACTTGACTTTGACTAGAGGTATAATTTCTTATGGTCTGTCAGTCAGTATTTAGATCACCCATTATGATAATTTCTTGTGGAATAACTGAGGAAGTCCAAGAGAAGAATTCTCCTGCTATATTTGTATTGTTGCGTGGAAGAAAGTAAATTCCTGTTGTGCGTATGTGCGTAGAGGCTTGTGTTAATTTGGATTTAGAAAGACAGGGGGATTTCAGCATTATTTATTTCTGGGGGATTGTTTTGAGGGATGAATAGATAAGTTAAGGGAATTGTTGTGAAGTTTAGCAGTACTACCTACCTTTATTTTGTTTCTAATTTCTGAATATCGTATTCTGTGGGTGTCATATCTTCACTGTTTTTTTTTTTCTTAATTTGCAGGAATTGTGATTGTTCACTGATTGTGGATGAGCTGGTGAGCCTGGGGTTAGTAGTACTGTTATAGTGTGGTATTACATTTATTTATTTATATCCTGTCAGCTGTATTAACTCTGTTGTGCCAAGGTCCATTTTCAAATGGGATCCAGGAGCAGAGATTATATATAAATAATGTAAACAAGAACAATAGCATAATTGGTATAAAACATTATGTGACAGTGTGCAAAAGATTATATGCAGAAACTAAAACATCAGAGTTAAGGAAAATCTACAAGTGCAGTTGAGCTGTATTAATGATACTAAGTTAAGTATAAATGTATACATTAGAGCTAATACTTGCACAATACATTGAGAATTCTTTACTCGATGTTATTGAGTGACTTAGAATAGTGGAAAGAATAGGGCAGGTTGGTTAATTTGAGAGAGTATTTAGATGGCTTTAGGGTAAGTTGGGAAAGTTAGGTGAAGACATAGAAAAAACAGGCAGTTGTGATATATAGTATAACTAGTACAGACAGCTTGTTTGCTGAGGAGGGCCTTGCATGGGTTCTTAAAAGCTGTGATGCCTGAGATTTTATGTACTTCATGTGGTAATGAATTCCAGGGATGACAGTAAAGGACACAGACCTCTGTGCATGGCAGCTTCTGAAAAAAAAAGAGAAAATTAACCCAAACCCACCAAGGAAGGTCCTTTGTTGGATAAGCTAGAATAGCAACATTTTATCTGTTATTTTTTTCACACAGCCTTGTGTAGGATACATATATAATGTATTAAATGTTTTGCTGTGCATGCATGTATGTAAACAAACAATAACATATTCTAAATTTTCTCCTAAAGTAAACAATTTTTTAACCTTTCCTGACCTTTCAGAAATTTCATGTATTGCTTTCTTACCTTTTTACCATATTTATGTCTTTTAAAAAGTTGGTAATTTTTTTCTTAATCTTTGTGACTGTTGTTAAGGAAGCAGGGCTGATACTATTAATGAAACGTCCATGGTAGACTGTCAGTGGGAATGTTGCAGTATTTTGGCAAGAATCCATCCATTTTGTGTGTTGCCTTTGCTTTTACCCAGCTACTGATACAATAAAGCAACTTTAATTTATTTCCTTATTGTCAAACGTATTAATCATCTGTAGATAAGTAGCAGTGTCAGAACCATTCATGTTTAAACACTTTTAACTTCCAAGTGTAACCCGCTTTTATAAATGGTTTGTGAGCATCTTTGGTTATCCTGTTTCCCACTTCACACATTCCTCCCACACTAAATATTTTTTTTTCTTAAAAAGTGATAGACCCTTAATGAGACTGGGAATCTCTGTTTGCAGTTGCAGTAAGTTAGATATTCCCACTGCCCACATGAAAGGATTTTCACTGAATAAAAATGGAAAGTTATTGTTTGAAATGCGTGTTTTTGCTATAATTCTCATAAATAGAAGTTATGTCCTTACCATAACGTTCCATGTGGAGTGTTCATCTCGCCTTTGTTCTTACACATGGGTTCGGAGCCGATCCTCGGCTCCGTGTCGGCCGCTTGCAAGCTCTGCATCGAGAAGAAGCTCGAGTTCACCTAATACCCACAATCCCCCTCTGCCTCTACCTCAGATCTAGTTTGCAAGCAAACCAGCAGCCATAGAGAACACACTCATACCAAAATTTACACAATCAAAGGATCATCTATATACATATATACATACATATATATATATACACACAAGTGTATCATACAAATGCAACTACTGCAAATGCAGAAGGAGAATACTCCAGACCAGGCACCAAATTGAACGTTCTTCCTGAGGGTGGGAGGGTGGGAATGTAAGAACAAAGGCGAGATGAACACTCCACATGGAACGTTATGGTAAGGACATAACTTCTATATGTGAGAGTGTTCAATCTCGCCTGTTCTTACACATGGGTAGCGTCCCTAGCTCCATGTTCCTGAGGAACTCACGGGAGAACGTTCTTGAGCACAGTGGAACCAAAGGTTGCCCTATCCCTAGAAACCCTGTCCACTTTGTAATGAGAGATAAATGTATGCGGTTTAGCCCAAGTAGCAGCCGCACAAATCGTGTCTAATGGTAAGCGAGCTGCGTGAGCCAAGGATGTACACACTGATCTCGTAGAATGTCCTTTAGGTTTGACCGATAAGGTTTGATTAGAAGCCTCATAAACGTATGTGATACAATCAGTTAGCCATTTGGAAAGAGTTCATTTAGTAACTGCTACACCTTTCCTGCTGTCAGCAAAGGCTACAAATAGTTGATCAGATTTCCTGTGATCTTTTGTTCTATCCTGAGTTGTCTATGGACATCCAATTTGTGCAACATATATTCTAACTTATTAGAGTGATTTTTGAAAAAGGTGGGTAATTCAATGGACTGATTAATATTATTAGTAGAGCAAACTTTGGGGAGAAAGGATGGATTAGTGCGAAGGGATACTCTGTCAGAGTGGAAAATCAAATAAGGGTGTTTAATAGAAAGAGCCTGAAGCTCAGACACTCGCCTAGCGGATGTAATGGCCACCAGGAAGAGAGTCTTCCACGATAAAAACTTCAATGGGCAAACTGAGGCTGGCTCAAAAGGGGGCAACATCAATTTAGAAAGTAAGAGGTTCAGATTCCAAGGTGATGTAGGAGTTCTAACTGGTGGTCTAATATGAAAGGATCCTTTTAAAAAAGCCTTACAAAGTCTGTGAGCCATAACAGGCGCACCACATTCTTCCACATGAAAGTTTGAAATGGCAGCCAATTGCACTCTTAAAGTGGCAGGAGAAGCTCCTTCATGGAACAATTCTGTCAAAAACTGCAAGATCTTGTTTAACGTAGCTATAACAGGGTCCAAATGATGTGAATTAGCCCAGAAGACGAAACGCTTCCATTTACTGGTGTAGGTTTTTGTAGTGGAAGCTTTATGAGAAGCCACTAATATATTCTGAACTGCCGGTGTAAGGGAATCAGACCTGGCTAGAAAGGGAAGCGGAGCAGCCAAGCTGCTAGATGGGGTGATTCGAGAGATGGGTGAGGAACTCCTGACGAGTGAGTCAGTAGATCTGGCTCTGGGTCCAGAATCCAAGGTCCCCGAATGCGGTGTTGCAATAGAAAGGGGAACCAAATTTGACTAGGCCAGAATGGGGCAATGAGGATTATCGTCCTCTGAAGGTTGTTGGCTTTCTGCAGAAACTTTGCAATCAAGGGAAAGGGAGGAAAAGCATACAGGAGACCCAGGGGCCAATCGTGCACCAGCGCGTCCCTGGGGACTTCCCCTGGAGGGGGCAATAGGGCAAAGTAGCTCCTGCATTTGGCGTTCATTGAAGACGCAAAAAGATCGCAGGAAGGCTGGCCCCACTTGCGAAATATCGTCTTCGCAATTGACTGTTTGAGGGACCACTCGTGAGGCAACAGGATTGCTCTGCTCAGCCTGTCGGCTATGACGTTGGATGACCCCGGGATGTGCGTTGCGATCAGAAAGCGACCCGTGGTCTCCGCCCATTGCCAAATTCTCATGGCTTCTCTGCATAGTTGATAAGACCTGGTTCCCCCTTGCTTGTTTATGTACCAGACTACAGACATGTTGTCTGTCTGAACTGCAATAGTCCCTAGAGGAAAAAGGGGAGCAAAGTGTTGCAACGCTAAAAACACTGCCCTCAACTCCAGAACATTGATGTGCAGATTGTACTCCAAATTGGTCCATTCGCCTTGGACTGTCTGTCCCTGAAAGATGCCCCCCCACCCTATCAGGGAAGCGTCCGTGGTTATCGTCGCTGACGGCATGGGTAGCACAAATGGTCTTCCGCTAGAAAGGTTGCAAGTCTGAAGCCACCAAGTTAGGTGTGATTTGCATGTGTTTGTAATCAGAATTTCGTGTGTCAGAGGTAGCTGTTGGAACGACCATTGTGCAAACAGTAGCCATTGTAGAACTCTCATGTGCAGTCTTCCCAATGGTATCGCAATGAGAGAAGCTGCCATGAGACCCAAGACCTTTAGAACCAGCTTTGCTGGGGATTTTTTGGACGACAGAAGGAGAGAAATGTGGCTTTGAAGTGCGACTATCCTTTCTGGAGGAAGCCTTAGAATTAAATGATGCGTATCTAATTCCGCTCCTATGAATAAGATATGCTGTGATGGCTGTAGTAAAGATTTTTCGAAATTTACGGAAATTCCGAGGTGAATACAAAGTTGTAGAGTGTAATCCCTGGCCTGTATCAGTTGACGCCGGGTGGTGGCAGACAGGAGACAGTCGTCCAGATACGGAAACACCTGGAATCCTAGGCGTCTCAGATGAGACGCTACCACTGCCATGCATTTGGTGAAAACCCTGGGGGCTGAGGTCAGACCAAAGGGCAGGGCTCGAAACTGGTAGTGACTGGCTCCCAGCCGGAAGCGCAAATGATCCCTGGACGCCCTGGCCATTTTGATGTGGTAGTATGCGTCCTTCAGATCTATTGAACACATCCAGTCGTCCTTCTGTAGGAATGGAAGGATCGATTGAAGCGTGACCATTCGGAACTTTTCTTTCTTGACAAAGGTGTTGAGGTTGCTTAGGTCCAGAATCGGCCTCCAGTCCCCTGTCTTCTTTGGAACTAAAAAGAACCTTGAGTAAGTTCCGAATCCTATTTGGTCCGCTGGGACTGGTTGGATGACTCTTTTTTCTAGCAGCTTTGAAATTTCTATAGCTGCTGGGTCTTGCAGATGGGGCGGTACATCTGGGAGTTTTCTCTTTGGAATGGGGGTGGATAGGAATGGTATTCTGTAACCTCTGGTAACAACGCTTTTTACCCAGTTGTCTGTAGTAATGTTTTGCCAGGCCTGAGGGTATAAAGCTAAGCGACCCCCAACTGCCTCCAGAGCAGGACAGTCGGGCCTCCTCTCAGGAGTGCTGGAAAGGTTTTCCAGGGGGGGTATCCCTGTCACCTTGGTTTTGCGGACCCCCTCTGCCGCCAGGGCGGCGTCTTCCACCTCTGCCCCCTCCTCTGCCTCTAGAGGGGGCATCACCCTGTGTGCCTGGGAAAGATCCTTGGGGTTTTCGAAACCACATTTTCCCACCACGTTGCCCTTTGGGGTACGGTCTGAAACGGGTGGAAAAACGGACTCCGACAGCAGACAGAGTCTTTCCCTTCTGTTCACACCGGGTAAGGGTCTCCTTTACTTTGGGGCCAAAGAGAGTGGCACCATCAAATGGGGCGTTAGTAAAGGAAGACTTGAAGGCTTCCGCAAATGAACATAAGCACTTCCAGGATTGCCTGCGAAGAGCAATCGCTGAAGCTGCTGCCCTACTCGATCCTTCGGCTGCGTATGATATCAGCCTCATGGATGAGTTAACAATGGATGTAAGGGTATTTAGATGTGCTGTAACTTTCTCTGAGACCGCAGCATCTGTAGTACCCTGGAGGGTATCTCCCAGCTCTTTGACTAGATCCCTCTGTAAACGTGTAAAATGGGTCAAATAGTTCAGGGATCGCATAGAAAAAGCCGCTGAACTAAAAATGCACTTCCCGTATCTGTCCATAGTCCTAGAATCTTTGTTAGGCGGATGGACAGATGAGGAAGATTCCGACATCTCCTTTTTCGTGGCCGCTGCCACCACCATGGCATCCACTGGAACTCCCTTTGTGAGGTAAGCCTTGTCTTGGGGTGCAGTGATGTACTTATTAGGCTTCCTAGGGACTGGTTCCACCGTGTCAGGTGTCTCCCACGCCCTTCGAGCAATCAACTCCATTAACTCATCGAAGGGCGGAGTGACCCAGGAGGAGGAAGGGCGAGCACCGAATGCCTTCAGCAAGACTGGCTCATCCTCAGAAGGGGGAAGGGACTGCCAATCACCTCTCTGCTTCAGGATCTCCAAGATGTCAGAAAAGGAGACATCTTCTGAAGGTGACTTTGGGGACCATTCTGACTCATCCAAGTCAGTATCGGATGTCAAAGATTCTTGTGGAGAATCTAAGTGTCTCCTCTTACACAATCTTTTCTTAGGGACTTCTTCGGGGGGAGCATCCGAAGAAGCCTCCGAGGAAGAGGGGGCACCCTCCAGGGGTGGCTGAGACACCGGTGCTCGAAGCTTGGATGTGGCCGTTGGTGCAGAGGAAGATAACGGTCCTTTATGGGGAGGAGAGGCTACTTCTACTGATGTGGTTGTCTGGGTAGACAACACCTTCCTCATGAGATCGAATGCCCCTGGGTCCCGAGTCGAGGAATCTCCCGGTTCCGAAGAAATGGGAAGAATCCCCGAAACAGGCACCGAAGGCATCGAACCCGAGGACGGAGCCGAATCGATCCGCGCCGAGGCCCCGAGAGGAAGAGTCGGAACCGAAATGTCTGTTCGACTCTCGGCCCCGGAACCAAGGATGGATCGTCGGCTCCGAGACTCCGGTACCGGATCCGACGGAGTCGAGGTGAACAGAGCCGACCGAGAAAAGGACGGTTCTGGCACCGAGGGCTCCACAATCGGTAGATCAACCTCTTCCGGCTCCAAAGACTGGACAGGTCTCGGAGGAGGAAGGGATGGAGATAATGGAAGGCCTTCAAGTTTCGACACCAATTGGGTGGAAACCGAGATAAGTTTGGATAGGGCCGTATGTTCCAATAATTTCTGCACCACACGGTCCACATTGATGTCGGAGAGGGGCTTAGAAGAACGGGTCGAAGGAACCGAAGACGGAGCCGACCTCAACAGTGTCGGAGGAGGGAGCTCCATCACCGGTTCCAAGACTCGAGGCTCGGAAACTGACAACAGTTGAACACTCGGCCCGAAGTCTGTGGAACCGGTGATCTAACTTTAGCGAAGAGCTCGGAGCCGATGACTTGGGCTCCGGCGTCTTGATTCCTTCGAGGACTTGGATGCCTGGTCAGAAGCATCCAGAGCCTCCTGAAAGGAAGGTGTTAACACACCTCTATCCATTAGTTTCCTGCGCTTATCTGTCATGACCCTCCCACTGAAAGAATGACAAATAGAGCAGTCTTCTTGCAGATGGAGAGGGCCAAGACAGTAGACGCAGGAACTATGATTGTCAGTTACTGACATTTTTTGCCCACATTGGCAACGCTTAAACCCCGATTTAGCCTTTTCAGACATGTCACTATAAAAGAGAGAAGTCAAATCCAGTAAAATAGTCAAGTCCGGTAATAATGTCAAATCCAGTAAAGATAGTCAATCCGGTTGTCAAATCCAAGAAGGGGTGGTAGGCCCCGAAGAGAACTCTAAGTTTTAACAACTTAACGGTACCGAGATTCCCTTAACCTTACCACACACACACAAAATATCACTAAATAACTTTATATAATAAAGTACCAAGAAAAAATACAAGAAAAAAATTCTTAATCTTATCTCAGGTGCTCGAGCTCGACCCAGTGATGCGAACGCTGCAGCGGCAAACTAGATCTGAGGTAGAGGCAGAGGGGGATTGTGGGTATTAGGTGATCTCTTGCTTCTTATCGATGCAGAGCTTGCAAGCGGCCGACACGGAGCCGAGGATCGGCTCCGAACCCATGTGTGAGAACAAAGGCGAGATTGAACACTCTCACATCTAAATTTAAAGGAAATAGCATTAAGCCTAGGAAATGAAAAGAGGATGAAGTAAGCAGAGTACAGGTAGAAGTCAAGCTTGCTTAGAGGTTTGTGAATGTTGCATTTTTTTTTTTTACTCAATGGCATTATGATCAGTGTGGATTAAGGGCATTCTCAAACAGCTTCCTTTCAGCACAAGCTCAGCTTTTTTCCAGATCCTAACTGTAGAGAAGCAGAAAGTTCTTCACAATAAAAGCTGTACTTTAATAACTTGTCAGTAACTGAGCTTTACTAATACACTCTGCATGATCTTTTCTTAAGGGTGTTAGTTTAACTGTCCACTTTTGTGTATCTTCATATTACTAGTAATTATACAGTAGGGTAGAAAAATAATGCAATGTGTTTGGTGACAACATATCCCATGACCTTAGTAAATTGTACAGTAACTCTGAAACTTAGGCAGATCATACGAATGACAGTGCATGTTTCAAATTTAAGTGCATTGCATATACGGTATACTGCAGAGGTGCGATACACATGAACAAGGAAAGTATGTCAACAATGTGATATATAGAGATAGTACAAAACTGCTTACAGGATAGTAGACAGAATGTATGATGGTGTCATCAGTTATATACATTTTATGCATTTCTGTGACCAGGAATGGATTCAGTATATTACTGATACGGTGAAATCTGGTGAGTGAGCAGCAGCAAGGAATGAGTTTAGATGTAACATCTCGGGGATGTTAGATGTTAAGGAGGGTGCCAGCCTTAGTGATAATGGGAAGATAGTTCCTGACAGCAGGTTCTTGGATAGACTTTAAAACCAAACTGACAGTACTTATGCAAACTGTGCTTCAGAGAAAGATTTTTTTATCCATGGTATTTTGTGTTTTATATAAAATGTGCTTCAGAGGAAGGTTTCATCCAAGTTGTATTAAGTTTTTGATCTCAATAATGCACATTTTCAGTGGCTAGCAGGCTTAATCATCAGTCATTTGTGATTGATACTTTAATTTGTGATTATAGGTGTACAGCTTGATTTGTGTTTAAACATTGCAGTATCTGGGAGAATCCAGTTTCCTCAGAGATATAGTAAATTCAGAATTAGTATGTTTTAAGTGAGATGTGGGAGACGGAAGCAGGGGAGGCCCCCTTGCAAAATCCTTTAAGAGTGAAATAGCAAGTTTAATTTGTTAATATTTCACTATGTCTAATACTTTTAATTGTAATTGTATTTCTGTGTATTGTATCAAACTTAAAGCAGTGACAAAAGGTGTATGTGTGTGTGTGTGTACGTGTCTACACCTGCATTACACTGATGTCCTAATTACAAGTACTTTCTTTTAACATTGTCCTTGACATTATGAGGGTTTAAATGCCTTTATTAAATTATCATTAAAAGCTGTGCACGCATACATTAATGTAAAAGAAAACAAACCATATTAACATTTTTCCCATATTTATACATTACATACATTTTCTTTGTAACAACTGTCATTCAGTCCAGCATTACACATTCTGCTTAATTGCTGCCTTCCCATAAACCTTACTCTTCCTCCTCTTGAGCATTATTTTGCATGTATTGTTCCCAGAAATTTCATTTATTTCTGTGTAAATTTCTACCTCCCTTTTTAATGAGCCATCTTTCAGTTCTTTTATCTTCTTTGCAATTTCCAGTACTTCATTACAATTGTTTAAATTTTGATTTCCGTTTTCTAGTAATAGTCTTTTGGCAGCCACCAGAAGTAAACTTCACGTCTTGCAATGTAGATCCAGTAAACCAGCCCAAAATAATTACTTCCTTAGTCTTAACCTTTTGCTACCCCAATATTTCTGACAGAGTCCTTTGTAGGAAATCTTTATAATCTGCCAACTCATTACTCTCCAAAGCTAAGAATACAGCATCCATGGGACTAGACGACATCCCAGGCTGTGTACTACATGAACTATAAAATGAACTGGCACCTCACCCAAGTGTCATGTTTAATCATAGCCTCACCTCAGGCTTCATGCTCACTAAGTGGCGCACAGCTACAGTTATCCCACTCCACAAGGGGGGATCCACCTTGGATCCCGGGAACTACTGCCCCATCAGTCTGATGAGCCTGATCTGCAAGGCCATGTAACGTATTATCATTGAACTTATAAACAAAGACATTGGCAACCTTCAAACACTGGACCCCACGCAGTTTGGATTCATGAAGGGCCGATCTTGTCACCTAAACCTGATTGACTTCTTCGAATCAGTCTCCAGAGTCGTGGACAAGGGTAAGGTGGTCCACACAGCCTATCTGTACCTCGCCAAGGCCTTCAACACCATCCCCCACTCTGGAATCGTAGATAAACTTACTAAGCTGGGCATGAATCCCTACGTCACTCGATGGGTTGCCAACTGGCTTACTGACAGAACCCACACTGTAAAAGTAGCCAACTCCATATCCAGCTCCAGACAAGTGGAGTACCTCAGGGTTCAGTCCTGGGACCACTCTTGTTTGGCATCTACTTCTCTGAAGTACAGGCCAACACTAAGGGACTCTGGCTAACAAAGTTCGCAGATGACTGCAAAACTGTGAGCCATTACTGAATCCCCAAATGATGTGGATATTGTACAAAAGAGCCTTACAGAAACAGATGCTTGGTGCCAGAGCTATGGGCTCAAGCTCGATGCCAAGAAATGTATAGTTATCCCTTTTGGGAAAAAACATGTACCCGTGAATTACCACATAGGTGGCAGTACACTAAACACCGAAAGTGTGATAAGAGACTTAGGGATGCAGGTAGACAGTGGTCTCACCTTCAATAACCACATCCCCACAATAATCAGGAAATCCATCTATGTGGCACACCTCATTACTAAGGGCTTTTCATCCAGAAAAAAGGAGGTCATTGTCCCACTGTACTCATCCCTTATTAGACCCATTATAGAACACAACGCCCCATTTAGTATGTACTTCTCAAGACATCTGCAACAACTGGAAAGGCTGCAGAAATACCTCACTAAAATAATCACAGGCCTAAAGCAGATGCCCTATGCTTACCGTCTAAAAAAACTCTACCTATACTCTGTCACGTATCATCTACTCAGAGACGATCTCTGCTTAACATACAAGGCCATGTCAAATTAAGAGCTGTTGGACATGATACACTTAAAAGAAATCCCAATCCCTCAGAGACACATGCTCCAAGGATCTAAACCTTGTCATCACAATGAACAAAACATGCTGGAGGGATAGGTTCCTGACCCAGAGACTCCCCAAACTCTGGAATAGACTGCCTATGCATGTCAAGCAGAGCATCTCTTTGGCCTTCTTCAAAAGGAACCTTGATGATTGGATGGGAGATAGGAGATTCACACTGGGGATCACGTCAGTCACCCTGCTAGAAAAGGGGTCCAGGGAAGTAAATACTGTGGGAAGAAATAGACAGGAAATTGTTATGGCAAGGCTTATATAGGCCCTTGGGCCGATAGCCTAGTACCAACCTATGAAGAAAAAAATTCATGTTCCCACTTACCTGTTTTTTCCCTATCACTCCTCCAAAATTTTCTATCTACCTGATGAAGTATTTGAAGTCTGCTTGGTGTATAAAAATACCTATTCAAACACTTCAAAGCAAAAATCCTAAACTTTCTGGGCTTTACTTGAGAGCCATACATATGTCCTTCAATTGTTCCCTTGTAAATTACTTTTCTTCTCTCTATTCCTAGTCTTTTCTGACTCCCTCTGATTGATTCTGATAGTTCTCATGCAATATTTTACATGTCCTACTAATTATTCCTTTTTTAGCAACAACCTCATTTGAACTAAAATTCTACCAGAACTCCACTATCCCCTTCTCTTTGTCTATACCAGAGGTCTGCAACCTATGGCTCTGGAGCCGCATGCGGCTCTTCCACCCCTCTGCTGTAGCTTTGTAAACTAATGGCCACTCTGCCCCATCTCACACACACACACACACACACACACACACACACACACACACACACACACACACACACTGAAAGTGATCAAGTGACAAGATTTTAAATCTTGCTCTTATGAACTTAGAAACTTGGTAGAGTGACATGTTTTCTGTTACCATGCATTCCACATACACTGAGAGAGATTGAGCGATCCCCTGGCAGCAGCAGCATCTCTTGAAAGGATTCTGTACCTCTCATACCTCTCAAACGCTTACCACAAGAAATCTGGACAGAGCCCAAATAAAGGGGAACAAAGGAACAAAAATAGGGATGGATTTTAAATATTGCTCTTATAAGCTTAGAAACTTGCTTGAATAACACAGTTTCTGTTAACTTGCATTTTCCACACACACAGACACTCACAGACACACACACACACACACACACACACACACACACACACACACACACACACACACACATAATTACCTCTCAAATGTACAGATTTTCATAGAATGTCCTGATTTTTGCCTCATATTTTTAGTCGGTTTTCTGGCAAATCACTGAGGGCTGAAGTCACAAAACATAGAAAGACATTTGAGTTTACAAAAGTCACTTACACTTAAATACTTAAGTACTTAAATACACTTCAGAAAATTCATGCTAATGCAAAACCTGTTATTCTATCAACTTTCTGTTTTTAAGAACAATATTTAAAAAGTGTCCCTATTTTGGGCCTTTGCCCCCCCCCCCCCATTATTTACGGCTTTATCAAGAGTTCTTGCTCTAAGAGGTTGAGAGGTAGTACACACACACGTGCGCATGCACACATTGAGAGCGATCGAGTGACTTCAATAAAAATCCCAACAAAGGAACAAAAACAGGGATGGATTTTAAATGTTGCTCTTATAAACTTACTTCTTTTATATGTAGTATAATAACTACATATAAAACTTTATATGCTGTGTTTTCTTCATTGTAGTGGTCAAATAGGTTTTGTGGCTCCAGCTGAATTTTATTTGGTGGAAGAGCGGCCAGAATGGCTCTTTTGATAGTGAAGGTTGCAGACCCCTGGTCTATACTCTGATATCAATCCCTGGAAGGGAAGACCATCTCTGACCTGCAGTCCAAACTTCTTCTTTGCATTATCCCACTCTGTTACCATTCCCTCTCTAATTATTTACTCCTAATACCTTGGGTTCCTTTGCCATTTTCTACACTATATTCTACCCCCTTGACTGTTTTATTTACCCTATTGCAGTCATCCTTATTGCCAGAAATCTCCTTTATCCGTTTCTCAGTTGGCTTAGTTCTTAGAATACTTAGAATACTTTCTGCAATTTCTGCAACTGTGTGAATATAATATTCTGTATGGTTGTTATTATTCTCCTTATGGATCCGCATCTAAAATCTCACTGTCTCCTTATTTCTTGAGTTTCTCTTTGCTTCATCATTATCCCTTTTAACTTTGAATTATAACCATGAGCCTTAACAGTTTAGGTTTGAAAATCTGTTCAAGTCAGGTAGTCAAACCACCTTGTTCTAGTGGAATAATAAACTTGTCTGACTTAACTCTTGTTTTTTTCCCCTCAACTCTTAATTAATTGTTGTCCGCAACTTCATCTCTAGGTGATAAAAACATGCTTGACCTGCATATAAAACTAAAGAGACTAAAACATTTTCAATGCTTTCATCTTAGTATCCATATCCATAAACAAGAGCTTCCAGTTTCTCAATTTTTGTAATATCTTTTGTTGAGTCTCTTCCCACATATTCCTAGCTGCTGTAATAGAAGCCTTTTTAATCCATACTCCTAAACACTTATGCCCCCATAAATATGAATGTTGCTGAACAAATTCATGTATGGTTATATAGTTTATGGCTATAACCTTTGTTTTATCTTCATTAATGTTATACCCCGAAAAGCCATGAAACTGTCTCATAATGTTCTACAACACAGAGATATCCTTTTCTGTATTTATCAAGTACAAAATAATATAATCTGCAAAATAGCCAGCTTTTCTTGCTCACCGTAATTGGTCTATATGAAGCCAAGTCTGAGGGTTCCTTATCCTCTTTGAGTAGTAGTGCCACCACAGTTTTCTCCCAAGATGCTGATACAGTCTCCCCTTTTATAATAATGCTAAACAAAACTTTTCAGATCTTTATAACTTATTAGTTTTTGACAGACTTTAAATGTATTCCAATGTAATCAACCTTCTTCTAATATCCTCCTAATTGCCATAAATTGGCCATTATTGTCATTCTTTTCTTTTTCAGTCACTTTTGTAGTCCCTCTCACAATCAGTGTTATTACTCCAATTTCCTTTGTTGCTGATACACAAAGGTGTCCTCTGTAAAATTGCTATTTGCACCCCACACTTTATATATGTTTGTCTATACCTGCAATATCATTGACATTCCATGATAAAATTGATAAGGCAGTCATTCCTACAAGAAGCTACTACTTTCACATATTCTGCATGTCAGTTCTTTTGAATATATGTCTCCATATTGCAAATTACTTGCTCACATTAATGTTTGGTAGGCTGATTTGGTATGCAGTTGCTGCTTTTTATCTCTGTTTGAACCCGTATCACATTTTCCTAAATTTTGTACCTCAATAAACATACTCAAGAAATGAAAAACTAAATACATTTTAACTTCCATTAATGTACAACAAACAAACAAAACTGTATGCACCTTCCAAAAAGGGAGGTTTTCCATCCATGTAAGAGTAGTTGCCCCAAATAGTTTGCTACACTCACAGAGTTTACCTGCTTTAAAGTTAGCATTAATCATGCTGAAAGTACATGCTAGAGACAGTTTTTGCTTTTTTGCGCATATATCATCCGTCTTTGGCCAATTTGTGTTCTCTCCTAGATTTGAAAAACAAATTGCATTAAGCTTCCTTAAGAAATAGTGCACTGGCTTACCCATAAATATGCTAAATCATACAGTGTTGTATTTATTGCAGCCACTTTTAAAGGCATTAATTTGTCTCGGTATCAAACTTTCATTTATTTATATGGTGCTGCTTGCCATTTCAGGATATTTGTTTGACAGATGTTTCAGAGCACATCTTTCAGTCATTTCCCGAATAGTTGCCTGCACATGTAGACATACCATCTACAACTGGTGGCACTTGTTGAGGGAAAAACATTAAAGCCAGCTAATAGATTTAATAAAGCAAGAACCAGCTCTTTTGAAATATCAGAAATTTGCAGTTTTTCATGCTTTCCATTTTCTAGCCTGTTTACTTAGAAAAAAATCCTTTCTCTGCAGTGTAAATTAAGAACATTAGTCTATACTTCCACTTGTGTAAAATACAGGACAAATTGTTATATTTTAATACAATTATATGATCAGTGCACTTTTGCATCTTCCCTAGCAGCCTGAGATCACAACTAGTCTTCATCTTGTAGTATATACGTCACATACATTGTAGTTAAAAAAAGTAATTTCTTATTTTAATATCACTAGCATACATGGCATTCACTACTGAGATCACCCTGTCCATTCTACATTTAGAATACCTCTACGTACAACACAGAAATATTTAACAGTATAACATGCAGTTTACTTCAAGACATTTTTATCCACATTTTACTAAGTACATTTTTCTATTAAGTACAGTTGCATCTTCAGTCCCTTCATTGTCCTTCTGAACATTAATTACCAGTTGGGAATTGTGCTTTAAGAATCCTTCTGTCAATTTAATACAGTCAATAGGCTTCCAGTCTTTTTAGCCAATTTTTGTGGATGCCCTTTTCTATTGTCCAAACTGCATCTTATGGAAATGACACTTTGCAATTCTTCCTTTGATTTACTGCTTTCAGTTTTTGCAGGCCTTCTTCGTTATCATTTTGATCACCCAACACCAGTCTCAAGATTCAAGGTACTCCTGATTTTTCTAGTCAGCTTAAAACAAACTCTACTATCACAACTGGAATGTGCAAAACTTTTAATATAAAAACAATAAAAGTCAATAAAAGAAGGAAAGTGCTTTCACTGCTGATAGCCACTTCTTCAGACTATAAAACAGCAATGAAATTGCTTCAGTGTTTAAAATACAAACTGACCAATCAAAAAACAAAACAAGACATGTCTTCTACTACAGATGAGGTAACCTGAGCTCATTCATAGAACTCCATTCATAAAAACTTCATTCCTTCAGAGGTAACCAATAAATCAATGCCTCAAGCTACATGCTCACAAGACTGGCTTGGCAGTGTCATTGAAACCAGGAGGCAAGTCAGCTTTAAGTAAAATGATCCATCTGAGCTTAGTACATTCTGTAATATTTTTAATGTCACCCCTTTAGTGGTTCATTCAATAGTGTGTAAAACAGTAAATTTAAAACTGTGTGCAGGGCCAAAGGCAATAGCATGTCTAGCTAAAGCATTCGTTAATTTCTTATTCTGAATGTCACCTGCATGTTCTAGAACTCTCTTTGTCAACATCCGGTTGTTTTTTCCAACATAAAAGCTACTGCAGGCTTGGCAGTTAGCATAATCATATTTAAATCAGCATAAATATCAAAATAAACATGATAATTCAGAGAAGGTTGTTCAGTAGTCTCATACTCCAAACATGTTTACATACTTGACAGGATCAGCATGGAAAAGTGCCAGTGTGACCAGAATGGACAGATCTGGCACATTTAGATTGTTTGTAACATAATTCTCATTTTAATGATTTGTTATGAAAAGAAAACTTGGGTACAGGTCTCAATGCCTTCTTGATCGTATTGTTAGTCATAAGCACTGGCCAATTCTTCTTTATGATCTCACATGTCACTCCTACATTACTGGAATATGTAAACACAGTGTGAGAGGTGGCACTATGTCTAACAGATGAAGAGGATACAGCTTCATATAATGTTCTTTGATGTATGGTTGTGCAGTGGTATCCCTCATCAGGCGTACCTCAATAGCCGATTTCAGTACTTCTGTTTGTGAATAACCATTGACATAAAACAGTTAGACATCTGATCCAAAACTTTATCAGCACTACTATCCTTGTTGTGATGCCTTGATGTTCCAAGAAGCGTCCCTTCAATACATTCTGAGTTACATGTTTAGAATGCATACTAGTCTTGTGTAGGATGTTATTTCTCTTACATGGCTTTTTGTAAATCTTAGTCTCTACCCTGCTAAATGCATCCTTTACAACATTAATGTGTAAGAATTCAGTAGAGTCCTTAGAATAGTGATGAGTAAGTCTTCAAAAAGTTGTTGTGGTGTGTAAATACTCAGTGAAGAACAAGAGGATATCGGACGTACCTCTCCATACTAAAAAGATGTCATTCAGAAAACATCTGTAGTAACTAATGTTATCAATAAAAGGATTATTACAATACATTTTCCCATATTCTCATTGTGCTAAGACTAGGTGCGCATGGGAGTTGGCATAAACTGCACCCATTGCTACCACAACACACTACCGATAAAATTCATCTTCGAAAATAAACACATTATTCTCCAGAATAAGTTCAAGAAGCATACATGTCAGCATCACTTTGTTTGTGGCTAAATCGCTGCTTCTAGACAAAAGTGCTCTAACACATTCAATACCAAAATCATTTGGTATAGCAATAAATAATGAATTTATGGCAAGGGTCCTCCTAGTCTTTATAGCATGCAAACAATTCTTCATCCAAATTGCCATATTTTGTCCAGCTTGTAGGTTATATTTGTTCTTCTTGTACCTTTAGTCAGTAGGCAGCAAATTCAGTATGATACTGAAACTCACAGCGGATTGTGGGAAAAGTTTAGGAGCTTGAGGCACTAGAACATTAGGAAATTACCAGATTCGATCCAAGGAACAGCTTGGTACCCCAACTGTCATACTGAGCAGACATGGATGAAAGGGATCCAACATTACAGTAAGTACATAACTTCCAGTTTCCTCTACATTGTCTGTCTTCTAACTGCACTATTTTAATGCAGTTCTCTTTGAGAAGCCTCATATTCAGCCAGTCTTTGATTCCTACAGTTTTATTAGCTCATCTGAATAGCTACTTATGGCTTCATCTAGTCTTTCCAGCTTTTGTCATTTGACTTTATATATTTATCCAGTTTCTCACTTATTTTGAACACCTCTGAATGCATTTGATTTATTTTTCCTCTACATTACTGGAAGCCATCTCCTGTACCAAAGGTGAAACCTGAATTGCTTTATGCTGAACAGCTGCAAGACGCTTACCCACATTTCCTCTCCTTTTCCAGTTGATTTTGTCCTTCTTGCGCAAGATGTCTTCTTTGCTGACATCCGGGCAGTATGATAACTAGCCAATAACTGAATTTTATCCAGATTGCTAGCTTTTAATGGCTTTTTGCAGCTCTTTTCTTTTTCACACTCCAAAAGCTCTAAACAGCTTTCTTTTCAGAGTGCAGCTGTGATGAGGTGAGGTATTGCCAGCTATGCCAGAAGAAGTAAGGCAGTGGAAGTGTAACATATGCCAGTATAGATGGCTGGAGTTTTGTAAAGAATTATATGTCATTTGTATATCAAACTAATTTGTACAGATGCTTGTGTTGAAAATGTATTTGTAAAGCTGCTTGTGTTAAAAAATATACTAACAGTGAGTCCTGCTGGACAGAAAAGAAATGCATCTGTATGTCAGACTATATTGTAACTTTTGAAAGGAATATATTGTATCAGAGGATACTGGAAGAGAAGAGGTTTATCTCAGTCCAGCTAACTTTGAAAAATAGTCTGAAATTAAGTTACCTGGTTTAGGACATAAAGATTGTATCTTGCAATTCTAATTGCAGCCAGAGACAAAATGTCTGTGAAAAACAGGACTAGTAATCCTACTGTATTGTCCTTAGGGGTGAACTAATTGCTACCTTGGAAGGTTGGAAGTTTTGAAATGGTTTTGTAGCTTCTAGACACTATAAAGTATCTCAGCAAAGTTCTGTGTGTATGGTAACACATTTGCGCTAAATGCTGGTTCAGTTTCTAGCAAAGGGGGTAGTGTGGGAACCAGAGTCATATGAAAAGATGTATGTGATGTCCTTCTGTAATCCAACACTGCAATGATGTTTTAATACTAGATAAGACTGATGTCTCAGAGCAGTCTGTTTTTTGGAAACCTGGCAAAGAAGGAAGACCTCTCACCCACTTCATCTTGTCTTGCTTTCGTAAGTAACCAGGCAATAGTAATTCTTTAGATCAGACAGCAAAATATAGTGAGAATAGTTAAGTACTGTTTTTCTGTATCTGTGTGAATCTTTCCATCAGTGTTATTTTGAATATTTCCTGTGATTGAAACTTTGGTGTTTATTGTAAATAGATATTTAGTATTTTCATGTTATTTTATTATTTATTATTAAATATATTTAATCCTTTCATTGTGGCTGGTCTTTTAGAGAATGTTTTTAACCTTTGAGAGTACTTATATTTATTTGGTGACACTGGCCACTCCTGGAAGCCTTGCTGCATTAGTTATACTCTTTATAATTGAGTACCATTGTAAGACCCTTAAAGTAGCTAGCTTTGGAGTGTTCTGGTGGGGGTGGATCTACCTTATAGGCTGGGCACAACTAGTAAATCTGTGCCAGCCTTTCCCAGGTAGGTGTGTGTGTGTGTGTGTGTGTGTGTGTGTGTGTGTGTGTGTGTGTGTGTGTGTGTGTCTGTCTGAAAATCAAATTTCAGAGAATGTGTGTGACAGCTACTTGGAGCAGGGACACAGAGCACAGGTTTCATAGAGAGGGTGGTGGAGGACTTGGCTTGGAACACACGTTTGAAGACTAAACTCTGCAGCTGTCCCAGTGGGAAGTCTTACTGGCGGCCTGGAGAGAGAGAGAGAGAGAGAGGGAAACCTAGCCCCAGGACTATGTGTGTTCCCTGTGTGCTTTGTGCTTGATGCAGAGACCTGCATCTGGAAATACTGTGTGTATCTATTTTTTTTCCAAGTGAACTTCCCTCACCGGTGTCAGTGTAAGGACTGAGACTACTTAATTACTGGCCCAGAGCAGGGGCATCAAAGCAGCCATCTTGAAATCCCATTAAACCTTTAACCTTAAACAATAGCCATATTAAAAACTGAACTGAATGAAATGGGGGTCAGTGAGTAACCTTGTCAAATACCTTTCCTTATCATTATCCTGTCACTTTCTTATCCATTGACTGATACTTTACTCCATGCTTTTTCATATTCACTCTGCATGAAATCAAGCCTTTTTTCCTCAAACCCTTAGAGCTCTACATATTTAGCAATTCACTATGAATGAAAAAGCCTTCAAAATCTTGTATATATTATAACTCACAAGTTTCACCTTTACCCGTTACCTGTCCCTTCCTTGAGCATCATCTTCATAAGCAAGGTACTGTTTGTTTCTCTTCATGTAACAATGCCAAACACTTTTTTCTCTAGTATTTTACCCAACATCTTATTCACCTGAACTGAGGGCTCAAGTATTCTTTCCTGACCACTCACTTTACTTTTCCAAATAAATGTAATTATTAGCTGTACATACCTTCTAACCTTTAATTCCTCACTATTCCTTCTTCGAGCAGTTTTCTAAATATTTATATATATATATATATATATATATATATATATATATATATATATATATATATATATATATATATATACTAGGCCCCTTTCCAAAGGCAATTTTGTTCTTAGCTTTATTTATTAGCTTTCTTATCTTGTATTACCTCAATCCTAGTAATCTCTTTCTTCAATAGTCCCAGCCGTTCCTGCACCAGAACCTTTTCTTGACACCCCTGGCCAATTTCCATTGTACAAGCTCCATATATTTACCTCAGATATTCTTCCATTACCTTCAATATTTCCTTCTGAGCATAAACCTGCTGGCCTTTCTCATTATTCATATTACACATAAAACCTTTTTCCTCTTCACTTTTTAATTTAACGAAGTTGATACACAACTTCCTTTTGGCCTTGCATCAAAATGCAATAATTGTTAATCCACAGTTTCATATTTTCTTAATGTTCCTGTAAGTCTTTGCCCCCATTCTTAATCCTCTTTTTAATTTTCCTCCATGATTATATGAAATAAATACTCCATGTTTCTTTGTAATAAACCTTATTTGCTTCACATACTCCCTTTTAACATCTTCAATTCACCAATCACCAACCAAGTATTAATATCATAAAAAGGCTTCATCTGCAAATGAAATTCCCATGCTAAAGCTAACACTTCCTTAACCTTCTTCTAATTCTGCAGGTTATCATTAAGCCTATTTGCCTACCAACCTCTCAGTATCTGCCCTTCTCACCTTATTTGCAGTCACTACAGTTGTTTTATAATTAATTCCTGTTTCAGCACAGTTTCCCTCCCTCAGCTTGTCTATTAGTAGAAGCAAATTCTGTCATGATAGTTGTATCTAAGTTCTGTAAGCATAACCATTGTTTTCCTGTACCTTGACATCTATCTCTCTTGTCTTTCTCTATGTTGCAGTTTGTGTTCACCACATGTAGTATAAAGTTAATAGTTAAGCAAACCTCTACTTTCAAAAATCAAAAGTCGACAAAGCAGCTGAACAAAAAATAAATAAAAAAAAAAAAAATCCAATGCACAAGGAACTTTATTTAGGCAAGCGGGGCATATGGGTAATTTTGACAATGTTCCTGGATTCAGTAGTGTTTCAGAAACTGAAGATTCTATGGTTAATGTTGAAGAAATGGCTGTTCCATCTTTACCTAAAACTTTTGATAAAGAAAACAGTGACACTGCTATCAAACAGGGTGTTTTTTAAGTTCAGAGAAAGAGCAAAGAACTTGCAAGCAGCAGAAGATGACCAGAAAGAAGGCAAGATTAATGTACGAGTCATCTACAGACAATGATTTTGAATTTATCTAACTGTATTTTAAACAAATTTCATGTTCAACTGTTAAAGTTAGGTTTAAATTTCATTCCCACTAGGCAAGCTGATGTATTTGAAACCATCATTGATTTAAAGAAATTTACCAGGAAGTTAAATCTGAAATATATTTTGAAAGATGTGAGAAAAAACAATAGCATGTTTTTTAAACCTTCTAGCTTTAATCCAGCTTTAATTCATACTATTCAGGTGTTTGAAACAACATTTGAGAATGAGATTCGAGCTTTGCTCAATAAATAGAGTCAATATTATTTTAATAACTTGAATGTTAACATGAGAAATGCCATGAAAGAGTTAGTGACTTCTAGAGACATCAGAATAATGAAAAGTGATAAGGGAGGGCTCACTGTCTTGATGAATCAAAAGGATTATATTAACAAAATGGAATCTATGCTCAGTAATGTGAATGAATATAATATTGTTTTGACAAAGGACATAGAGAAAAGTTTTAGATATGTTAACAGCTTTTTGTATGAAAATTTGATGTGCAGCAACATGGATTCTGCAATGTATAATTTCTGTGAAGTAGAACATCCTAGAATAGGAGTAATATTTGGCATTACTAAGAGTCACAAAAGCCTAACAGACCCCCCCTTCAGACCTATTATTTCTGCCCCGAATTATGTTACAGCGGGTATGTCAAAAATGATTGATGCAATGCGTAGTCCTATTGTTTGCAAAATGAAGTCGTATTTGAGGGACTCTTGGGACTTTTTAGATAGTATCCGGTTTGTGAATGAAGCTCATTTATTCAGTCCGACACAGCACATTATGTTCACTCTAGATGTAGTGTCTTTGTACATGTCTATACCCCATGACAAGGGGATAGAAGCAATGAGAGCATTTTTACAGCAATGCAGCAATATATCTAATGGAGAAGTCAGTTTTTATTGTGATTCTATGGAAGTGATTTTAGAAAATAATTTTTTTACTTTTAATCATAGATTTTATGAGCAAGTTCAAGGAGTTGCGATAGGGTCCCCAGCAGCCCCAGTTTTTGCCAACTTAGTCATGGGGTGGTGGGAACATACCATCTTGGACTCCCTGAAAACTGAATTCAAGGTCATTTATTATAAAAGATTTATAGATGATTTAATTTTTATTTTACATGGAGGGGTTCGAGAAATGCAGTTATTCTGTAACAAGTTGAATGAGGTTTCTGACTTTTTGAAGTTTGTTGTGGGATGTTATGGGAATTCCATTAATTTTTTGGATGTAACTCTGACATGGAATGCATTGGGAGAAAACTTTACTAGTAGTATTTTTCGTAAAGAAACCTTTAAGAATAATTATTTACATGCAACCAGTCAACATCCGAAATTCATGCTGAATAACATACCCAAAAGCCAATTTATACGAGCTAGCAGGATGACGAGTGTTGATGAGACATTTATTAATGAGCTTGAATTCATCATACAATTGTTTTTGGAGAGGGGGTACAGTGAGAGTTTGTTATGGGAAGCAGCTAATGACATTTCTAAGCAACGTGCAACTTTCTATCCACCCATTTTGAAAAATAGACTAACACCCCAAGTTAAGGAAACTGGAAAGTATACTGAAATTTTATGTTTCAGTATGAACATGAGTGTTGACAATATAGGTATACGTAGTATTATAAACAATAATTGGAAGATCCTCGAAGGAAATGCTGATTTAATGGCAGCTATTACGGGGAAACCAAAGTTTGTTTATAGGAATGAACATAGTTTGAAAGGAGCATTTGAAAAGGGGAGAGATAGAAGCACATGTAGCATTAAGAAGGGGCACATTAATAGGGGTATGCACAAATGTCATGATTGTTCTGTTTGTAGGTTTATTTTAGAAGGTCCTTATATTCAACTTCCTCACATACTTAATACTATAGGGGTCCCTGGTAATTTTTGTTGTAAAACAAAAGGAGTTGTTTATATTGCAGTGTGTGACAAATGCTCATAATTTTATATTGGTATGACTACTAGAAAATTAAATGTTAGAATGAAGGAGCATATTTATAATATTAGAAAAAAGGACAAAAACCAAATATTTTATAGACATAGTGTTGAATGTATTGGTTTTAAAAAAATGTTTGTTTTCTATCCTGGAACACTGTGAACCTGATTACAGGAATTTTTTTGGCTCAAAGAGAAACTAGATGGCAAATTAAATTACAGGCGGATCATTTTCCTGGGTTAAATGAAGCCATCAATATTAAATGTTTCTTAAAAGATCGTGAAGCATATGTTTTATAATGTTTGTTATTGTAATGTATTCAATTATGCCCATTCTATAGTGCATAATAGGTTCATAGGTTTATACTAGGCTATCTGCCCTAAGGCATTTATAAGCCTAGCCCAAATTTTTGTGGCTTACGCCACCCCTTATATGAAAAAATACTGTGCCCATTAGTTTGTTGTGCCTCTGTCCAGCAGTGACACAGAGATGATTCCCGGGGTAAACCTACGATCTCCCATCCACAGGTCAAGATTTCTCTTGAACAGAGCCAGCAAGGTGCTCTGCCTCACATGGACCGGGATTTTATTCCACAGCATAGGGAGTCTCTGAGTGATAAATCTATCCCTCCAGCACGTCCTATTTATATCCGTGCTAAGGTTTAAGTCGCTTGCTCTAGTGGTTTTGGTGGATTTGGATTTTTGAGGTGGAGCATGTCCATTAATTCCGGGTTGGACATGGCCTTGTATGTCAGGCACATGTCACCTCTGAGCAGACGGTATGCGACTGAATAGAGCTGGAGTTTCTTCAATCTGGCAGCATATGACAGATTTTGGAGTCCCTTTATCCTTTTGGTGAGGAACTTTGGGGTCTCTCCAATTGCTGCAGATGTCGGGTGAGATACATCCCGAATGGGGCATTGTACTCGATCATTGGTCTGATAAGTGAAGAGTACAGGGGAACAATGACCTCACTAGATCTGGATGTGAATCCCTTCATGATCAGGTGGGCAATGTAGAAGGTCTTTCTAACCACTTTAGCAACGTGAGTGTCAAAAGAAAGGCCACTGTCAACCTGGGTCCCCAGGTCCCTGATAACCTCTTCTGTGCTTAGTGGATTGCCACCTATATGGTAGCTTGGGGTTACCTTGTTTTTCCCGAAGGGTATGACTATACATTTTTGGCGTTTAACTTCAGGCCATGGCTCTGGCACTAGCTATCTGTTTCCGTGAGTCCCTTCTGAAGGATATCCATGTCCGATGCACTTTCCACTATGGCGCCCAGTTTGCAGTCGTCTGCAAACTTTGTCAGCCAAAGTCCTCCCATGTTGGCCTGTACTTCTGAGAAGTAGATGCCGAACAATAGGGGGCCAAGGACCGAGCCCTGTGGGACACCACTTGTGACCGGCTTGGAGTCTGACATAGCACCAGCAACTCTAACCCTGTGGGTTCTGTCCTTAAGCCAGTTTGCAACCCATCTTGTGACATATGGGTTTACATTTAAGCTGGTAAGTTTTTCTACAATACCCGAGTGGGGTATTGTGTCGAAAGCCTTTGCAAGGTCAAGGTAGGCTGTATGGACTGCCTTTCCCTCATCAATGGCCTTGGTGACTGTTTCGAAGAAGTCGACCAAGTTCAAAAGGCATGATCTTCCCTTGACGAAGCCAGACTTTGTCGGGTCCAATGTCTGCAAGTCCCCTATATCTTTGTTTATGAGCTCCATTATGATCCTCTCCAATAATGATGAATGAAGAGTTTGTTTTTTGTAAAGGCTCTTTAATTACGATTTTACACTATGCAATTGATTAATTGATTTTATTTGTGTGCAGTATTTAAATGAATGTTTGATGTAACATTTCTTTTGGTTCTGAAGAAGTTTTTTACGAAAGCGTTGAATAAAGTGGAAGTTATGCTAGTCTGTGGTCTCGTATTTTCCAAACCTCTACTTTGTTCTCCTGAACTATGTTACAGATCCTCACATGCTGTCATTGTCATGAAATCTTCTACAATTACTCTTCCTACATCCACTGTAAAATAATTTGAAACCTTAACTTGACTTCTAGGTTTATTCAGTGTGAAACTCAAGTACATTGTGGAATCTTAAATGACTATAACACCTTCCTAAATGACCATAGCACCTCCCCACCACACACAAACATACAGCACTATTTTCATCTACGTATATGTAATAAATCTGGATCTGTGTTTAATGGTCAAATGGTACGTTGCTCGAACACTTTTCATTGTCAACATACCATTGACCTCCCCTTTTAATGAACAGGCATAGCATCAAAAAATATCATACTGAAGAGTCTTAGTCGGCTGTACATATTGGATGGCCATTCACAGAACCATGCTCTTGTGGGGGGCTGTGCTTCCTACACCCTCCGCTAATTATATATACCATCTTCGAGATCGCACTACAGTGGGGAAAGGGCAAATATTATAATTTGGCCATAGAAACAGAACATCATATATTACTAAGATCACATTATGGTAGAGATAAGGAAATTTTCCCTTTCCCCACTGTAGTGCAATGTTGGAGTTGGTATATGTAATTAGCAGGGGATGTGGGGGCACAGCCCCCACATAAGCAGGGTTCGGTGAACAGCCTACTAATACATGCCTTCTGCTGTTTTGTATGTGTGTGCCGACTATGATTGTTCGGTAAGATATTTTTCGATGCCAAGCCCGTTTGTTAAAATGGACAGTTGATGCTACATTGCCAATGAATAGCTGTTCAATCAACGTACCATTCAACCATTAAACATAGACCCAATAAATCTAATGTCTTGCTCATATGTTATATCCACTTTTAGCAGTTTAAACCATGCTACAAAAGAGTATCTCCTTATCTGAAACTTAAAACTTTAAACATTTACATTTAAGAGTAAATTGCATTTCTTTTTGTCGTGTATACATGCCATATATGTACATTCTTTTTCTTTCTTTTGTGCTTTCTTTTCCCTTTGGCAGATTGCCGAAGTAGATGTTGCTTCTTATTTTTCAGTAGAAGCTTTAGTACAAGCTTCTGAAAAAAAAAAAAAAGCAAATGTGTTGAAAGCTGCTGTTCTCCTACTGAGCACACACACACTTTTATTTGTATATTTAACTTGGCAGTACTCCTTCTCTTCACTGTTCTCCCGTTGTAGTTACACAATCTGTTTATTAATTCAAATGTTTTAATGACATTATCAAGTTGTTCTTCCATGCTTACATAAAAAAATACAATGCACACACTTTTGTTTTGTATGTTCCACTTTCACGTAAATTTCACATTTCTTTTTAGCACAGTCCTTTGTAGTACCACTGAAGTAACATCCCTTAGGTTGCTCAAAATAATATGTAGTACTTTCAGAGCTAATAGTGTGTAATATATGTAGAATATTGGCAACTGTTTATTCTTCCTCTTTAAATTCAACAATGCATTCAAAGTCATCAGTCCATATTCCCACAGGGTCAACAGTTTTTTCTTCTCTTTCACATGTCTGCAGTATAACAGTTCTTTTTTTAACCTTATCACCTGTAATGATAGCTTCCTTTTAGTGAGTAAGTGTTCGGCATCTTCTGGGTACAAATAAGGTTTAAAACTCATTCTCTCTCCAAGACATTTCAATTCTTTCTAAAGAATTCTTTACCATATATATGTCTAAGTAAATCATGCGTCTCAAAATGAACATCAAAGAATAGTTTGGTATCAGGGTAAATTATTGCCCATGTATCTTTTAACTTCAGTCATAATGGCATCACCACATTTGCCAAAAAAGTCACTGGCACTTATTAGGTACTTTTTCTTTTCTAATGCAAAAAACATATGCCAGTCAGTCAGTACCATCCTAACTTTTTATCTTTGCAATATCCACATAGTTTTGCCTTGATTTTTCACTGTTCTTGAGCTGTTCATCCATTCTCACAACTCCAGCAATGCTAGAAACACTGTATTTAGGTTTTCTCTCTTCTGTTCTTACTCCAAACAATTCCTGCCTCTATCAGCCTCTTGGCACTTCAGAATTTCAACCAGAGGCTTATCATTAGTATCTTTCTGCACTTGGTCAGCTGTATAATTCCACAGTCACTTAAGTTCATGGCTGGCTCAGGTTATTCCACCAGCTATAAAAGTGTTTCATTTGCCTGAGTGCCCTTATTTAGGTACATAACCCCAACTTCCTCTTCTACCATTCCAGCATTCATCATATGTTCTTTGAAGTCAGATTTCTTCTTAATGTTCACCATAGCTCTTCACTGAAAACCGCATCTGTGTCAGTTGAGAATTGAGTAGAGAATTTACCTGCTGTCCTAGCCAAATTTCCTCTCTTCAATTTGAATAGAACCTCATGTCTCCTCTGAAAATATGCTATGCCTGATAGGACTAACCCACTTAAAAAAAAAGTAATAATAAATAGTGAGGATCACTTCCTCACCTGTAAGCAATGGGGTAACTAATGTGCTGTTTTAATCACTTCATTCAGATCTTGAAAATCAATAAGTATGCAAATCTTGCCCTACTTCACAACAGTACCTTTGATGTTTATCTGGCTTGTTATATTTTTTGTTTCTTAATGACGCTTACGCTTCCCATTACCCTCATTTCTAGCTCAGCTTTGCTCTTGAAAGCTACTGTCACTTTCCTTGCAGCACATATTACTGGCAGTAGTGTCTTTACCTAATCAAATATGGTGTTCTCTTGGCAAGGTAATCAAATTTATAAATAAGTCAGCATAGTCATGCAGGGTATAACATCTGTATATTGCTGCAGCCTTGCACAGTAAGTGAGATGATTCTGTGACTATGCGTTTGTTCATGTGCATATGTTCTCTGTATTTTTACACTGCAAGTACATTTACCTTGCTTGACTTCTCAAAAGCCTAATGACCCAAAATATTAGGAAAGTTACCATCTTTCCTTAGTGCTACTATTTGAAAGAGGCAGTTGTGTTCTTTGAAAGAGGCATTTTATTTTTTTTAAATGTTTATAGATTCAAGTCACTGCCTTTTGACCCAGTGGCTTTACTTGGAATTTTGAATTCTTTAGTGATAGATTAGCTGCTTTCCTCCCACTGTCTTAAAGCTGCTGTACTTTAAAAGTACTTTCTGACCTAATGTTGCATTCTTCACCTATGTCTGATTTCTTTCCTCATTTAATTTAGAGTCTTGTTACCAACATCCTGCTAACCTGATTGCTTATGTTGATGCACTGTGTCTATATTTTCTTTCTTCATAATATTTATTCACCATTTTAACGGTGGCTACAAATAGCTATTCTCCTTATTATGACTCATCACCTTGCAAATTATTTGGAACAGTCTTTCTCACTTTATACATCTTTATAAAAATGACTATTTCTACCACAGCATCTACAAAACTGATTCAAATGTTGGACACAGTTAGTGTGTCCTTTATAGCCACAACTAGTGCTTAAGGCTTGAATTTCAGCTGAGTCATACTTCCTGTGAACATTGTGCCTTTGTTTCCCATTGACATTACTGTTTTGCATATATTTACATTATTATTTCACTCGCATTACTACTTCACTGGCATTTCATCAGTTAATTCATTTAACTCTGTACTTGTAATTTCACTTACTCTGCATAATGCTCTGCTTTTGACAAAATTAGGTCTACTGTCTTTTCAAAGCCTGTTCCCCTTGTTTAATTATTTCTTACATCACAAACTGTTCTGTCTGTTGGCAGTGTACCTTGTATCGCACCAAATTCACAATTAAGGTTTAAAACTCATTCTCTCTCCAAGACATTTCAATTCTTTCCAAAGAATTCTTTACCATATATATGTCTAAGTAAATCATGTGTCTCAAAATGAACATCAAAGAATAGTTCGGTATCAGGGTAAATTATTGCCCATATATCTTTTGACTTCAGTCATAATGGCATCACCACCATTTGCCAAAAAAGTCACTGGCACTTATTAGGTACTTTTTCTTTTCTAATGCAAAAAACATATGCCAGTCAGTCAGTACCATCCTTTTTATCTTTGCAACATCCACATAGTTTTGCCTTGATTGACCATGTATCGCACCAAATTCACAGATATTGGTTTTAGTCTTTAGTTCAGTTATGTAAGTGTTTGTAATTTCCATTGAGCCCGGATTTCTTATAAAGAGTAAATTATAAATATATGTTGTCTAGGCTTACAATAATTCCCTCATTTCCCCCCAACCACTAGCTTGGTCATCTGTTTCCTAACCTTTTTTCTTTGTCCGCTGTATGCATACCTGCACCAGCTGTATTGATTTTACTGTTATAGCAGCTACTGCTAATTAGTTGCCCCCTCCAATAATTTTTCTGCTACCAAAGCATAATTTTTGCTTCAGAGTTGTACCAAACTGTAGCGACGCAGACTGGTCTTTTCTGCTATACTCTGATTTGTTTTACCGTCACAGGACAGGTCTTCCTTAATTAAATAAATAAAGAACACTGCGCTAACTCAGGTTGTTGTCTTAGACATAGTCTACCCTGAAATTGGATCACTTGCCTTTTCTGACTTCCCTGATTGCTTTTCTCTCGCTCCCCACCACTGTCATGAGTCAGCCCTTTCCCTACCCCCGTCTCCCACTCACCCCTGATACTCCTACATTTATTTTAACTTAACCACACCCACCACTATAGATTGTCCAGTCACTAACCTCAACACATATACCCACCCACCAACACACTGCTCAGTAAGTACCAGCCTCCTCATTACCCATTTATACTACTCCTTCCTCTAGCTTCTACCAAGTATTCACATTTAGGTGTGCACGTCAACTTACTACTCCCCGACTTCTTCATAAATATATTAAAATAGCAGTCAAACACTCAAACTCACTATTATAGTCAGTATCGTTCCTCAGACTTAGCAGTGATATCCACCCAAATCTGGACCCCAAAGTTAATAAACAAGGACCAAACACACCACCCTTCCACATACTCATGTTACTGCTTATCCGTCCCATGAACCATCTGACGTTTTAGTTCTCAGGAGCCTGGCAAGTAAAATACACAAATTCCATACTTCTCTCTCATTCTACTCTGCAGATATAGCAGTTTTAACCGAAACCTGGCTAAAACCTGAGATAAGCACCAATGAAATTCTTACCCCCAGGCTACAACATCCACAGACTGGACAGAATAAATAAATGCAGTGGAGGCATAGCTGTTATTTATAAAAACACACTCAAACTAGAATGCTTGGAACTAAACCTGCCAGGACTCAGTAATGAAGAGGTATTATTTAGTCAAATTAAAATAAATCCCAATAAATGCATAACTATTATAGCAGTTTACATCCCTCCTGCAAAGAATCCCACCATAATTGAAAACTTCCTTCATTGGTCATCCTTAACATTCCTCAGGAAACCATAACAATGGGGAACTTTAATATGGACTGGTTAATTTGCACCTCAGATAACCCCTCAGACAACTTGTATGGATTCCCCCAACTAATACAATCCCTAACTACAGTCGACAAAAACACCAATAGACAGTCAATCCTAGACTGGGTTTTAACCAATAAATCCTCACTTGACTATCAGTCAGGTTGCCTTCCTGATAGCATTAGCGACCACTTTACCTGCTCAGACAGTGTCTATACCTACACCCTTCCAGAAATACTATATATAGACAAATTCATAACAGAAAAAAAAATTTCACCTCAAACATTTATATTCATCCTTCAGCCTCCGACATTGTGACTGGACCTCACTAGCATTACTCCCCCCTAGATACTGCCATACTGTATTTTAATATTACATTCCTAGACATATTAAACAGCCATGCACCTCCTAGGACTAGCATGGTAAAATCAAACTATGCTCCCTGGCTAACAAAAGATACCAAACAGTTACTTAAGATCAGAGATGAAGCTTGGGCACAATATCAGTCCAACAAAAACCAAGCCACGCTAGATAATTATTGGCAACTAAGGAATAAAGCCAAGAAACAGATCATGAATGATAAAAAAATCTTACTATATTGTAACCCAGCAAAAACACCAGACAATCCTAAAAAATTCTAGACTGCTGTAAAACAACTGCAGCAATCTCAGCAATCATTGACTCCAACCCCTACCACTAGAAATCCTATGGACAGTATAGCTACCCAATGTAATACTTATTTTACTATTTCCATATTGTCACTAACCAAAAATAACAGCAGTGCTTCTCTAACCATTGCAAGAGGTCATGAGAAGACTACCAGTGCCTCCTTCTTCAAGCCCGTACAAACCAGCACCATAAAAAATGCTCAACAAACTTAAACCCACATCCCTTGATGCTAATAACTTACCCACTGAATACCTGAAGTTAGCTGCTGATGCTATCTCTAATCCTGTCTCTTGTTTTGATCAGTTGTACCATTACAGAACAACATGTTCCCAAAATCTGGAAAATATCCTATATCATACCACTTCATAAAAGTGGGACTTCTACAGAGCACTCTAACTGCAGGCCAATTGCAATTCTGTCTCCTCTATCCAAAATTTTAGAAAATGCATCTACTTTCAGCTCATGAACTACCTACTATCCAATAACCTTCTAACCAATTCCCAACATGGCTTCTGATCCAATCCTAGTCCTACTACTGCCTTCTTAAGTTTCACAAACACAATTAACCAATTCAGAAGTAATGGTCATCTTGTTTAATAATTCTCAACCCTAAAACTAAGCCAATCTGCCCTTGCATGGTTCTGTGACTACCTGTCTGACCAACAACAAGTTGTCAAATGGCAACATGATTTCTTCTGTCTGTTACCTGTTACGTTAGGCATTCCACAGGGTTCAATCCTAGGCCCACTCCTTTTCAGCATCTTCACCAGTAAACTCCATACTGCCACCTACCTAGCCACTGTCATACAGTATGCAGATGACTCCACATTCATCTGTGTGGCACCCTCATTCTCTCAACTCCAAGAAATAACCCAGCATTCCTTCTCTGCTGTAGAATCTTGGCTGTCTGACTCTCAGTTAATTCGTAATCCCAATAAAACTAAACTAATATTATTTTCAAATAACAAAACCTCAAACTCCCTATCCTCCTTCCTAATCTGTTCATCCAGTAATACCAAAATAGATCCTGTATCACAAACAAAGCTACACGGTGTCAGAACTGATAATAACATGAAATTTGATAAATACTTATCCCTAATCAAAAAAAGACTCCCATAAAACTAGGCTGTTTATATAGAATCAAACCATACCTCACCAACTCCACTAGGCTATCACTTGCCAGGACCCATCTACTCTCTACCCTAATTTACACCTCTTCTATCTTTACCAACCTGAAGAAAACAGATGTAGAAAAACTAGAAGCCAGCTGCAGTAAGACTGCCATACAAACTCCCTGTAAAGATCCCATCATTGCACTGCTTTATGTCAACTTGGCTTGTTAGGGTTATTCAATCTCCTAACCTTCACTCAACTTACAACTGCCCATAGCACAGTATACCAGCCTAGTAAGTGTCTGGCACTTCATAATCTACTTCAAACTCATTCTAATAAAAGACACAACTTAAAAATAATTTGAATATATTTATACGCCCCATGGATAAAGGCGGGGCTATTGTTATAATGGATACCAGCTTTTATCTTGATAGTATGTTTGAAATGTTGAATCAACGTGACGCATATAAACCCCTAGCTAAATATGATGTTAATGGTTTTGTTCAAGCTATACATGTTAGTTTGTTTGATTTATTGATGTCTGGGATGGTGACTAAATAGCTCTATGATTTTTTTGTATGTGGAGCATCCAGTCATTCCATCATTTAATGGGTTGCCAAAGATACATAAGGCGGAAGCCAGGCCTCCTATGAGACCTATCGTGGCCGGTAGGGGCTGGGCTACCAAGCCACTATCTATATATGTGGAACGAGAACTAAAACCCTCTCTATCAAAGGCACCAGCAGTACTAAAGGATACTGAAGAATTTTTGTGTAGGTTTAGTGAATGTACGGATGGATTGAATTTGAATGATGGTAGTTACCTTTTAGTAATGCTAGACATCAATACTCTCTTCACTGTCATACCCAATGTTTATGGTATTGACTCTTATCAGGAGTTTCTTGACTAGAGATTGAGTTGATATGTGAATTACTGGATACGATATTGAAATACAACATATTTCTTTTTAATGATAGATATTTTCTTCAGGTGCAGGGTGTAGCCATGGGCACACCCTGCGCCAATAGTTATGCTAATCTTGTATTCGCTGAATGGGAGGATGAGATAGTCTTCCCTGAACACATTTTTAAGAACAGCCTTATCTTCTACAAGCGCTTTGTAGATGATATTTTTATTTTGTGGAGGGTACAGATGTCCTTCTCAATGAGTTCATTGATTATTTGGAATCCCACAGTGTTTGTTTTAGATTCACTAGACATACTTCTCTGGATTCTATTTCTTTTCTTGATACTATAGTAAGTATAAAGACTGATGGAAAACATGATTCTTTTATGTTCAGGAAGGAATGTAGGAGGAATGGGTTGCTTGCTAGGGATAGTATGCATCCCAAGAGAACATTTGGAAACATTATGAAAGGACAGTTTCTGCGAGTGTCGAGGCTACATACTTCTGATGATGATTTTAAACAAGCCAGGGACTCACTAGCTGATGAGTTATTGGCGAGGGGGTAGCACAGAGGTGATATAGAATGGACAAATGTATGAGGTCAATGACTTAAGGGGAATGACAGGCACGCCATACTTTGCTCAGAAAGAGGTGGTATATTCTAGGAAGGTTAACAATAGACCAAAATGCAGGCTCTCCCTTAAGTTTAGCAGTACTATCAATTCTGTCTGTGATATTATTAGACAGAATTGGTCGATTCTACGTTCAGATGAATTGGTTTCCAGGGTGGTTGGTGAATGTCCTAGATTCATTTTTAGGAATAATATGACACTCAAGAGCGAGCTTTGTTATAGACCTTTTATTAAGGCACACAACAATTTGGTTAGACCTGGTACTTTCCCCTGTAGAAGCTGTAGAGCATGCAGCTATGTGTCATGTGGCAATTCTTTTGTTCGCCCTGTTACTGAGGAGCGTTATTCATTTAAAGTACATGCTGATTGCAGGACAGTTAATTTGGTTTATCTGGCTACCTGTAGTGCTTGTACATCATACTATGTGGGTAAAATGAACCAGATGTTTAAAGAGTGAATATTGCAACATTTGAGTGACATAAGACGTAAGAGTAGCCTAAATGCCTTATACAAACATATAAGAAATCATGATGGGCACTCTTATGTTTACTGCCATTGACGTAGTCTCTGATTCATTGAGGGGAGGAGATGTTAATCACACAGAGTGCCTGGAGATGAAATGGATAGCTACTTTGCAGGCAAATAGACCTCCAGGTATAAATTATACTGTGCCTTTAAAACCAGCTTTGAAATCCAGACCTCTGCATCACTAATTGTCTGTTCTCTATGATTGGATGTCCTGTTATTTAAAAGTATTGCTAATGAATTGTTTGTTTTAGGATCTGAGGAAGCAAATATTGTGAAAGCGCTTATCCGTTGTGTTTTAATAAAACAGCTTTAATTATTGATCTGTCTGTTGGATTTATTCTCACAGCCTTGGTGGTCGCACTGTGTATATTTTGCTTTAAAAATGTTCTACTACAACTCACAAAATCTAATAACAGTTGTGGGGATTCTCTCTACTCCAGCTGTATCTCCAGGACTTGTAACTCTGTCATCCAACATATCCTAACAACTGCAAACCCCTCATAGTTCACAAAACTTCTTAAGACTCAACTAACTGACTCCTGGCTTTGCTTATTTTCATTACCTGGCTGATTATCATCCCTCCTGTACTGTAGCCTTCACACCTACACCTCTGTTACCTCCTCTACTGATTCTTATCTAGCTATCTGATGTAACCCTAACTCATCTCATGTAATACGTCTTTCCCAGCACTACCGTACATTCTCTCTCTAATCTCCCTACCTCCTACACTTACTCTCATACTAATATTTCTTTCCTGTGATCCCTGTAATAAATCAACAATCTTAGCTCTTCAACAATGCCTTAGATAGTGTTTACTGTACACAACAAATGTCATATCTACCTAGATTAAGTAAACCTAACATATAATACTCTTAGCAAGTTGCATTATCCACTGTATGTAAATGCGTGGCTACTAACATGTATTTTGTAACTATTTTTATGTATATGTGTTCCTTAGATTTTCCAATTGCTCTACTTTGTACTTAATGTGTAGTCTGCTTAGTTTACATTGGAGCTTTTATCCCTGGACTTCCACTGAAAATGGACATCTGTCCAGTTGGACTATCCCGGTAAACAAACTACGAGCAGGACCTTCAACAGACCACCACGGCTCCACTGTTAAAACAATCTCTTTAGTCAACATATTAAAAGCACAAAGTGACAGAGACTGTTAAAATAAAACAAAAAGCAGAAACAAATCAAATTCCGATAAGCACTTTCGGCTAAAATAGCCTTTTTCCGGTCATAAATACATTTCCTGCTTCTAAAACTATTTAAAGAGCAAACAACCAATCCCAAGTCCAAGACAGAGCCGCATCCTTTTAAATGACCAATGGTGTTGACTACTAATCATAAAAACCTTGAATGTAAAACAACCTATCACAAACTCAAGATAGGCTCATGGCCACATCTTCTGCCAACAGAGTAACATCCAATCAAGGCCATCGTGTAAATCAAGCCCCCTGATGTAAACCAATCACCAGCTTTCTCGTTCGACAAGGCTAGGGCTATACTATACAAGCCCGAAAATCAAAGCGTACTCATGGTTGTCCCTTTAACATATAGTGTTTAAAGATATTTTGAGCCTTGACATCAAAATAAAAGGTGAAATTCAAAACAATGCCCACAACCTGTCACAAACTCAGGATAGGCTCATTGTCATATCTTCCGTCAATAGGGTAACATCCAATCAAGGCCACCATGTAAATCAAGCCTTTTGGTATAAACCAATGATCAGCCCTCTCGTTTGACAAGGCTAGAACTATACAAGTCCGAAAATCAATGCATTCTCATGGTAGCGATCGATCACTTATACCCCTTTGCCAAAAAGTATTTAAAAATATTTTCAGGCCTTGGCATCGAGATGAAAACAAAGTTCAAAACGATGTGCATGGTAATTGCACGGCTAGTATCTGCAGTCCTAGGATCTCACAGGGGACATACCATATAGAGCCGGAAAGCAATACATTTACATGTTAGCGAATGGTAAATACATGTAAAATAAGCAAACAAATAAATAAATATTGCTGCAATTTGTGTTTTTTACATTTTTGAAATGCAAAAGTATTACATGCTTTCAAGGCTTCTTCTCTAGCAATATGCGGACATGTGGCAGATTGTAACTTTTAGGCTTCACGACTACTCTTGAATTGAATTGAATTTCTGGATCCAGTGCTTTCATTTTATTTATTTTTTTTTTGTTAAATTGCCTCTTAGTGATAAAATTTCTGGTAACTGCATTTGTACCATCATCATTCCTTGAAAATATGAAGTGCTGTAATAGCTCTTTTAATGAGTTGTGTGGCAACTTTAATTCAAAGCAGGAAAGAATTTTGAACTGTAAATTATATTTCTTTACTGTAGCCAGCTTAATGTCTTGAAAACAAACATGTTCAGTTCTATCATAGTACAATATTTATAATAAATAGGAATGCATGTGCAAACATTGCAGTAATTTTTCTTTGCAGTTACCGTCTGCCTTCATAAGCATTTTTTGTATTTATTAGAATGGGTGTGTTTCTTGTCTTTTTTCTTTTCAAACTTTAGAGCTGTTTTAGTAGTGCAACTGACATGCTTTTGTAATGAACATGTGCAAAAAATGCTGTAAATATTGTTGCACGCTGGCACCATAGCAGGGTGTAGTAATATATTTTATAATATATCTCTTGCAACTGAAATACATAGAGTGGCATCAGAATTGAAGGGTTGAACAGGACAAGTCAGATGAATTTCTGGATACAGACTTTTCTTCCTTGGAATTGCAGTTGGAGGATTTCCAGCTATAGATGCATCCCCTGCAGAAAATCAGGGTCTAGTCCTTAGTCCATCTTGTGTAGTACTTGCAGGAATGCACTGGCATCTCACTTTGTTGATGGTGTATGTACATCACATAAATGTGCCTGCATTGCTGGATGGGAATGCCACTAAGTTTCAAGAGTTAATGTATAAAAAGAAATCGTATAGCCTCTGTATGGTAACAACTTTTGCTGTTGCCCATCAGTCCCACAACTGGCTCCACTGGAGTGAAGTGATGGTAATGAAAATACCCCATGGAAAGGAAGGACTCACTTTGTAGGGTAACTTGAAGGACTGAAGCCAAGAGGATAGGTGGCTAGAACAAAGAGGCAGAGGGGGTGTATCATTCTGGATGCAGGCTGCCATGCAATACTGTGGGCAGAAAGGTCATAAAATTGCCCAAGAATTAAATTCACCTTTCATACTTCACCCTCTGTTTATTGTGAGTCATCATCCAGCACAAACAGAGTACTCTAGTCCTACCATACAAGATATTTCATGTATCATGCAAATCATGCCCCCATATACTCCATGTATCCATTTTTTTCTGTGTTTTGTTAGGTTACTGTTATTCATCGACTTTAGGGGTGGGGTAAGATTAACTACCCACATTTAGGAGGATTGTATGGGCTTTTGTGAACTGAGTGTTTCGTGGGTGCGTTAGGATTTGTTAGTTTTAGTTATGTTTTTTAATTAGTTTACTTTTAGGTAATTTAGATAGAATTTAATATGTTTTGTGTGCAGTGTTGTTTTCTGATTGGCTAGCAGTAGTGCTTTATAGTTCTTTTATTTAATTTTTTTGTTTTAGTATTAGATTTTATTTTTGTGAGGTTTAAGGGAGCTAAGCTGTTTTGGGATTGTGTATGTGCCTTTTAGGTGTGGTGTATGCAAAATTTTATTTTGGTTTTTAGCGAACTGCTTATATATGGTAGATTTCAGGGAATTTTAATATGCTTTTACTTCAGTTTTTTTAGCAAACCGCTTATATATGTTGGATTTAGCAGAATGTTATATGGTTGGTGATGAACTAAAGGCATAGATCATTTGTTGATTATACACAGTAATAGTGTAGATAAACGTCTAACAATGCTGCAAGAATGTAGATAAAAATTATCTGCAGTATGTATCTTGTGTATCTGCCATTAGGATAAATATGTAAAGCACAATATGCTTACAGAGGTATTGGCTTCAGTGTTTCTTCTCCCCCACATCCACATCCTGCCGTGGAACAGCCATCTATTTCTGAAAACTTTATAGGACTGACCATAGGGAGTGTTATTTTCTGACAAGAGTTGGACCCCTTCTACAGGCTGCTGGGGCAGTGCCAACAGCCCATTGTTTTTTTTTTCTTTGCTTGACTACTGTAAGGAGATTATGAGGTTCAAGAGACAATGGTATAATTGCTTGCTTTAGGGGTGGGGTAAGATTAACTACCCACATTTAGGAGGATTGTATGGGCTTTTGTGAACTGAGTGTTTTGTGGGTGCGTTAGGATTTGTTAGTTTTAGTTATGTTTTTTAATTAGTTTACTTTTAGGTAATTTAGATAGAATTTAATATGTTTTGTGTGCAGTGTTGTTTTCTGATTGGCTAGCAGTAGTGCTTTATAGTTCTTTTATTTAAATTTTTTTTTGTTTTAGTATTAGATTTTATTTTTGTGAGGTTTAAGGGAGCTAAGCTGTTTTGGGATTGTGTATGTGCCTTTTAGGTGTGGTGTATGCAAAATTTTATTTTGGTTTTTAGCGAACTGCTTATATATGGTAGATTTCAGGGAATTTTAATATGCTTTTACTTCAGTTTTTTTAGCAAACCGCTTATATATGTTGGATTTAGCAGAATGTTATATGGTTGGTGATGAACTAAAGGCATAGATCATTTGTTGATTATACACAGTAATAGTGTAGATAAACGTCTAACGATGCTGCAAGAATGTAGATAAAAATTATCTGCAGTATGTATCTTGTGTATCTGCCATTAGGATAAATATGTAAAGCACAATATGCTTACAGAGGTATTGGCTTCAGTGTTTCTTCTCCCCCACATCCACATCCTGCCGTGGAACAGCCATCTATTTCTGAAAACTTTATAGGACTGACCATAAGGGAGTGTTATTTTCTGACAAGAGTTGGACCCCTTCTACAGGCTGCTGGGGCAGTGCCAACAGCCCATTGTTTTTTTTTTCTTTGCTTGACTACTGTAAGGAGATTATGAGGTTCAAGAGACAATGGTATAATTGCTTGCTAAAGAAGTTCTGCAAGTCTCCTAGCAGGCACTGGTGCAATCAGCTCACCAAATGCCAGTAGCAGTCAACATATCACTGTTGTTAAATTAGCAGCAGGAGGTGTTGGAGCATTGTGAAAAGAAATCCACTGATGTGAAGAACCCTCATCATCATCGCACCTTTCCTCATTAGACCCATGGCACCACTATAGAAAAGGCATGATACAGTTGACATTCATGTCATTTATGAAAAGGAAGACTGTATGGGAATTTTCTTTAGACACAGGTTCTACTTGTCCATGTGGCTGCCCATCATTTTCCTGTGATCCAAATTCAAAAGACAAGAAAAAAATCTCCATAGTGTAAGGCTTGAATGATCTGTTCTTTGGAGAAGTACGGCAAGTAATGCAAGAAGTAAATCACTGTAACATAAAGGGAATCAGACAAATTATCCAACTGTTATTGATATACATTTTGAAATGCACTCATAGTGGGAGTGATGTTCTTCGTGTTTCACTGTTGCAGTCCTGACTATTGGGATTTCCTGCCCTGAAAGCCCTCAGTCGGCACAACTACCAGAGAAAAATCTTTCCTGCTTCCAGGCTGATGGACACCCAGACCAACGTCAGTATGCTCAGGTATAAATGTAGCCCACCTGCATCAGAACTTTTTCTTTTCTTCTTTTCTTTCCACGGAAGACCTGAAGCATGGAAGCAGCATTCAAGTGCAGTGGTCAGGCCATACCAGAGAGAAGTGTCGTCAGACAGATAAGTACCCCATTGGGGAATTTTTTCTTTCTTTGTTCATGTCAATAACTGTCTCTGTTGTGGAAAGCAGATCCCACACATAGACTTTCTTTCCCTTTGTGTTACTTGCCTAGGCCCTGTCATTTTTGTGTGCAATTTAATACTAGAACTATCAGGCGTAGGGCTGAATTTCTTGCAGAGTTTCTTAGCCAACAATCTGTTCAACCATCGTTTATGGCATCTGTCAGTCGTACTGAGTTTGACCAGCCTAAGTGCAAGAAAGATAAGAAGCAAAAGCATAGGCCTTTGTATGACAATCCACCTCAGCCTGACTCTCCTTCCAGCCTTGTAATTCTTGAACAAGGTAAGGCACCTACACAGCCCCCCTTAGCTTTCAGAACCGATGTCTTAGGCCTCTGTTGAGACCCTTTCAGAGTCTGACATGGCATCTCTCCCATCCACTTCTATGCAAGCCTTCAACATAGGCTCGTCAGTTGGGTCCAGGACCTCTCAGCAGGCCTTGGCTTCCAAAGAGCGTGCATTGCCCGGAGACTCGGCAGTGAGGCCTCGGCTCATTACAGCTCCGGTGCATTTTCAGCATCCTTGAGAGACGGGCATGAGGGCGCCGGACACTCTTTGGCCTAAGACCTCAGCCACTCCTAGGAGGCCTTTTGCATCTAGGCCTGCACATAGGCCTTCTGGCTCAGCTCCACAGGGTTCTCAGCAGGAGCTCATCAGATTAGCAGAAGATCTTTCTCTTGTCAGGTCTAGACAAACTGTATCCACTGGAAAAGGGATGAAACTTCTGAAACTTATCAGGATCCCCCCATATCTGGGGAGGACTCAGACTCAGTAGACTCAGGGTCTGAAAAGGGCCCTTCATACACTTCCTATGAGGGCTCTGACTCTGAAGAGATCCTCCCTCCTGCCTCCCCACCAGAGGATTTCACATTTGGGGAAACGATCCATGCCATGAGACAGCATTTCCAGTGGGAGGCTGAGGATTAACCAAAGGCTAAGAAGAGAGTTAGGGAGTTCCTAGACCTACCGGAACATAAGCCTTTGGCTGTCCCTTCAGTTCTGGAAGTGGTGGATGATGTCTTTCAGGAATCTTCTCTTAAGTCAGATTCTCTACCCTCTGCCCCTTGAAAACCAGACAGGTTTTACCATTTTCAGGACTCCCTCAGATTTCTGTACAAAACCCCCTCTGCTGACCCTGAAGTGATCACACTAGGGCCTAAGGGAGCCAGAGCCAGTTCTTCCAGAAATCCTCTTCCTACAGATAAAGAGAACAGGGCCCTTGATAGGTTCGTCAAGAAGGTCTGTACTTCTGCCACTCTCATTATGAGGGCCCTCAACTGCCAATTTCATATGAGTAGGTATAAGCAGACTATCCTTGACCAACTTAAACAGAAGGTGTTTGCCAAAGAACTATCATAGCTCTGCCATGCTAGTGCACAGGTTGCTAAGCATTCTCTATACTGTGGATATTTATTTATTTATTTATTTTACATTTGTTGACCGGGCTAGTCTAACTGGATATATGTCCATTTTCAGTAGAGGCCCGTGGAGAAAAGCTCCAAACATGAATAGTGGCAATGTTAAACATATGTAAAAAAGGCATTTAAAATCACATAAAGTGAAAACATTGGTAAAAAGAAATTATAATACTCAGGTTATAAACTCTGAAAATATTACTGTAAAAATTATACTAAAAAAACCCAAAATTATTAGAGTAAAGAAAACAATTATACTAAATACAATAGTGGGTATCAGTACAACCCAATAAAGAGAGAGAAAGGGTTTTATGTTATATAAAATTACTAAGAAGAAAAGAATAGTACCTAGATTAGGTGGCATAGGATAGAGGAGCAGGGAAAGGAGTACGAGAAGGAAGGGGGAAGGATAGAGGAGCAGGGAAAGGAGTAAGAGAAGGAAGGGGGAAGGATAGAGGAGTAGGGAAAGGAGTAAGAGAAGGACGGGGGAAGGATAGAGGAGTAGGGAAAGGAGTAAGAGAAGGAAGGGGGAAGGATAGAGGAGTAGGGAAAGGAGTAAGAGAAGGACGGGGGAAGGATAGAGGAGTAGGGAAAGGAGTAAGAGAAGGAAGGGGGAAGATATCAGTCTGGGTTAGCACAAGGACAAAGCCAATGAGTTTTAAGATGTTCTCTGAGGTATTTTTTTAAATAGAGGAGTAGACGCTAATATTGATAGTTCAGAAGGAAGTTTATTCCAGTTTTTACCTGCTGTGTTAGAGAAAAGTGAGTCACCAGCTTTGTTGTTGGATTTAATTGTGGAAACTAGGAGCTTGTTAGCAGAGCGTAGTGTAGCAAGGTTTTTATATGGTGTAATCAGATTAGAGAGGGTAAGGGTGTTGTTAGGGTGGTATAGGATCTTTTGAGTGATAAGTAATTGTTGACAGAGTATATGGTTTTCCAGTTCTAGCCATCCAAGTTGTTTGAGGGTGAGGCAGTGGTGAGTTTTGAAGGGGGAGCATGTAATGAATCTAGCTATGCTATTATAACAGGTGACAAGTTTGGAGAGGTTATTTTTTGATAAGTTAGTATATATAGCAGAGACATATAAAAGGGTAGAAATTAGGTGGGTTTGTGCAATAGTTTTCCTGGCAGTAAGGGGTAAGGAAGGGTTTAATTCTATAGACGGTACCGAGTTTTTTGTTAATGGACTTTATGGTGGTGTTGATGTGGTCATCAAAGTTGAGACGATTATTTTATTTATTTTTATTATTTTATTATATTTTATTTTACATTTGTTGACCGGGCTAGTCTAGCTGGATATATGTCCATTTTCAGTAGAGGCCAGGGGAGATAAGCTCCAAAAATTGTAATCTCTAATGATAATAAGTAAAAAAAACATTAATGAACTACATGTAAAGTAGATAGTACAATGGTTATGGAATAACAAAAAGAATTGTAGGTCATGACATACATGGAGAATACAATAACATATACAGAGAGTAGGGATATAGGAAAATAAGATGAAAAGTAGATATTTAGAAGGAGTTACAGGTCAGTAGATGCTGATTTTGACATAGAAATTGAGAAATTTCAGATGTGAAGTAAAGTCAGGGGTGAAATAAAGTTAGTCAGGATTAGTACAGGGGCACAGCCATTGTGTTTTGAGGTATATCTTGAGTTTCTTTTTAAAGGGAGATTTGGAGGGAATAGATGAAAGTTCAGAGGGAAGCAGGTTCCAATCTTTTCCAACAGTGTTAGAGAAAAGGGAGTCTCCGGCCTTGTTGTTTGACTTGACAGTGTCTATAAGACGTTTGTGTGCAGATCTTAGGGACTTTAGGTTATGGTATGGACGAATCAGGCTGGATAGTGTAGGTGTTTTTGTCAGGTTGATACAGAATTTGATGGGCTAAGCCAAGTTGGTTAATTTTTAGTTGCTGCCGATATTCCAGCCAGCCTAGTTATTTTAAATTAGTACAGTGGTGGGTTCTGTAGGGGTTTCCTGTGGCAAATCTGGCTATGTTGTGGTAGGAGATTTCTAGTTTTGATAGATTCTTTTTTGATAAGTTGGTAAATATGGGAGAGGCATAGAGAAGGGGTGAGATAAGGTGGGAGTGGGCGATAGTTGTTCTAGATTCTGGAGTGAGGAAAGGTTTGATTCTGTAAAGAGAGCCTATTTTCTTGTTAATGGTTTTAAGTGTGTTGTCAATATGGGTATCAAAGTTAAGGTTATTGTCAATGGTAATGCCTAGTAGTTTGGTAGTAGAGTCTTGTGATATAGGTGTGCCATTTTTTGATGTTATAGTAAAATCAATATGGGGAGATTTGCTGGAAGGTGTAAAGAGGAGCAGTTTAGTTTTTTTAGGGTTAAGTAGTAGACAGTGCTGGGAAAACCATTCTTCTACAGAGTTAAATATGTGTTGTGTGAGGGAGTGAAGGTCTGATACAGATGTGGCTGAGCAGATTAGTGTTGAATCGTCTGCGTATTGGATACATGTAGCTTGGGGAGCAACTTGGTGTAGGTCATTGATAAATAAAGAAAATAGGAGGGGACCTAGTATAGACCCTTGTGGGACACCAATGTTGACAGGTAGTTGGGAGGATAGAGTGGAGTTCCAGAGTACTGCTTGATGTCTGTTACTTAAGTAGGACTTAAACCAGTTAATAGATTGGGTATCAATTGATAAGGATTGAAGAATGCTTATGAGTATTTGGTGGTTGACCATGTCAAAAGCTTTGGATAGATCTAAGAAAAGTGCAGAGGAAAGGGTGTTGTTACGATTTTTGTTGATTGTGTCTGTAAAGGAGAGGAGGGCAGTGGTGGTACTGTGGGATGGTCTGAAACCATGTTGGGTGTTAGAGAGTAGGTTATTTTGGAGAAGGTGGTGAAGCAGTTGCTTGTGGATACACCTTTCCATAATTTTAGATAAGGGTGAAAGAAGGGCTATAGGGTGGTAATTAGAGATTTCAGTAGAATTTCCACCCTTATGAAGTGGGATAATATGAGAGATTTTCCAAAGTTTAGGCACATATCCTTCAGTGATGGTTCTGTTTATCAGTATTGAAACTGGGAAGGCTATTGATTTAGCTGCTAATTGCAAGTATTCAACGGGTAGTAGGTCAGCAGAAGGAGTACATGGTTTGAGTTTTTTGAGAAGGGAGAGAATATAAGTTGTAGGGACAGGTTGAAAATGAAATGGTGGGGGTGGGTTTGGTTAGACATGTTTGTGCTTTTGATGGGGAGTTGACTTGCTAAGGTTTGAATAGTTTCGGTAAAGAAGGAATTAAAGGAATTTGCTGTTTGGTTGGGGTTACTTATGTCAGAGCCTTGTGGGTTGGGTGTGACAGGTTTACTTGGCTGTAGTAATTGATTTATGTTTGCCCAGAACTTTTGTGGGTTATTTTGGCGAGTATGTTGAGGTTTCAGGTAGTAGCTTTTCTTATCGTTCATTATTGCTTTTTTGGTTTCATTTCTCAGTTGCTTAAAGATTTGGTAGTCTGCTGTGTTTTTAGTTGCGAGATTTGTTCCAGGCTTTATTTCTGAGAGTGATTTTTTGTTTGGTTTCAATTGAGAGCCAGGGGGCAGATTTAGTTCTGATTCTAATGGGGCGTGTGGGGGCATGGTAATTGAGTATGGTCAGAAACTTAGCATTAAAGAAATCTACAGCTTCATCAAGAGAAAGGTGTTTTAGAGGTGTCCAATTACATGCTATCAGTTCATTTTGAAATAGTTCTAAGTTAAAATTTTTTTTGGATCTGATTGTTCTGGTTATGTTTTGGGTAGGAGGGTTGGTTTTGAGCCTGATGATGTAGGTTAATAAGTGATCACTTATATCATCAGGGAGAGTTCCTGTTTCATAAGTATGGGGTTGATTGTTGGTGAGTATCCAGTCTATGGTACTTTCCTTTTTGTTAATTTTATTTATTCTAGTGGGGGAGATGATGGTCTGAGAGAATCCATAAAGGTTAATATGGCTAGTAGGTTGTTTGTTGTTACAAGATTGCCAATCGATATTAACGTCACCTAAGATTATTGTTTCTTGGGGTAAGTTTAGTGATAGCCAACAAAGGATCTTTTCTATGGTGGAAATGTTATTTCCTGGGAGAATGTAAATGCAGATAATAAAGATTGATTTGACTGTGTTTATTTCAAGTTTGGTAATGAGAATTTCAACATTGGAATCCTGGAGAGGTTTATCAATTGTAACTCCTAGTAGGCGGGTTGTAGAGTCTGGGGTTATGTTGGCAGCATTGTTAGAGGTTACAGAGTAGGATGGAGTGGGTGATTTATGAGTAGGGGTAAAAAGGAGTAGTTTTGTTTTTTTGGGATTTAGTAGGAGACAGTGTTGGATAAACCAGTTTTCAACATTATGAAGAACAGTTTGGGTGAGGGACTGGAGAGAGTCTATGTCCTTGTCTGAACAAATTAAGGTGGAATTGTCTGCATATTGAATGCAGGTGGCTTGAGGAATATTTATGTGTAGATCGTTAATAAATAAGGAAAACAGAAGGGGACCTAAGATAGAGCCTTGGGGTACCCCAATATTAACAGGAAGTAGTGAAGACAGATTGTTATCCCAAAGGCCTGCTTGCTATTATTCAGATAAGACGTAAACCATTGTAATGCTTGTGGTTCAAGAGGAAGGATCTTTAGTTTGTCTAAAAGTAAGTTATGGTTAAGCATATCAAAGGCTTTTGACAGGTCAATGAATACTGCAGAGGAAAAGGAGTTATTGTTGCGATTTTTATTTATATAGTCTGTGAAAGATAGTAGGGCAGCTGTAGTGTTATGGAATGGTCTGAAGCCATGTTGGCAGTTGACTAATTGGTTATTTTGTAGTAGGTCGTTAAGTAGTTGTTTGTGAATACATTTTTCCATAATCTTAGCTATTGGGGAGAGTAAGGCAGTAGGCTGAAAGTTAGATAGTTCAGTAGAAGACCCTCCTTTATGTAGAGGGATGATGTGGGATACTTTCCATATGGATGGAATTTTGCCTTCTGAGATGGTTCTGTTAATAAGGATAGAGATGGGATAGTCTATAGCTTTTGCAGCAATTTGTAGGTATTCAAATGGGAGACGGTCAGCAGAAGGGGTACAAGGTTTCAGTTTTTGAAGTAGCTTACAGATGAGAGAGGTAGGTACAGGTTGTATTTGAAAGGTAGGTGATATAGTCTTGAAAGAATTTATTGGAGAAGCAGTAAAGGGAGGTAAATAATTGGCTAGGGTTTGAATGGCTTTTGTAAAGTAAGTGTTAAAGGCATAAGAGATCTGGTTGGAGTTATTATGGTTAAAACCTACAGGGGTAGGGGTAGCAGAGTGACCTGGACGAAGAAGTTTGTTAATCCCTGACCAAATTTTTTGTGGAGTTTGTTGACTGGTTTGTTGTAGGTGAAGGTAGACGTCTTTTTTGTCTTTGAGAATATCTTTCTTGATGGCATTTCTTAACTGCTTAAAGTGGAATTGATCTGATGGACATTTGGTAGCTCTCCATTTAGCCCAGATTTTATTTCTAAGGAGCATCTTTTGTCTAGTTTGTTTTGTGAGCCATGGGGCAGGTGTGGATCTTATTCTAGTAGAACGGAGAGGCACATGGTAATCTAGAATTTGAAGAAATTTGGTGTTAAAATAGTTAACTTCATTGTCTAGTTCAAGATGGGTTAGTGGTGACCAGTCACATGCTTGCAGTTCATTTAGGAAGGTATGTGGGTTAAAGAATTTTTTTGAGCGGGAGGTTTTAAGATTATGAGTAGTTGGGATATGTACTTTTTGTCTAATAATGTGGGTAAGCATGTGGTCGCTGATATCGTTGGGAAGGTATCAGCAGTAGATGCCATGGAAGCATCTTGTAGAGCTGCCACTACTGCGTTAGTGATTAGAAGACATGCTTGGCTCCGAGAACAAGCCCTTCCAGACCATGTTAAGACGAAGCTGTTAGATGCCCCCCCTGACAAGAATGTTCTTTTTGGCCCAAAAGCAAAAAAAGTGCTGAAAAAGATGGAGGACAAAGCCAAGTCTATGCAGACGTGAAAGATTGCCTCCAGGTGCAGCCTCCCAGGTTCAGTAGAAACTTCCTTGCTAAACACTGGTCCCTTCACTCTGTGCCTAGAAGTAGCCAGAGAAAACCTGAAAGGGAAAAACCACTGAGGCTGAGGCAGCTCCTGCAAAAAGGCAGACTGAGGACATCAGAAATCCCAACTTCCAGAGACTCACAGTGACTTAGCCACCCCATCTACACCCCCTACCTCAAGCTAGGAGGAAGGCTGTCTCTTTTCCATCTTACCTGGACCCTGATTACCATGGACAAGTGGGTTCTAGACATTATTGCAAATGGCTATGAGCTCACTTTCAGAGAGCAGTTAAAACCCTCAAGTATTACAGATGTACCCTAAATCAAATGACAGAGGCCCTTGTTCATATCCAAAATCTTTGTGTGCAAGGAGCAGTAGAGCCATTACCTCCCCCTCAGTGGGGAATAGGATTCATTTCCAGACTATTCCTAGTCCCCAGGAAAGAAGGCTCTTGGTGCCCTATCCTGGACCTGTCGAAACTCAACCAGTTTATCTTGGCTCCCAAATTCAAAATGTTAACTCCTCAAATGCTCCTTCCCATGCTGCCCCCCCCCCCCCCCACCTTCATGGTCTCTCAAAGGAAGCTTGCCTTCACATTCCTATATAGGAATCCCACAGAAAGTTCCTTTGCTTCAGGGCAGGATCAAGTCATTATCAATTGTCTGCTCTGCCCTTTGGCTTATCTACTGCATTAAGATTGTTCACAAAGTGTCTGGCTCCAGTAATTGCTTTCTGCAGGACCAAGGGGAATACAAATATATCCCTACCTGGATGACTGCCTTATGCTGTCAACAGATCCCAACAGACTACTCCAGGATCTCCAATTCACTCAGAACCTGTTATCCTCTCTGAGGTTCACATTGAACCCCCAGAAGTCTATCACTTCACCAACCCAAAAGGATTTTTTTCCTGGGGCCCTCCTGAACACCACTTTCCAGAAGGTTTTCCTCCCCCCAGAAAAAGTGTCCTTCCTAACAGGTTGCTTCCAAAGGATCCAAATGAAGGATCAGATTTCAGTAAGGGAATTCTTAAGAGCCTTGGAGTACAAGGTTTCATGCATTCTTAAAGTCCCTATGGTCAAACTGCACACAAGGAAGCTGCAGTGGTATCTCAGGAGTATATGGTGCCATAACTCCCAACCACTAGAGACAGAGATTCCCTTCATCCCTTGTCTCAAACAGGGGTTTGCTTGGTGGGCACAGACTTGCACCTGCAACTCAGGCCTCCCCTTCATATTCAGTCCTCAGGGACAGACCCTTACAACAGATGCCTCAGAGACAGCCTGGGGGGTCTCGCTTCCAGAACCTACAAACCCAGGGGAAGTGAGAAATCAACTTCAGAAACAAACATATCAACTGGAAAGAACTCATGGCTGTACAAAATGGCCTAATAGCCGTCAAAGAAAAATGGACACCAGGCGTCCTGCTAGTAAAGACAGACAGCACTACAGTAATGTGGTACATCAACAGACAGGGAGGAATGCATTCCTACCCCCAGTGTCATCTGGCAGTGCAAATATGGGAAACAGCACACTCCCTGGGACTGCATCCCATGGCACAGTACCTCCCAGGAGTTCAGAATGTTTTAGCAGACTGCTTGAGCGGGAATCTTATGGACCCTCATGAGTGGCACCTGCACCCTGAGATTTTCCAGACTATAACCCAGTACTGGGAGTGTCCCTCAACTGGATCTCTTTGCATCCAAACAGAACACACAGTTGCAAAGGTTCTGCACCAGGATCAAACAAGAGTTAGCCTGGAAAACAGATGTCTGCTCCTTCCCAAAAACCCAACTATTCATTTATGCTTCCTCCCGTACCCCTAATTCCTCAGGTCCTGCCCAAGATAAGGGCGGAGGGCCCAAAAGCAATACTGATAGCTCTAGACTGATCCAGACAGCATTGGTACCCTCTTCTCCTCCAACTCTCCAGCCATCCACAGTGGGATTCTGCCTCAGAGGGTGAACCTCCTCACTCAAAACGAAGGAAGGATTGTTCATCCCAACCTGTCGACCCTCAGCTTGGCAGCATGGATGATCCCACAATGACCTACACAGGCGCTACACTAAGTAAAGAGGTGCTAGACATCCTCAAAGTGTTCAGAAGACCTAGCACTAGGAAATCTTACAAAGCCTAATGGAAAAGGTTCTTTATCTGGTGCAAAGACCACCACCTAGAGCCACTGTCAGTTCATATTACCAACATCCTGGAATACCTGACTTCACTGCTAAATTAGGGACTTTCCTATTCTTCAGTTAAAAACCATGCTTCTGCCATTTCTGCTTATGTGCCTTCACACACTGGTATCTTCTTCCACCCACTCTTATGACAGTGCACGTTAGGTCTTCCAGAAGGAAGCCTCTGCCTCCATGGGACCTGAACTTTGTTTTAGAAAAATTTACTTTACCTCCCTTTGAGCCAGCAGCTTCTGCTGACATCACATTTCTGACTTGGCAAACAGTTATACTACTAGCTGTCACCTCAGCTAGGAGGGTTTTTGAACAGCAGGCCCTCATGGCAGTTGAACCCTTTCTTATTTTTCTCAAGGACAGGGTTTCTCTTAGGACGAACCCATCATTCATGCGGAAGGTAATCTCTGATGCTACCCTCAGGCCATCCATTTACCAGCCTTCTTCTCCAACCATCAGAATAAAGTGGAGAGAATTCTGTATTCCTGGGATGTTCACAGGCAGCTACATTTTTACCTGGCTAGGACAAAAGCTTGAGGAAAAACTTTCATTACCTTTGCCCCTGGTGAAGAAGCCAAACCTGCTTCCAAATGGATCTCCCATTGTATTTCCTTTCGCTATAGCTGTCATGGCAAGGTACTCCCTGTTGTGATTTAGATCTCACTCCACAAGGCTACTGCTACTTCTGCTAGCTTCATCAAGGGGTTCCCACCAAGGACATTTTAGAGGCAGCCACCTGGTCCTCAGTGTGTACCTTCACCAAACACTACCATTTGGCACCCTTCTTCAAATCTAGAGCAGGGTTTCACACTGCTGTCCTGCAGGGCATCCTCTCTTTGCCCTAGCATTCTTACACCCTCTTTTCTGCTTTGGGAATCTTCCCAATAGTCAGGACTGCAACAGTGAAACATGAAGAACATAGCACAGTTGTGTACACTTACCATAAATGTAGATGTTCGAGTGTGTTCACTGTTGCAGTCTTCTTTCTCACACTCCTTCACACTTAGCCTACTTATAGCTGTCTTCTGACTGTGCATCTCAACCAAGGCAACCCTTCATTGGCCTCTTCTGCTCTGCCAGACTTTCTTTTGGGATACCACCAGTCTTCTTAGGCCTCCTCTTATTTGGGGGGCAATAAAAGACTGGTGTTCTGATGCAGGCTGGCTACCTTTATACCTGAGCGTACTGACATAGGTCTAGAGATTCACCAGCTTGGGAGGTGGAAAGCTTTTTCTCTGGTAGTCAGGCTGACCGAGGGGTTTCAGGACATGAAATCCCAATAGTCAAGACGGCAACAGTGAATACACTCGAACATCTACATTTATGGCAAGTGTACACAGCTGTACTTTCTTCATTGCCATTATGTCAGCTGGATGAATGTTATATCCTTGCAGATTTTATGTGCAATGAAAGCCGTGGGATTAATAAGGTAATGATCATTCCTTTGTAAAGATTGCTAGAGTAGATATTACTGTATTAGAAGTTGAAGATTCTTCACATCTGGTCAGAAAAGATTTTCTTGTAATTTGGGATTCTATTATTAGAGGAACTGATACTTACATTTGCAATAATCAACATCAGATAGTGTTATGCTTGCCAGGAGGAAAAATAGAAGATGTGAGACAAGCATTGGAACTCCTTAATGTGAGGAAGTACGGATCTGTTTTCATTCATGTCGGTACAAATGATCTCATCCGCAAGGACTTTCTGACTGTTAGTCGGGAACTTATAGCCCTCTTAGACAGTATAGCTCATAGTGGTGTTAGGACCTATTTTTCAAAAATCACATACAGTAAGGATAGTCAGGTCACTGTGAATAAAAAGATTTTTGGGGTAAATTAAATACCTACATGGAAAAAATGTCGCATTTTAAAAAATGGAAATGTGTAGAGCATCCAAGCCTAGTTTTGAGCACACAGTTTTCCGACAGGATGGAGTGCATTTGTCAAGATCAGGGAAGATAATTTTTGCAGCAGATATTTTGCAATATTTGACAAACGCTAGGCAGGATCTTTGTCTTTTCAAAAATGAAACATTTCACAGATAGCAATATTTGATGTTCTTCATGTTTCACTGTTGCAGTCATTACATTTGGGTTGTCTGCTTGAAGGTAGCCCTCAGTCGGCCTGATTAACAAAGTCTTGGGTCCTGTGTCGGTTGCTGTTCCTTCTTCCATGACGTCAGCTCGTCAGAGGTATAAAACATGCAGCCGATGCCATTACATCAGTCTTTCTTTCCGTGCGGTGCCCGAAGCAGAAGCAGTTCACAAGTGCCTGTCGGCCGACTCCTGAAATTTTCATTTTCGAGCTTCAGAACTGAAGTCTTCAACTAAAGCTAAGTACCCCATTGGGGAAACTTTTTCTTGCTCCTTTCCAATATCAGTAAAAGTTAATAATTGCATTACTTGTGGAAAGCAAATACCTCATAAAGATTTTCATTCGTGCTGTATTCCTTGCCTAGACCCTGACCATGACATACCTTGCTGTTGGTTTTGTGCTTTATTTAATCAGAACACTGTCCGTCGTCTGTATATTTTCGCCTCTAAATATTTTGGTTCTCTGTTTAATTATCATGTTGTCGGTTACCCATCTGACTACCGGGATTCCGAAAAAATGCAAAGATAAAGACAGAGACAGGCCGCCGAGGCACCAGTACCCCGTGAGGTGCTTTTGCAGCCCCTGATACCCACTACTTATGATTCACAGGCCTCTACTGAGACCCATTCAGAGTCCGGTATGCTGTGAGATGCTTCAACTATGGAACCTGCAGATGTCTCTACCTTGGATGGGTCTGGAGCCGCTGTGCAGGCACCGGCTTCTGAGGGTGTACTCAGGCCTATGGACTTGCATATTAAACCGATGCCTCCTTCTTTACTTAGGCCTAGATCTCGAACCATGCCTAAAAAAATGACTCTCAGGCCACATGCTCAGGCCTCTATGCCTAAAAAACAAATAATAAGAATGGCTGAAGTTCTAATAACTCTAATCAGGGGTAGCCAACCCCCCCCCCCTTCTAAGAGGCCTAGGACTGAAGTTGATTATGAATCTTCTGACCAGGATTCCTTTTTTTCTGATTCTTCTGATGATCTGGATTTGCCCTTATATATGAAGATTCTGATGCAGAGGACTCCAATCCCATTTGCTTCCCCTCCTGAGGATTTTTCTTTTGGGGAAACATTACATACTCTAAGGGAGCATTTCCACTGGGAAAGCCAGGGATTTTCTGATTCAAAAAAGAGGCTTAGGGATTTCCTTTTCCTACCTCAGCATAGTCCTTTAGTTATTCCTCCTGTACTAGACATTGTTGATAATGCTTTTTCGGAATCTAGTTTGGCCCCTGATTCCTTGCCTCCTGCTCCCTGAAAACCTGACAGATACTACAGGGTCCCTGAGTCCCACAAGCTTCTTTTTAAAAATCCTATTGCAGATCCAGAGACTATTTCACAGGGGCCCAAGGGCATTAAGGCTTCTACTGCCAAAAATCCTACCCCTTCTGATAGATTCTCAAGGGCACTGGATAGATGGGGTAAGAAGGTTTACACTTTTGCAACCTTGGCCATTAGGGCTTTAAACTGCCAGTTTCATATGTTAAAGTATCAGCAACATGTTATTGGACTGCTTAAACAGAAAATTATGTTGATTCCTGAATATGTGGAAAATAAAGAATTACAGGATTTAATGCATTCTGCTGAACAAGTTGGAAAGCATACTTTGCAATGTGGTTTTGATTCATTAGAGGCCTCTTGCAGGGCTGCTGTTACTGGGTCTGTGCTCAGAAGGCATGCTTGGCTTAAGGAGCAATCTTTGCCTGATCATGTTAAAGCTAAATTGTTGGATGCTTCCTTAAATCAGGACTGCCTGTTTGGTAGCAAGGCTGAGGACGTTCTTAAAAAGATGGAAGATAAAGCTAAATCTATGCAAACTGTTAAAGATTTCTTACAAGTTCAGCCTCCTAGATTTAGTAGGCACTGGCCCTCTAAGAATTGGTCTTTTCCAGCCCCTTCCAGGTCTTCTCAAGCCAAACCCAGACACAGCAAAAACTCCAGGTTTCAGTCCCAGGGGACACACAGGACTAAGCAGTGGGCGGCCTCCACTTCCAAATCTGGGAGTAATAAGACTCCCCCGTATGGTAAACTGTCTCAATGACTTCCTTTTAAATTTTCCAAGCACTTATCAACTGACTGCCCCTTTGTGAGCTCTCTCAACTCAGGACTGGCAAGACCAGACAGGAGGAGAAGGAAACCACGCACACCACAAACCCAGTTTCACATAGAACTATCACAACTGCAAAACAAACACATAAACACACAAAGACATACTCGGAGGCACTGATCAAAAATCTACCAAAACTACAGAGGCCTCCAAAGCAGACACCCAAGCAACTGCCACCTCAAGACATAAGACATGCAACACATAGTTCTCAAAGTCAGTGTGCTAAACAGTCACAGCCCTTAAGGCCAAACACAATGCCAGACACACTTGTTATAGGTGACTCCATAGTCAGACACACTGACGTCCCACTCACCAGACTGAACAAGGAAAAGATCACAGTAAGCTGCCTGTCAGGCGCTAGAATCCGCCACATAACACAAGCACTCAGGTCACTCCACAGCAAGTACAAGTATGACTCAGTCATTGTCCATGCCGGTGTGAACGACCTGAGACGCACCTCCCTGGACTACATGAAAAGAGACATAGAGGAGCTCTCAGATTATGTAGCCCAGGCGGTATGACCCTGACCCTGAGCAGTATCCTACCCTCACCAAGAATGATGCCACAATACAGAGACAAAATGATCAGCTTTAATAATTGGCTTAATTACTGGTGTCATTCTAAGGGGATCCAATGTCTGTCTGCCTGGGATGACATGCTTGACAAGCCACGCTGCTTCCCAAGGGACGGCTTGCACCTGTCACCCTGGGCTTCGGATATTGGCAAAGGCTCTTGCCACCCCATAGTGCCTTTTTAGGCAAGGCTCAAATGATAAACCTACCGCCCTAGAAAACAAAAATGGTGAAAAACTAAGGGTAATACTGCTCAATGTCAGAAGTCTAAACCTCAAGATGCACCTCGAAGCCCTCCTCAGTATGGAGAACATCGATGTCTGTGCTGTGACTGAAACCTGGTTCAAGGCTCCTGAGAGCACCCCAGCACTATCAGGTTATATCTCATATCATGCGTTCCGGCCCCAAAATCTGGACCGAACCACAAAAGGAGGGGGAAGTATCCATATTCATAAAGGATACCCACACCTCCAGGTTAGTGGCAACGCACGAAGCATCGGAGACCATCCAGGTGCAATTAACCATAGGTAAAACTGCCCTACAGTTTGTAACATGCTACAGACCACCTTCTCAAACTCAGGAAACCCACACAGCCTTCCTGAAGACACTGGAGAGTATGAATGTCTCTCCAAACACCATCATATTGGGTGACTTCAACTACCCAAACATAGACTGGGAACATTACTCAAGCCCCAACACCCTAGCCCAAAGGTTCCTTGAGTTCATAAACTCAAATGCTATGGAACAACTAGTCACCATTCCCACAAAAGGAGAAAATATACTAGACCTGATCATCACAAACATGGGGACAAAATGCTCCACACCGGAAGTATATCCCTCATTGGTGAGATCAGACCATAAATTAATCTCACTGGAGATCCACATCCCGCCCCCACGCCCAGCAAAAAAGACCAGAGTGAAGAACTTCTCAAAAGCAAACTTCACACTTCTTAAGACTGGAGTGGTATCCTGCAAGGCCCAGGAGCCAGTGGAAACCACAACCCACGCTGCTGAAACCCTTACAAATGCCTTCTACGAGCACCTCCAGGAATGTATGGATCAAGCAATCCCTAATAAAATCAAGACCCTTTCCACCAAAGGCAGGCGCCCGGTCTGGTGGACTCCAGCCATAAACAAACTCTACAACAAGAGGAGAAAGCTACTACATGACAGAGCAAAATCCCTAAAAGGGAAGGCATCTCTGATCAATACTAGCAAAAACTACGATCACTCATAAAATCATCCAAGGCCAACTTTGAGAGAAAAATCGCTAATGACACAAAAGACAATCATAAAGCCTTCTTTAGCTATGTTAGAAACCTGGGTGGAAACTCCCAGATATGCTCAGAATTAGTCCAAAATGATGAAAAATCACTGAACCCACAGACATTGCCAACATACTGGCAGACAGGTTCAGTGCAAATTTCTCCCCCCCCCCCCAAAAGGAGAAATATCTATCCCACCAGAGTCTAGCCTCCCAAACATCTCAGCTGCCCAGGTGAGAGCTGCTCTCTCTAAAGCAAAAAAACAGCATCAATGGGACCGGACGGTGTCCCTGGCTGTGTGCTACACGAACTCAATGAGGAACTAAACCCACACATAAGGCTGCTGTTTAATCTTAGCCTTACTACAGGATACGTACCCAAAGAATGGCGACGGCAACTGTGGTCCCACTCCACAAAGGCGGTGCTTCTACGGACCCTGAAATTACCGCCCCATAAGCTTGACGAGCCTTGTCTGCAAAGCTATGGAGAGGATCATAATGGAACTCATAAATAAAGACATTGGGGACCTACAGACACTGGATCCTACCCAATTTGGCTTTGTCAAGGGCAGATCCTGCCTCTTGAACTTGGTCGACTTTTTCAAACAGTCACTAAGGCCATTGATGAGGGTAAGGCAGTTCACACAGCCTACCTTGACCTAGCAAAGCGTTCGACACAATACCCCACTCGGGCATCATAGAAAAGCTCACCAGCTTAGATGTAAACCCATATGTCACAAGATGGGTTGCAAACTGGCTCAAGGACAGAACACACAGGGTTAGAGTTGCTGGTGCCATGTCAGACTCTAAGCCGGTCACGAGCGGTGTCCCACAGGGCTCAGTCCTGGGCCCCCTCTTGTTCGGCATTTATTTTTCTGAAGTGCAGGCAAGCATGGGGGGATTGTGGCTGACAAAATTTGCAGATGACTGCAAACTGGGCACCATAATTGACACTCCATCAGACACAGACATCCTCCAGAAAGGTCTCATAGAAATGGATAACTGGTGCCAGAGCCATGGCCTTAAGCTAAATGCCAAAAAATGTATAGTCATACCCTTTGGGAAAAACAAGGTAACCCCTAATTACCACATAGGGGGTAATCCATTAAACACGGAAGAAGTTATCAGGGACCTGGGGACCCAAGTTGACAGTAACCTCTCTTTTGACACTCACATTGCCAAAGTGGTGAGGAAGACCTTCTACATTGCCCACCTGATCATGAAGGGATTCATATCCAGATCAGGAGAGGTCATTGTACCCCTGTACTCTTCACTTATCAGACCAATGATTGAGTACAACGCCCCATTCGGAATGTACCTTACCCGACACCTGCAGCAGTTGGAAAGACCCAAAAAGTTCCTCACCAAAAGGATAAAGGGGCTCAAACATATGTCATACGATGCCCGACTGAAGAAACTCCAGCTCTATTCAGTCGCATACCGTCTGCTCAGAGGTGATCTGTGCCTGACATACAAGGCCATGTCCAACCCGGAATTAATGGACATGCTCCACCTCAAAAAATCCAAATCCACCAGAGCCACGAGAGCAAGAGACTTAAACCTCAACACGGATATAAATAGGATGTGCTGGAGGGACAGATTCATCAACCAGAGACTCCCTATACTATGGAACAGAATCCCAGTCCATGTGAGGCAGAGCCCCTCACTGACTCTGTTCAAGAGAAATCTTGACGAGTGGATGGGAGATCGTAGGTTTACCCCGGGAATCATCTCTGTATCACTGCTGGACAGAGGCACAGCAAATTAATGGGTATAGTATTCTCATCCTAAGGGGTGGTGAAAGCCACACACACTCTGGCTAGGCTTATAAATGCCCTAGGGCAGATAGCCTAGTATGAACCTATGAACCTATAAGATTGCTTTTCATGCAAAGAATTGGAAACTCATTACCCAGGACAAATGGGTTTTAAATGTAGTGTCCCAGGGATACAGATTTCACTTCCACACGTTGCCAACGCCAAGCTGGTGGCAGACCTATCCCCAAATCAGTGGGCAGAGGCCCAAAAACAAGTACTTTCTCTCTTAAGCATGGGGGCTATTCAACTGGTACCAGTAGAGGAAATGGGACAAGGTTTCTATTCGAGACTTTTCCTGGTACCCAGAAAAGACAATTCATGGCGTCCTATCCTGGACCTGTCTACTCTAAACACCTTTTTGGAGATTCAGAAATTCAAGATGCTGACTCTTCAGCAATTACTTCCTATGTTAGGAAAGATGCCTGGTTGGCAACACTAGATTTAAAAGAAGCATACCTGCACATCCCAATCAGGGAATCTTGCAGAAGATACCTACACTTCAAAGCAGGCTACACGCATGATCAGTTCTCTGCACTGCCCTTTGGCTTATCTACTGCACCCAGGGTATTCACAAAGTGCCTAGCTCCAGTTATTGCATTTTGCAGGCAAAGAAATATTCAAATATACCTATATCTGGACGATTGTTTAATTCAGGCAGAAAGCCAGGACATACTTTTGAATCATCTGGCCTTTGTACAAAGGGTTCTAACTTGTCTGGGGTACACCATAAATTAAAATAAATCACACCTGTTATCCTGTCGACAAATTATATTCCTGGGAACAAGCTTGAATACATCTTCCCAGATGGCTTACCTCACACCAGAGAAACAAATTCATTTGACAACTTACTTCAAGCAAGTGGCCACAAAAACCCTGCTATCTGCAAGACAAATACTGCAAGCCTTGAGGTTCATGGCCTCCTGCATTCTTCTAATTCCATATACAAGACTGCATATGAGAAAACTACAGTGGTATCTAAAAAGCCTATGGTGTCAACATTCTCAGGATCTAGATGCAATGATGGCTATCTTACCTTGCCTATGCCTAGAGTTCCTTTGGTGGGCAGAGGCCTGTCACCAAAATAAGGGCCCCTGCCATCCAAACCCTAACAAAAGACGCATCAGATTATGCATGGGGGGCTCACATGGCAAGGAAGTGCATTCAGGGCAAATGGAACCCAAGTCAAATGCACCTGCATATCAGTTAAAAAGAAATGTTAGCTGTACGGAATGCTCTGACAGCCTTCAAGGACCACATTCTTCCAGGACAACTAATGGTAAAGACGGACAACACCACTGTTATGTGGTACATAAACAAGCAGGGGGGTACACATTCTTACCTCCTCTGCAGACTAGCCATGGCATTGTGGAACACAGCCTTGAGCTACCAAGTGCACCTACAAGCTCAATTCCTAGCAGGAAAATTAAATACTCTGACAGACAGACGAAGCAGAAACCTCATGGACCTACATGAGTGGAAACTGGAACCAAGGATTTTCAACATGTTGACAAGCAAATGGGGGAGCCCAGATATAGACCTGTTTGCCTCTCCCCAGAACTACCAATTGGACGAATTTTGCACAAGGACTCCCCACAAACAATCCAGGAAAGTGGATGCTCTGTCCTTCAGCTGGAAAAACTTATCAGTCTATACCTTCCCCCTTCTGCCTTTGCTCTCCAAAGTACTAATAAAAATCAAACAGGACAAACCAAGGATGATTTTGATTGCTCCAGACTGGCCGCGCCAACACTGGTAACCCCTCCTGCACAGTGTGTCACAGTAATCCCCATGGCACCTGCCTCAGACTCCTTCCCTGTTGTCTCAGCAGGAGAACCAGATTCTGCACCCTCAGCTTCTAACACTGAACCTTGCAGCCTGGCTAATTACATAATCTCTCCTTTACCATCCCTCAGTAAACCTGTGATGGATATCATTTTAGAGGCAAGGAGGCCTAGTACTAGAAAATCTTATGCTAAAAAATGGAAAGGATTCTGTGCCTGGAACCGATCTCAAGGGATGAGCACAGCAGCGCCCAATTTACCTCAGATTGTACAAGACTTAACTGAGATGCTTCACAAGGGCCTGTCTTTTTTCTCCATTAAAATCCACGCCTCAGCCATTTCAGCTCATTATAACACAGAACCTCCCCTCTTCTCTCATCCACTGCTCAAGCAGTTCCTCAGAGGGGCCAAAAATTTGAGACAACCCAGGAGAGCTCCAACCCCAGTCTGGGACCTTAACTTTGTTTAGGAGAAACTCACTCTACCTCCTTTCGAGCCAGCTGCTACTCAGACTTAAAATTTCTTTCTTGGAAAACAGCTTTCCTTTTAGCAATCACTTCAGTTAGAAAGGTATCTGAATTACAGGCCCTTATGGCAGTGGAGCCTTTCATCATCTTTCATTCGGACAGGGTGTCCCTCAGAACCAATCCATCCTTCATGCCCAAGGTGGTATCCATTGTGGCTCTTAATCAGTCCATTCATTTGCAAACCTTCTTTCCCAATCCACAGAACAAAGGGGAATGGATACTGCATTCCTTATATGTGCACAGACAACTTAGATTCTACTTGGACAGGACTAAACCTCAAAGGAAATCTGAACAACTGCTGGTGGCATTTGCTGCAGGGGCAGAGGGGAAGGCTATTTCAAAGCAAACCATTTCTAAATGGATAGGCCATTGCATTAATTTCTGCTATAAGCACCATGGAAAACCTATCCCCCAGGGGATCAGACTTCACTCCACCAGGGTTTCATCTACCTCTATAGCCTTTCTCAGAAGCTGCTACCTGGAGTTCTTTACATACTTTCACCAAGCATTATCATTTGCCAATTTTCTCTAAATCCAGAGCTGGCTTTCCCACTGCAGTCTTGCAGAGCCTTATAGCTGGTCCTAATGCTATCTAAATTCCTCCTCCCAACCTTAGCTTTGGGAATCTACCCAAATGTAATGACTGCAACAGTGAAACACGAAGAACATAGTACAGTTGTGTACACTTACCATAAATGTAGATGTTCAAGTATATTCACTGTTGCAGTCCTGGTTACCCTCCCTCAGCCCCCTAATTTCTTTTGGCTATACCTCTGCTTTCCTTTGTTTTGCTTAAAAGCCTTTTTGGTGTATTTGCTTTTTTGTTGGAGGTATATCATTGTACTTTTATATTTAATTGCTTCCCATTAGGGGGGGCACCTGACATCTGGGGCAAGAAAAACTGATGTAATGGCGTCGGTTGCATGTTTTATACACCTGACGACCTGACGTCATAGAAGAAGGGACAGCAACCGACGCAGGACCCAAGACTTTGTTAATCAGGCCGACTGAGGGCTACCTGCAAGCAGATAACCCAGATGTAGTGACTGCAACAGTGAATACACTCGAACATCTACATTTATGGTAAGTGTACACAACTGTACTATGCATCTCTGGTGGTGGTTAATGCATTAATAATAAAGTTATTTATTGGAAAATTTGCTATGTTTCCACAAGACTGATAATATTGTTTATGAAACAGGGTTAAAGAACAATAATTGGAAACCAGTTCTGTCAGGGTACAAATGTTTTTACTGTAACAGATATTCTAACAAAAAATCAGGTGGAGGTGTTATGATAGGGATTAAGGATAGTTATGAGACCTGTGATTGCTCGGTGATAACACCAATAATATAGATCATGTAACTGTGACGATAAAGGCAACCCTGGAACATAAAACAATTGTTGGAGTGTATAGACCTCCAAAGTCAAGTGCTGATGACACTTCTTGCATGAAACACAGGAAGGAAGAATAATATTAGCTGGGGACTTAAATTTACCAGAAATAGATTGAAATAATAATGATTCAACAACATTAGTAAGAAAATTATTCACAATATATGTTTAGGAGCAACCATTGCTTCAGTTTGTTAAAAAACTACCAGGGAACTGAACATACTAGACATTGTTTGTGTTCCTAAAGAAATTATTGTTACCTCAAGTCAAGTTTTACCGCCGTTGATGTGCAGTGATCATGAGATTATAAAGGTTAATTTGTTGCTAGTTAATTCTGCCAAACTGAAATCTAAACCAATGCACAGAAGATTAATTACAGATTATATGCAAGCAAAGCACGCACTATGTAAAACTAATTGGAGTGATATGATATGTTCAGTGAAAAAACTGCAGATGGAATGTGGAAACATTTGAAAGAGAAATTGAGTGCAAAAAAAATGAAAAAAAAATGTTTAGCGTCAGGATATAGGCATACAATGTCAGGGGGATATATTTCCATAAGAACAAGATACCTGATTAAGATGAGAGACAAAAAAATGTAAGAAATTGAAGAAAGGTCGAAGTGCAACTTGGAAAACTGAAGTAAACAAGCTGGACAAACAAGATCAAGAAAATTTTGAAGAAAATTTATATAAAGATACTGAGCATAATAGGAAACCTTTTTATAGGTACATTTGATGTAGAAGGGGTAGAGACATACAAACTGATAAACTGTGTAGATTCTAAAATTTATTCTCAGACACAACAGATTATAGATATATTTATAAAAGCAGTGTTGGTAGGCTGCATGGCCCACCCAAAAGGCCTAGTAGGCCTAACTCTGAAGGAGAGGCAGGAGAGCATCACCTGGGGAGTAGAGGTTTGATAGGAACCTGGAATCTTTGGAGAATTAATAACCCTACTAAAGGAGACAGAGTGCTAGTTAAATTGATGAGAAAAGAAGCAGATGTCGTATTCAATCAGGAATTAAAAGTTAAGCATAGTGAGTTAAGAAAACATGAGAAGTAGTATTTTGAATTGTTGGCAACTAACTATGTTAAGGAGGGAATGAGGGTTAGGTATTTTCATATGAGGGAAGAAAAATTGAAAGGAGATGACACTGTAAGTGGATGAAGAAGGCAGGTGTATAGTTGGGAGGTGGTGGAAAGAATGACAGGGAATAGTGTTAATTCCGCCTATGAGCCAAATGCAGATAGGACAGAATTTTTAAGTAGTAGTTAATAAGGTATGGGAGGAAAGGGATAAAGTTATTTTACTGGTAATTTTAGTGTTGCGTTCAGTCTTGTTGAGGATAAGTGCTTTGCGATAGTAGAGTTCCACAATATGAGTCCGAATTGAGGATGAACATGGATATGCTTCATGTTTTGGATGTATGATAAGAGTTTAGGCCATGGGAGAAGTGGGATACTTTTTAAACATGCAAGTGAAAACAGGTCAGTCACTTAAACAAGTTGTCAGTAGATAGGGAGACTTTAGAATAGATTGTAAGAGCTTGCGTTATTGAAACGAATATATTGAACCACACTGTGTTTACAATGAAAGGGATGTGAGGTAAAACTAAGCAGAAAGGTTGGAAATGAAATCCTGGCCATTGGTGTACAGGAGGGACTATTAGATGGATGCAAGGAATGTTGAGTGAGTTACTTTGGGAGAATAGTGTAGAAGGAGAAAGTGTGGGTAGGAGTGAGTGGGATGGGATCAAAACATCTTGATGAGGGAGATTTATGGCTAAAGGAAGTCAGGTTAAATGAGAGAAAGAGATGGAAATAAAGGGCATTGAGTAGGGAGAGTGCAGGAGTAACAAGGTGGAGGGACATGCAGAGGTTGGTCAGACATTGTGAAGAGGAAATGTAGAGATTAAACAGAGAGTTTAGTGATAAAACAAGAATATTGATGCAGATTTGGCAAGAAGAGCAGCAGGTTTGGGAAGATAAGGGGAAAGTGGAGCCTAAAATTTCTGGTTTGGAAAAGTAATGAGCCAAGGAAGAAAGCCTGGATGGATAGAGTAAAGGATGGTAGAGGGAAAGAGCTCAATTCAAACAGTGAGATTAGGAAACTGCTTAAATGATATTATGAGGATTTATATAGGAGAATATGTAGAGAGAAATATGGTTTGAGCTATGGCAGAAAACAGTTTTAGAAGAGGAAGACAGAGAGGAGATGACTAGGGTTGTTGTTTGTCTTTCGGCTTTTTCCCAGTAAGGGGTCGCCACAGTGGAACTCCAGTCCACTAATGATTGGCAGTAGATTTTTACAAAATGCCGAGGTGCCAGTTCGACGCCCAACCTTCAATGAAGGCACGCCCATTTACGCATGCATGTCTTTCGAATTTTACCCAACCGCTGGGAGGACATGCAGACTCCGCACAGAAGGCACTCACAAGCCAAGCCGAGAATCGAACAGGAGAACCTCTTGCTGTGAGGTAACAATGCTACCGCCATACCACCACTGCATTATAACGAGAAAACATAACTGATTGAGGTAATGAGACATTTCACTAGCTTTCTAACAAATTAAGGGATTATCGATCATCAAAGGAAACCATTGAAGATGACAAAATGTTTACTTTTACAAGAGAGGTAGGAGGCATGTGGTAGGTAATGTGATAGGGATGTTAGATGGATTTTTCTCAGAGTTCATGTATGAGACTACAATAATGGTTTTATGTAAGCAGACCTAAAAAACTGCCAACTGGTTTCATTGTCCATTGTAGATGCAAAGATTTTGCGATGTTTTTATGGCAAGACTGCAAAAGGTTTTGTCATTTTAGAAGTAGAGTTGCAAGCAGGGTTTACAAAGGGGTAGTCATCAACAGACCAGAGTGGAGAAATGTAAAGGGGGCAGGAATAGTTTTTTAAGGATATCAAAAACTCATTTGATTGTGTATCATGACAGTATATATTGTAGGTGTTAGAGAGAGTGGTAATAGGGGGGTAAGAAATACATAGTTATTATATAGAAGGTCTTGAATAAAACTTTTTTATCAATGAGGGTCTGACAAGAAAAGTGCATTTGGGGAGGAGAACAAGACAGGGTTGCCCCTTTTCGCCAGATATTTTCCTTTTGGTTAGGGAATGTTCTGTGCACAGAATAAGGATTGAGTTAAGATGGCATGAAGGGGAGGGAGGACAGACTGGGCTTAATTATTTGTAGATGACTATGTTAGGATTATAGATGATGTATGAGGTAAGTTACCTAGAGTATTGGATTTGTTTGGGAAGTTCAGAAGAGAGTTTGGATTGAATTTTCTCTTAGAAAAGTCTGTAGTGTTAAAAAAGGAAAGACATATGATGGATTATCATGGACTGATGAAGGAATGAAGTATTTAAGGCTGGTGGTTTACAAGATGGTTCAAGATGTAAGGATTTTTAATTGGGAGCAATTGAAAGATAAAATAAGGATAATATTAGTTGGTAGGTAGGGAAAACACTCTGAAAGTAAGGCAAAATCTGGTGAGAAGCATGATGATTCTACATGTATTATATCAGGGAGATGGTTCTAAGCTGTGCATAGAGTAGAGCTAAAGAGAAACTCAAAAGGTAAGTGGCATGTATGTCAGGATTCACCTGTATTGTTTCTTTTCATTCAAATCTCAAAGAAAATTTCTTGACAGGGACGTCTGAAAAGCATAAAAACTTGGTTAGGACTGGAGACCAAATCATACTCCTGTATGTTAAAAAGAGAGCATCTCATCTTTTAAATGAAACCTAAATCGATGCATTTCCAGAAATGTTAAGCAAAACACGTTATGAAATCACATTATGTTTTCTGAAGTATAGAGTTTAGTTCTACTTACTACAAAGCTTAGTAATTAAATGAGATATAATGGCTTCTGTTTAAATCAAGTGAAAATCCCTCATGCGTTTTCTTTCTTAAAGGAGTTTAAACAGGATTTGTACAAGAATTTTTATGTCAATTGTATGTGCTTCAGTATTGCTTATTATTGCAGTTGTAGTAACTGTGTTTTTTCCTTATTTGGCTTGTTAAATAATGTATACAAGTGGAAAACATTTTGTCATCTTCAATGGTTTCCTTTGATGATCGATAATCCCTTAATTTGTTAGAAAGCTAGTGAAATAGAATGCGTAGCTTAATGCACGTGGGTTACCAATGTGCAGTTTAAAAGTGATTTAAAAATTTTCTTACATTTTACTACTTTAATCTTGGGCATTCCTTGTCATTGGAATTACATTAAGTGCCTGATTTCGAGGGTGACATAAAAGCATATGTGTAGTTGAGTGATTTGTGGAGAGGTGGCTGTGGAAATCTAACTATTCATTGTCTGCTTATTGCATTATTCACGTAGCTCTTCTGATAAACCTTAAATTAATTTTGTTAAACTGCATGCACGTCTTGGGAGACTTATCGCATTGTTTGATATCTCACTTATTTAAATGAAATGTTTGGTAAGAAAAACAGTTTCCAGGGGAATAAAAGCAACTTCAGCATAACAGAAATCATCTCCCCCTTCCCACTGCTTGAGGTGATACTGTAATGTCATTATTCCCCCTCACTATTGCAGTTATTTTATGTGATTTGTCCTTTTTTTTAGGTTGGCTTTAAACCAGCTGGGGGTATTCGCAGTGCTAAGGATGCTGTTGCTTGGCTGTCTCTTATGAAAGAAGAACTGGGAGATGATTGGCTAAGACCAGAGCTCTTTCGTCTGGGAGCTAGCACTTTGCTAGGTGATATTGAGAGACAGGTTAGTAAATGTAAATTATTACTAGAATTCTGATACATCACTGTGGTTATTAAGTTAAGTCGGTTTAAATGTACATTACTTCATCACTGCTGAATAACATTGTATTAATTAAAATTTTGTTGAACATATTCTTCCAGTCACCCAAAAGATGTAATTAGCAGGCTCCCTGGCTTGTTTACCCTTTATACATGTTTTGTACAGTGAAAAGTTGGAAGTCTTCCTTTTGTTTATTTCATGTGTTTGTATCTCTGTTCTTCAGAAATCTCTTGAGTTTACTTAGAACCCTTTCTTGAGAACATGTCCTTGACACAGTTTTTTCAGTCTCTAATTTTATGTGCCTGTGGGTTTGATTGTCTCCCATTAACACATACCACGGTGTCACTTGGCAGGTCTCAGAGGGAGCACCTATTCCCATGCTACACAGTTCTTGTCACTTGCACATTTTGTAGAGTGAGCCTAACGTATCATAAAAAAGATGTGGTATGAGGAAGTCCAGCCTTGTAAACAGCTGGAATGATGCTATTAGACATTGGACTGCTTGGCACCTGAAACTTTCTTAGGCTTATTAACCCAGTCTGTTTTACTCTTAATGCTCTGGAAATACACCCTCCTATCGATGTTCAAGCTAGTTGCATCCAAGAAATGGCCCTATGCAACTTTTCAAAAAATAGATCCATTTTGGTAATTCTTTTCATCAAAGCCTACTCATTTAATCTTAATTGTTCTAATTTTAGCTTTTGTCTTTTTTTCTGTGTGTCAATTTCCACTATGCCTGCTGAGGATCACAACTTTTCCTCACTTAAAAGCCCCCCTATGAGTCCAACCCATTAGTTCCTGTGTTCTGTAAATTATTGAATGGGGGCAGGACTTCAGAGGGGACAGCCATGCCAGATGTTTGTGATCATGCAAGTATCCCAACAATGAGGACTTTTTATATGGCCTAACCCTACCCCTAGTGGCTGATGCAGACACCGGCATCACCACAGGGGCATCCTGTGCCATTCCCCTTTGTATGCATGCTTCCACATACAGGCCTGCTGGCACTGGGTAGACTGGCTGGAATTTCCAAGTCCACAGTTATTATGGATAGTAGGGCATTTAGGAAATTTGCAAGTGGTCATAAGGTGCCACCTCAGAACAAGCACTCTTTGTGCTTATATTATTAAGGAGATGAGTATTTTTATACACTTGATGAAATTTGTTAGGGTACCTTGAGAGAAAGAGGAAATACATTCAAGTGGTTTAAAATGGAGAAAGGCTTGTACTGACCGTGATGCAGTTTTTACCAGAAAAGACTCTTTGGTGTTAACTTCCAGGACTGAGCCAAGCCAGAGATTGTTGAGGGAGAGTCTTCAAAAAAGATAGGTACATAAGTCTGATAAATGTAGACAAACCTCTGCAAGTCCTCAGCCAAAAGAAAAAAAGCTAAACTGGTTGATGGCTCTTATCAGTCTAAACAGGGAGTTTCATTGTCTTTTAGAAATACTTTTCTTTGTTGTTTTCAAAAGTCTCTTATTAAATAGTTCAGGACTGCAAGTTTGATTTCTCTTACTAGCTGAGAGTTCTCTCAAGTTATGTGTTAAAAGTTGTCATCAGAAAATCCAAATTATCGCAGATTATCGACATTTTTCCACCTGAAATTAATTATTACAAGTTTGTGGAGGCCTTTATTGAAGTCCAGCAAAGGTGTCTGCTGTCTCTGTCCCTTCTGGTTTTCAGAGCAAACCTCAGTGCCTTTTCAGTTCTGCCATGTTCTTCAGCACCTTTCCAGTTTTCCCCACTGGCGCACAGAATCTTGGTGCCAGTCCCTAAGAAACTGAAGTCAGTCTCTTATGTACAAACATTTATTTCAGCAGAGCTTTTAATGTAGACTCTGATTTCAGTTCCTGGACCAAACTTTAAGGTTAACAACTGTCATATTATTGGCTTTGCCATCTGTGCCAGTAGTGTTGATGTCAGTATTAGCAATGTCAATGGGGCATTCAGCCTCACTGTCAAAGAATGGACTCTTAGGGTCAAACTTGATTTTTTTTTTCTTATTTTAAATTTGTTTACTGATGAAGTCCACTGATCACAGTTACAGGCACAGCCCAGGTGACTATTTCACAGTATGAGAGAAGAACGTACACACATAGCTTTACAAATGAAAGAATGAAAAACAAGTACACAGCTGGTGGATATAATATTGCTATAGTAGTTAAGCTGGTTTATATGTCCTAACAATTCATTGACCAGTTGTGTCAATCCTAGTTTCAAGGGGATCAGCCTTCAGACTTTGGTTTCAGGCCTCGAGTTAGTGGGATTATTAGCCCCAATATCAGAGGTTGCCCTTCTGAGTTGAGCTTGATGCTGAGCCTTTCTTTGTGGTTTCTGCCCTCTGGGGACTTGGGTCTTCATGCTCAAGCACTGCACTGATGTCATTGTCAAAACCATTAATGCTGGTATTTCTACATTTGTTGCCATTGCTGCCTGTACCCCTTATGTTGACCTGAACTCAACAGGCAGGAACCATTCATTCCTGCCCGGGGATTCCTATCAATCCTCAATTCCCCGTCAAGGTTTGGGAGTGTAACAGCTTGCTGGTCCTAGGCATGTCTTAACTTCTCCCTCTGGGAGTGTTCCCTCCCCATGGTGGCTCCTTTCAGCCTGTGGTCACTGCCTCCTGTGGTAAAATGTGCCTTGTCCTACCTACTTCCCCTCAGCTGCTTAGTGCGAATGAACTAATGGCAGTGCAGTCTCAGCCAGATTGGAGCTCCAGTAGTTGTCACCCATGTAACAAACCAGGGGTGACCTGGTAGCAGAATTTTACTCCCATTCTTCCCAGCCAGCTCATATGGACACCCAAGCTGCTGATCAAACTTGGGTCATCTGTGACGTAGTCAGGCTCTCTTTTTCTGTTCCATGGAGCTAGCTTCTGACCCATCAGCTGTGAGGTCTGATAGGAAATGCAAGCAAGTGGAAGCACATAAACACTCTTTTAAAGTCTCCCACCCAAATATTGAAGATGAACAGGGTGCAGATTCTCTTTACCCTCTCCATGACTACAGACGTAGGTCAGTTTTAGAAATGGTAATGCAGAGAGGCAGATGGCTCACAGATCATGTAACCTCTTCACAAAAGATTTTACAGAAGGCCTTCTAAACCACCCAAACATTTTAATGTGTATCCTACCCCATTAATAAAATGTTTAAGCTGGTAGTAAAGACTGCATGGGAATGCCCTGATACTGTGGCACCTGGGCACTTGTCTGAGGAGATCAGACAAGATATTCTGTTCTCCCAGAGACTTGAAATTTTTGGAGGGAGACTGACAAATCTGATTTTGTTGTGTCTGTAGGTACCCTTAAGAAGGATTCAGTCTCACAGTGTTCTACATTCCATCTCCAGGATGAGGAGTCATGGGTCATGTACAAATGTATGATATGTGTTTACATGTCCTCCACTTTTTCTTTGCAGGCCGTAAATTATCATATATGGCTAGACTTCAGCAGGAGGTAGAAGACAAGATGCTCATTGGATAATTTACAAGATAAACAACTAAAGCAAAGATTGCAGTCACAGTTAGCAGCTGTATTGTCCATCATTAGCTTCACAGTGAGATTAGCTTACAGCAAGGATGAGGCTTCAGGCTTAGACTGCATCGTCATACTTAGCTCTGGCTGATATGTTTCTCAGTGAAGGTATGATCATTACAAAGTCCCTCTTTGATTGTTCACCCTTGTTGGACCAAATATCAAGACACACCTAAAGAATGTTGAAGGGAAAGAAAAGAGAATTTTAGTCGTTGGTGTAAAATCTCAAACTCTGCTGTCCACCTTTTAAAAATGCAGCAGAGGTCTGGAAGGAACCAAAGATTGCATAATAACATTTATAATGGTCGCCAACCAAGAGGGAGAAACAATCAGCAACCACAGTGTAATCATAATCCTCATTCTTTGGCACATCACCAGGACTCCTGCAGACCTTGCCCAGCTGTCCCATTGTGAAGGCAGATGGTATTCATTTGTCCTTGCAGTTGCTGCCATGGATGACCATGATGCAGGACGGGTGATTAAGGACGGCAATATACAGAGGTTAACAATATCCCTTTACACATCCCTCCCCATCCCCACTCTGGCCTCTTATCAGATATGTCATCCCATCAAAACAGTGCATCAAGAAAGAGGTCTTAAACCTTTTTCCAAATGAGCTGTCTACTAAAGAGAAATCCCAGCTGACCAGAAGGATTTAGGATTTTATTTTAGGTTCTTTTTGATGCCAAAGAACATAAAGGATGTCTGACCTGGATTAGATGTGAACATTCTAAATAAATTTTTCTCAAAAAAAATATCTCAGATGGTCATGTTGCTTGTACCCAAATCTGTCAAGAGGAGACTATATGAACCCTCTAGAACTCAGGTCACCTACGTCCCCATTAAAATTGCTAAAGAGTCTAGAAGGTCTGTATGAGTCTGGGTTGACACCAGTCATTACCATTTCAGGATTTTGCCATTCAGTATCACCTCAGCAGTCCATAACTGCAGGAAAACAGAGACTAGAAACTGATATTGCCAACATCCTGGCAGATAGGTTCAGTGCTAACTTTACCCCCCTCACCCCCTAAAGGGCCCATATCTATACAGGAAGAATGCAGAGTCCCTGTAATCACATCTATGCAGGTAAAAGCTGCAGTCTCTAAAACCAAAAACACAGCATCCATGGGACCAGACAACATCCCAGGCTGTGTTTTACATGAACGTCAGAACGAACTGGCTCCCCACCTAAGCACCATGTTCAATCATAGTCTCACATCAGGCTTTGTGCCCACTGAATGGCGCACAGCAACAGTTATCCCACTCCACAAAGGGGGAGCCGTCACTGATCCTGGCAACTATCGCCCTATTAGCCTGATGAGCCTGGTCTGCACGGCCATGGAACGTGTTATCATGGAACTCATAAACAAAGACATTGGTAACCTCCAAACTCTGGACCCTACCCAGTTTGGATTTGTGAAAGGCAGGTCATGTCTTCTGAACCTGATCGACTTTTTTGAGGCGGTCACCAAAGCCATAGACGAGGGTAAGGTGGTTTACACAGCCTATCTTGACCTCGCCAAGGCTTTCGACACCATCCCCCCATTCTGGAATTATAGCTTAACTCACTAAACTAGGTATATATCCCTACGTCACAAGATGGGTTGCCAACTGGCTCACTGACAGAACCCACACTGTAAAAGTTGCAGACTCCAAATCTGACTTCAAGCCAGTGACAGGTGGAGTACCACCGGGTTCAGTCCTGGGACCTCTCCTGTTTGGTATCTACTTCTCTGAAGTACAGGCTAACACAGAAGGCCTTTGGCTAACGAAGTTTGCAGATGACTGCAAACTAGAAGCCATATTCGAGTCTCCAAATCATGTGGACATCCTACAGAAGGGCCTCACTGAGACAGATGCCTGGTGTCAGAGGCATGACCTCAAGCTCAATGCCAAAAAGTGCATTGTCATACCCTTTGATGAAAACTCTGTACCCATGAACTACCACATAAACGGCAGTATACTTAACGCCGAATGTGTGATAAGAGACCTTGCGACCCAGGTGGACAGTAGTCTCGCCTTTGATAATCACATCGCCACAGCAGTCAGGAAATCCTTCTATGTGACACACCTCATCACAAAAGGGTTCTCATCCAGGAAAAAAGAGGTCACTGTTCCCCTCTACTCAGCACTCATTAGACTCATTATAGAGTGCAGCGCCCCTTTTGGAATGTACCTCACAAGACATCTGCAGCAGCTGGAAAGGCCACAGAAGTACCTCACAAAGGAGATTACTGGCTTCAAACAGATGCCGTACATTGACCATCTCAAAAAACTCCAGCTTTACTGTGTAGCATATCACCTACTCCGAGGAGATCTCTGCTTAACATATAAAGCTATGTTAAACCCAGAGCTGTTGGACATGCTACACCTAAAGAAATCCCAATCCCTCTGAGCTACACGCTCTAGGGACCTAAACCTTGTCACCACAATAAACAGGACATGCTGGAGGGATAGATTCCTGTTACAGAGACTTTCTATACTCTGGAACAAGCTACCCATCTATGTCAAGCAAAGTTCCTCATTAGCACTCTTCAAGAAAAATCTTGATGAGTGAATGGGAAATAGGAAATACACCCCGGGGATCACTTCTGCTGCTCTGCTCGACAGGGGCACAGGAAATTAACTTTCTTGGGTGGCGTAAGCCAGGGAATCTCATTGGCTAGGCTTACTTAGGCCATTGGGCCGATAGCCTAGTCCCTACCTATGAACCCATGAATAATGTTTTAGTTGGTAGTTAATATCTAGTCAAAGTCATATCCAGTCTCTGCCACTTTATTAATTCTTGTGCGGGTGTTATTTATTTGGGAGAAAGTATAGGGTTAGTGAGGTTTGGTGACAGTATGATATGTGAACCAATCAAAGTTTATGTAACCTAGAATTATAATTTCTTAAGAGATTTTTTTATTAACCCAACTCAGTATGTCTTCAGTTACAGCACTGTTATTACCTGTTGGACTATAAAGTGCTGCAATACAAACTGATATATGTTTGTTAATTTTTAGTAGTGCTACTACTAGTTCTGCATTATGGAAGGGAGGAATTGTTTTAGGGTAAAGGATTATGGCTAATGAGTTTTTGGCAGAATAGTTACACAGCTCTCTCTTTTTTGCCTATCTAGTTTAAGAATATTGTAGCCAAGGGGGGGCAGACTATATGTTCAGCAGATGTTTATGTTTACCTATTTTTCTGTTACAATAAATATATCTGGGGACTATTATTTTATGGAAGGATGGAGTTTGTTGTTGATGCTGAGTATGTTTGCATTGAAGAAGTAAATACTAGAGTCACAGTTTGGGAAAAGGGGGTTGTGCTAGGATTACTGAGAAAATGTGTGAGAGAATAGTTAACATGTAGGGCATGAGTTGGGATGTGTATCTCTTCAAAGGGTTAAAATGTTAGTAGGCAAGATGATATTGTGTGGCCACTACAGTTTGTATTTTTCTTTATTGTGGTCTGTGGAGAAAGAAGATGGTATAGAGAGGGGGTTGTGCCAGGTGATAGCGATTTAAGTTAGAAGGTATCTATAGGAAAATAGAGTACGAGAGGTAATATTAATTAGATAGCAGGATGTGTTAAAATGTTTTGATGTACTTTGAGTTTGAACTGAAAAGGTGTTTTTGGGAGACTTGATTTGATGGGTCCTGATGCGTTTTGAATGAGTTAATGCAGAGATAGTAGGGTTAAAGTGAAAAGGAGAATAATGTTTGGTATTGTCATGGTAGTTAAGATTATGAAACTTATTGAAGCTTAAATGATGAGTGTCGAAGGAGTGTGGGGTGGGGTGTTAAATTGATGTATAGGAGGATGGTAACTGCTATAAGGCAATAGGGGTGTAGCAGTAGTAAGTATAAGTTTGGACTAAGTAACGGTGGGTCGGAATTGGGGTTAGAGTAGTGTAGGGGAGCAGAGCGAGCTCAAGCAGAGCAAGGGTGAACAGAGCGGGTAACACCAGAGCAGTAGGTAATGTGATTTGCAAAACCTGTCTGTTGGAATACAAGAACAATACAAGTAAGCTAAACAGCCAAACTAATTAAAAAAAGAAAGTTTTAAGTTTTGAAACAGTGTTTGTAATAAACATTGTGCTAATAATATAAGGAGGTACTGCAGAAATGTGTATGTATGTGTATATATATATATATATATATATATATATATATATATATATATATATATATATATATATATATATATTGAGCCGAACTTCATATGTTCAAGACCATATGATCAGGGCTGGTGTTAACATTTTGGGGGCCCCCTAGGCACTTTCAGTATAAGTACCATCCTGTCAATGCCATCTCTCCTAAGCAACCTTTTAGCTCGTGCTGCAAACTTTTAGGAGGAGTATGCACAGACAGACCTGTAGTTACAAGCTCTTACATTACAACAGGCCTATGTACCACACGATGTTGACCTGTCTAACAAAGGGACACTTACAGCTAAGCTCCATCCTCAACCCAGGTAAAGTAAGTACACCCACTCCTAACTTAACTCACTCCTCCGAAAATATTGCTACCTCTTTCAACAATCACTTCACACAAACCGTACTATCACTAGCTAGACAACACAACCCCCCCCCATAAACCCACACCATCAACTAGAACTAACAATCTCCCAACTAGCTTCTCTTTCTCTCCTGTTCCTACCTCCAAAATAAAACAACTACTAACTAAACTTAAAACCACCAGATTAGCAGCAGACAACCTCCCAGGTGAATACATTCAACTTGCAGCTGACACTCTAGCCTACCCCGTATCACTCTTGATTAACAGATCTCTGTCAGAAAGTAATGTTCCTACACTATGGAAAGTCTCACACATAATTCCCCTACACAAAGGAGGCCCCTCCACAGATCTAACCAGTTACCGCCCCATAGCTATTCTCTCGTCACTCTCCAAAATACTAGAGAGATGCATTCATTCTCAAGTCTCAGATCACCTCCTTGCTAACAACCTCCTCTCCAACACACAACATGGTTTCCGACCTAACCATAGCACCACCACCGCCTTACTCTCTTTCTCTAACACTATCCTACAAAATAAAAATGCAGGTTATCTCTCCTCAGCTACCTTCCCAGACCTCTCTAAAGCTTTCGACATGGTCCCACACAAACAACTCCTCTCTCTTCTCAATAACCTATCCTTCTCTCAACCAGTCATCAACTGGTTTCAGAGTTACCTATCTGACCGACAACAAGCAGTTGTTTGGCAGGACAACCTATCCCCCCAACTACCAGTCTCCATAGGAGTTCCCCAAGGGTCCATCCTGGGACCGCTACTCTTCTCTATTTTCACCAATAATCTAGCCTCAGCCACAACACATGGCACACTCGTACAATGCGCAGATGACTCAACCATCGTCTGCACAGCCCACTCCCTCCCAGAACTGCAAAAAGTCACACAGGAAGCATTTTCTTCTATTGAAACTTGGTTATCCAATGCCCAACTAATACTCAACCCAAACAAAACAAAATTATTAATCTTCCAACCCACCAAACTTACCCTAGACAGCTCTTACTTTAGCATCACAGCAAAAGACAACACCACCATCCATCCTACAGAACACACCAAATTATTAGGAGTAGAAATAGACAATAAACTGAACTTTTGACATTCACATTTACATGACCATTAAAAAAGTGCACAAAAAACTAGGAGCATTGTATAGAAATCAGAAACTATTTACCAAAGCAGCTAAAATTACAGTAGCAAATTCTCATCTTAGCTCTACCCTACTCTATGCCTCTCCAGTATTTACTAACCTTAGACAATGTGATCTAAATAAGCTCGAAACTTGCTACAACAAAATCGCCAAATTCGCCACAGGGGCTTCCTACCATACTCACCACTGTCTCTCACTAGCAGAACTGGGCTGGCTAGAGCTCCCCCACCTCCTTCAATGGTACCAACTCACACTCGCCCACAAACTAATAAACCAACCACTAAAAGTCCCATCCCTCCAGAATCTACTCCAACCCTACATAACCACGAGACCACTAAGATCCAGCCACAAAAATCTGCTACAGGTCACAAGAGCCATTAACTCTGCTGGAGAAGCTTTATTCTCCTGCACTATAGCCAAACTCTGGAACTCCCTCCCATCCTCAATTACCTCTGTAACTTCTTGCACCCACTTTAAATCCTTACTAAAATCACACTTCAAAACTTGCCAGATATGCACTTGCAACCCCCCACCCCCACCCCCACCCACTACCTTTCTCAGCCCCTATCAACAACCTACTCTTAGCAAGCTTGGCTACTAATGTTCCCAGCTACCTACCACATAATACTAACTTCTTGTAGCAACAACTGCTAATGGCTGTTATGTACCTCAAAAACAGTTTGTATCAATTGTTCACTGATGAATCTCAACTACATTTTAACCATGTTTAGTATGTCACCATATTTTAAAATTGTACTATGCTCTACAGCTGTTTTACATCTGTTTTCTTCTTGTCTTGCGTCCTTAACTTGACTAATGTCTATATTTAAATGCTATGTTTTTTTAACTGTATAATGCAAATAATACTTAATGTGGAGCTTTTACAACAACTCTATGTACAGGTCTGGACTTAAAGTGAAATGATGACTAGGCCTACTGTTTCAACACCCCCCGCCCCCCAATACAGCCTCCAGTCCGCTCCTCTGACCCCCCCCTCCTGTGAGCTCCCCATACCATGCACATTACTTTTTTCTTCCTTTTCTCACATTTTGACGTACTCAGCTTTTTCAAGAAGCCATAACTTTCTATTTGCTCTGAAGTGCATTTTAAAGTTTTTTTTTTCTTTTTACACAACCTTTTCATCCAATAGTGGCTTGAACAGAAACTGATTAAGGAAATAAATTCACTGTTGCTGTTCAGCTTTAGTTTTCCCTGCATCATTTCAATATACCTTTCCTGAACAAGACAGCACAGTGATAACCATTTAGGAAATAACTCAAATAAGCCAGGGCCCAAGAAGCCATAGGTTTACAGATGGTCTGGGATGCATTTTAGAGCATTTTCTCAACATTTTACTCCAATGGTGGCCTAAACAAAAATCATGAAAAAGAAAAGAATTTCAGTCTTATTTTTTTTTCTTTCAATGAAGACATAAGTTTTGTAAAAGGTTATTGTTCAAAGCTGACAAAATAGTAGCTCACAGTAAACTAACAAGCCAGTAGTTGTTGGAATACATAGATCTTATATGGGAATACTGCCTGACTCCCTAACCCCCTACAAAAGACAGTCACTGCCTATGTATCCCTTTGGTGTTAGACTGGGATGAAAGCAGAGGTTCAAATTGCCTTAGTCATATATTTAAAGTGACTGCTGATACACATACACACAGCATGTTCTTCACCCCCTAACCCTCAAAAGCAGCCAGCCGCATGCATATGTGCCTGATATATAATTGTGAGAAAAATTCCAGTAATATAGTCTAATCTGTTGCTCCTACACAGTACACCACTCCTACCCAAGCTATAGTAACCTTCTTTGTACACCTCTGAGCTCTGTGAGAAACACTGCCCTTAGTTCAAATAGAAGCTATAATGACTTTCTGTGTGCACCTCTAAGGTTTGAATGTGATGAAAATTAAAGTTGTAATAAACACACAATCCCCAGCTCCTCATAACCTGTAGCAGCTTTCTGTACACACACATTTGAGCAGAGCTGGTTTTGCAATGGGTGCGGTTGAAAACAGAGGCTATTATCAGCTTTATCCTAAAAGGATCATATCTCAGCACTGTTCAGGTTAAGCAGTGCATTCAGAAAATTGATACATTTTTCTCCAACCAGCAACAGCTTTTGTGGAGGCCCCCACAGAGTCAAGGATGATTATGGAAATCCCCATTATCCAGTTAGACAGTCTAGTGAGTGGGGGCCACCAGACTCCAAGAATATCTAAGCGTCTGAATGTTCTGTGATATATTTTGTGTCTTACCTTTGAAATATAATTACTTGTTAGGTACATTTTTTACTGATACACAGAAGAATAATATCTTTGTCCATTATTGGGTGCACTGCGCTTGCGCGCACACACACACACACACACACACACACACACACACACACACACACACACACACACAGTCATAAGCCATATCAGTACTACTTTTGTACTTATTTCAGCTAACAGCAATACATTGTGCAACACTGCTACTGCTACATGAGATCATTGAATGCTATTTAGCAGTCACCAAACAGCAGCAGGCATAAGTCACTTTTATTTACCTCATTGAGGAATAATGCATACCTGTCACTGTCACTGATTTCAGAGAACATCACTGATTTTGTTCATACTTTTGCTTTGTCCTTTGTAAAAAGTTTGATTTGCTGGTAAATGTTTCAGGATTACAAACAGTCAATCAATCCAGACACCTGAGTTTTATACTTATTGTCCACAAATGCATGTTGATGCAAAAGATGTTATTCAAGTAACTTTTTAAGTGAAGTAGAGTAATATTTAAATGTATTCCTGATTCTGAGCTTTTATTCTACTATTTTTGGGATTACACTGAATTCTTAAGCAAAGAAATTGAGAGTTAGAATATCTGGTGTTGCGGTATTTATAAAACTACCTGAAAGAGAAAACTATCCCTGATGATCAGAAGCATCAGCTCTTCTTAAAATGCAAAGTTTGCACTGAGATTAGTCACTCCGGGCTGCTGATCTCTCTAGTGCTTACCTTGCTCATGTTCATTATCAGCTTCATCCTAACAGGGTCATAACACAGCCCTGTTCATGTTAAAGAGCATAATTAGGAAGTTAATACATTTTTTCTTCCTCATTTTCCCCAGTCAGCCAGCAGCTTTTGTGGAGCCCCCAAACAGTCAAGGGTGATTAATGGGGCCCCCTGCAGCCACAGGTTTTACAGGGACCTAAAGCTGGCTATGTAGTTAGTTTTAGTGGAGAAAATGTCCAATAGTAGGTTTTAACTAAGCCAGGGGCACTATGTCAGTGGTAAGATCTTTAATGGAATTCTGATGCCTGTTACTTGAGAAAACACTGTTACTACAACCAGAAATATCTTTGTATTTTAAGGGAGATATAAATAAGAGTTATTACCCTTGTGGTTTATTAAGTATACAAGACTGCGGTACTAGCTTTTGTTGGTTTTACATACATGTTACAAAATATCAGGATAACATAACGTGCTGCAATTGGGGGCCCCCAGCGACCGCAGGGTTCGCTGGTGCCTTAAGCCGGCTATGCATATGATCAACTTTCTGAAAAGTAGAACAAGACAAAACAAAAATCTATGTTTCCTCAGGAGGAAAGTTTCACTGCGCCCTCCATACCCCTTGTATATTATGTATGCCAACTCCAAGATTGCTCTACAATTCGGAAAAGGGTATATTCCCCTATCCTCACTGTACTGTGGTCTCCATACAGAAGTTTCAACATTTTGCAGAGTCAATCATATGATCTTGACCATATGAAGTTCAGCTTTCTGAAACTTCGATCTTCTGAAGTGGACCAACATTAGGAATCACATTTTCTAACAGCTGATTGTTTCTATTAACTGTTTGAGAAGTTAGAAAGTTAACATGTCTACATTAGGTCAAATTTGATCAGGAAATGCAAGACAAATAACACTGAGTGTGTTGGAAGCTTTCAAGATGAGCTATTGATTCACAGGTCAGGGAGTTTCACAGTGTTTTATTCTTGAAAAATATTTCTTCCATTTGAACCAGCTTCAGTTGCAGATTTGAAATTCTTGTTTTGGAAAATTATCTTTTTTGTAGCTGTTATTCAGTTAAAAGAGTTTCAGAAATCCAAGCATTTTCCATAAATCCACCATACCTAATATTTCACTAGGACAGAGTTTCCATAATAACAAGTCCTCCATTTCTGCTTAAGGTCTCCATTGAGACAAATCTCAACCAATCTGTTCACCTGACTATATTCTTTCCAGACTATTTAAATAGAAGTGAATATTTATTACATTGTATTGATGCCCACAGACAACTCAGGTGTTACTTTTTTTGTGTTCCTTTTCTTGATCTCCTTAGTGGACAGGTTGCAAGGAAGGTGCCCTGAATCTTTGAATGCTGGCCTTCTGTCAAATGCTTGGCAGGATATAACCCCATACAGGTTAGGCTACTGCAACCATGATCTATTCAAATATCTGCTGTTGTGGTTTTCTTAGACAAGTGTACTATCTTCATGATCCAAATTGATTCACTTCAACAAATGCACCCACCTTTTCCCAGTTCTTTTAATCCATCTGTTGAGGGCCCTGCAGGTTCTGACCATTGGTGTTAAGTCATAAAATGATGCAGTTATTCTTAAACACAGTCTTGATCTGGACAGAATGGGGAGGTGAAATAAATTATAAGAATGAGGGAAGCAGTTGTAGAGTCTGCAAGAGTCTTAAAAGTGCTGAGCAACTGTCACATGCTGCTGCCTGTCCTATGGTTGAAGTGGACGGGTATGGATTGTGAAGATCTAACATAATGTTAAGTACATAACTTTTGTAGGTATGCAGCACAAGTGAAATTACTACTGCCCAGATAAAAGCATTGATTGTTAAAAATGAGGTATGTAATATAAAATATGTCAAATATTAAGCAAAGTAAGAACATAGTTCTTGTGCTTCTGCAGACTGTTATTAAAGGCAGGGTAGCTTAGAGATAGATCCTTTTTTTTTACCCCAGAGTTAATGACAGTTATTTCCTTGAACAAAACAATTCATTTTCATTTCTTTTTCTCAGTTTTAAAATCACAGGAATGGATATTTTCCACTGCAAGGGCCCTGAGATAGCTGTTTGTTTACTTTTCAAAAACTAGTTTAGGAGGTCAGATTGAGTTTTTGCCTTTTTGTGTGTAATAACAAATCAGTTCCAAAAGGTCTCATTGTATACATCTGCATTGTAGGAAGTTTACACAAAACTCTCTGAAACTCTTGAAAGGGTATTGAGGCCCAGATCTCTCAGTCTATGATCAGACTACTAGGCTGAAGTAAGATACGTGAATTCCTAACAAGTAAGGCTGGCCACAGTTGTACCCCTTTTCCAGAGATGATGTAGAATGACAGCGAACCATCAAACATGGTACTGTCCTTACTGCTGTTTGCATTCAGAGGTGGGCATGTGAATGTGATGGTCGAGTCTCTCAGTCGCTACTCCATCATTTCTTTTAGAAGGAAGGATAAAAGAGGACTGCCTTGAAAAGAGATTCCTGGAGTGAGGCACCCTGGAGGTTATCCTGTCAATAACAAAAGTGAATGTGGCTCTTCAGCAGGCCAGAGAAGAGTTGGCAGTGAATTTATTCTCAGTACAGTGGCAAAGAAGATTTTTATACTCCTTTTTGCAGTTTCCTGAAGGTCCATATCCACTAGCAAATTTCTGAGAAAAAAAAAGACAAAACATATCTTTGTCACTTCATTCTGCCCAATAAGTCAAAATGTCCTACCTGCCCACTCCTACACTCCCCCCTTACCAACCTCACATACCTTTTCAATTTTATAAAACAGTGCATTCCTGTGAGGTGCCATCTTTAATAACTGGAATACCCCCCCTGGCTGCTGTGCGTTCCTGGCCACAGCATCTTTAACTTTGTAAGCTACTTTTTACTTTATTATTGCATATGGTGACTTTTAGCTGGAGAATCAAGAAAGCTTAGCTTGAGTGCTGAGAAACCTTACCAAAACTAAGATTGTCCAGGTAGTTTTGCTTACTTGTGCTGATGTATTGTGTTAGTAATGGCTACAGTGTATTTGTGCTTCCCACGTGGAGTTGATGTAAGCTTCCCTACTGTTTTGAGAAAGCGCTGCAACATCCCTTAGTACTGGCTTTCTTTTCTGAGGGCTGCTCGCAAAAATCTTGTGGTCACTGGCTTGCTGGGACTATGTTGCATGGTCCTTGCCTTCAACATACAAGTCGTCTAGTTAAATCTCTATTGTCTAGGGGTTACCTTCCCTGTAGAGGCTCCATGTAAGGCAAGCGCTTAGATAATACAAACTACCTCCTGCTACGCCAATACTGCTCGCACACCTCTCCCACGCTAACTAAACTCTCTTTTAGCCTGAGGGCATCCTAGCTCTCAATATTACATAGAACTGAAGCATTTGCATATTTCAATCACTCCTAGTGCCTCCAGGTGTTCCTCATGTACGCTTGACTAGTGTAGCTTTACTAGTAGATACACTGAGGCGCTGCATAGTGTAGCTAATAGTAGATACACTGAGGCTTCAACTGGGTCTGCGCAGTATTATTAGTTTAAATTATAAACTGTGAGGGGGCTGGATAACTCTGTGCCTCCATACCTACACCTCAAGTATCAGGGTGGCGTTTTTTCAACATTGCGGTAGATCCTACTGGGTCGGCGCAGTGCTTTATACATATACGCAGTGCCATATATTCTAAATGCTGTGCAAGAGCAGAAACAACACATAGCCTCCTTTTTTTTTTCTCTCTCTTTTATAAGCGTACTAGCAGTGTGTCATCGTCAGAATTGGTGAAGAGCTTGCAGCATAGTTTTCTGTGCATGGGCAGTTGCACATGTAGCCGTTCCTAGTTCTCAGTGATAAATGTAGGACCTATATGTTTGCAAATTCGTACTAATTGACTCCTATGCGTAAATGGCTTATCTGAACTAAAGTGTTCCTGCCTTTTTCTGTACTGTTGTGAGCATGTGATGAACTAATTAGAACTATATACCTAAAATGTCTGCTTCTATCTGGTTTATTTAACAAACTGCTTAAGTGTCCCTGAACTATTTGGTTATATTATATATTACTTATCAGAACATGACTGTAAACACTGTAATGCATTCGTAGCCTGTTTGTGTAAAGATACTAAGTACTGTTGCCTCACTCTTCCTAAACCTGTTCTGCCAGTGCCTATTAGTATAGGAACCTGCCTGTATTTACTGACAGAACACTATGTTAATGCCTATTTTTACCAAGTGAATGGTATGTTTCTGTTAGTGTTATTCTCTGACTGAAATGCCTGTACTATTACCCTAATTATCAAAGGATGTTTTCTCATTACTCTATTTTGTTTTTCTCTCTCTCTCTCTTTAACATACCCAGCTTCCCATTCTCCTATCCTGCTCTAAGATTAAGGGTATACCTGCCTGGAGAATAAGGACCCCCACAAATATTACTAGCCACTCATCATTAAAACTACAGAAACTTGCCATCCTAAAGTCAAAAACCCTGCTACCAAGGGAAGCAAGAAAGTATGTGTTTCCCAAACCTAGCAGTAAAGTTGTAGTTTTACTAACATAACTTCTGTGTGTGTTATATTAAACATATATACTAACTATTAAATACATAAATACCATTAATTATAAATTATTAAAACTAGTGACCTAGCCAGGATACCCAGCAGCCATACCCCTCTCCATTCCTTAATAAACAAACCTTCCTGTCCCTGTGCTGCCTCCTGCAACTGTTAACACAGTCTTCCCTATGTCTATAAGAGCTAGCTCCTATCTCTAGCTCAGCTGTAACATTATTTCCCTGTCCAGGTTGCTCCCTCTACTAGTCTTGTTTCTCACACTCCTATCTCTTCTCTCCCTCTTAGAATCTCACAATACATATCTCTGCTGTTTAAGACTGCTCTTACATTCCCTATTCGATCCACCAATTTGCTTAATAACTGCACCCAGCTATTCCCCCTACCTCCTACTATCGGTAACACAGAATTTCCAGCTCTATACTTACCCTTTCCCTCCTGGTAGCAACCCAGCTATCAGCAGCTCACAGATTGTTCTCTCAGACCCTTCTTCCTTTACTTGTATCCCGCTCCGTTCGCCCTGCAGGCTCACTCCGCTCCCCTACCCTTCCCCCAATTCCCACCCACCCCCACCACTTCTACATTTATTCTTCCCATCCCCCTCATATCCTCCGTAAATAACCAATAGATACTTTTCCTCCTTACTCCATCCACTTATAGCCAGCCCACTTACTTACATTCACTCTGTCCACTTCCATAATCAATTACAGTCCCCTCCCCTTCTTACTATTCTAAGGAAATCTGTTCCTCTTCCTAAACCCTCACTCCTGTATAGCCTTTTCTCTGCTCCACAACTACATATAATCTTTCTCCCCTTGCACAAACATGCCTTCCATAATCCTCCGCACCCACCTGCCCCCCTGCCTCCTCCTTCTTTCACTAATTCCCTTATGCTTTACCATCTCATTCTCCTCCAGTGCCTGCCCAATTCTACCTACAAAAATAACCTCCATACACACCAACCTTTACCCCTTACTCTCACTTCCACTCTATCTCCCCTTCCCTTCTTCCAGCCTAAGCCTCTACACCTATTCCACACTAAAATCTTCTCCATCTGTGCTACAAAACAGACACATAAACTAATCTTAGATCTTCCTAAATTCTTAGTTTTCAAATGCAAATGGCTCAAGATTAACTCCTTCAACAACCTAGTCTTAGCCGGTGATATCCACCCCAACCACGGTCCCAATACCATTATTAATACCTCCTCCACCCCTGTACCTCCCACCCCCTACAACTCTATAAAAATCTTCACAGTTAACGCCCAGAGTCTCAACAACAAAGTCCACCAATTTCAAGCTTGGCTAAGCCATAACCAAGCAGACATCCTAGCCATCTCTGAAACTTGGCTTAAACCCCATGTGTCTGATTCAGAGATCCTGCCCCCAGGATTTCACATCCTTAGAAATGACCAATTAAATAAAAAAGGTGGTGGCACTGCCTTAGTCTACTGTGACCTACTTACCTTAATTCCCCTCCAAATTCCAATTCCTCAATTCAACAACACTGAACTTACAGCTGGACTACTAAAACTGAACAAACATAAAAACATCTGCTTTATTGCTCTATATATATCTCCTGGTAACAACATCTCTATCCTCAAAGATATCCTCCACTGGGCATCTACTAAAATTAAATATGAAACCTACATTTTAGGTGATGTAAATATTGACTGGAACAAGGTCAATAGTCCCTCTCCATCCATATCCATTAACCTCTATAACTTCACTCACAAAATCTACCCTATTGCCCGACCTAACAAAACTAACCCCCCTGGATCTGCTATTGACTGGATCCTAGTCTCTGATCCAAATAAAATAACCAACTCTGGCACAATTCCTGATTCTATTAGTGACCACCTCCCAGCTTTCATTCAATGCGCAACTAACTCTTCTCCTCACCAGCACCAATACATTCTTACTCGCAACCTTGGTAACTTTAACCCTACAACCTTCTCCAATATGCTTAAACAAATAGACTGGCAAATTCTAAAAACCCTCCCACTTGACAGTGCTATAGACTACTACAACTCTGTCTTCCTAGACACCCTAAATTCTGTAGCTCCACTAAGAAACAAAAGAATAAAAACTGAAACAGCTCCTTGGCTATCCAAACATACTAAACAAGTTATGCACCAAAGAGACAAATTGTGGAAGCTTTACCAAAACAATAACTTGCCCAATACCTTCCTTCAATACAAACAACTTCATAACCATGCAAAACAGCTAATCACCAAGGATAAAATATCCTACTATATTAGGCTCCATTCTAATAACAACAAAAACCCTAAGCAATTCTGGAAATCAATAAATTCACTTCTCAATCCCGTCTCCAAGAATAAACCCTGCCCTGACCCTAGTAAATCAGACCTTGAAATCAGCTCAGATTTTAATTCATTTTTCATAGAAACAATATCAGACCTAACCAAGACATTCCCCAACAACAGCCTTCCTGTCTCTCACTCTTCCCCATCTAATTCCCCTAATAATAATTCCCTTATGTTCGACCTCAAACCTGTCTCCACTAAATTTATAAAAAAACTTCTATGCAAACTTAAACCTTGCTTTAATTCTCCTGACAATATCCCCTGCTCTTTCCTAAAATGTGCTGCTGACGGTATAGCTCTCCCAGTCAGCATCATTATTAACAGGTCTTTAAAGTAATCATACAACCCCAAACTCTGGCACTCAGCTTATATTCTTCCTCTCCACAAAGGAGGCAAAAACACCAATATTTCACATTTCCTCCCTGTTGCACTGCTCTCACCAATCTCTAAAATCCTTGAAAAGTGCATCCACCTCCAACTTATGCCTTTTCTAACCTAAAACAATCTTCTTACACCTACCCAACATGGCTTCCACCCAGGCCACAGCACCATAACCGCCCTACTGTCTTTCCTAGAAACTGTCAATGTAGCCCGAGATTCTGGACACCTGGTCTCTACTGTATTGCTAGATTTGTCCAAAGCTTTCGATACTGTTTCCCACAAACACCTTCTCTCTCATCTCTCAAATCTTCATCTCTCACCAAGCACTTTATCCTGATTCTCCAGCTACCTATCAGACAGATCAGAGTCAGTCAAATGGAAAAACTCCACCTCCCCCTTCTTAGCTACTCCTACTGGTGTACCTCGGGGATCTATCCTAGGGCCAATGCTTTTTAACATCTTTACTTATAACTTTCACTCTGCAATTCCTGATGCCAAGATCATTCAGTACGCTGATGATTCTACCTTGGTCTGCTCTGCCTCTTCTTCTTCTTCTTCTTCTTCTTTCGGCTTTTCCCGGTTAGGGGTCGCCACAGCAGATCACATGTCCGCTCATGATTGGCAGTGGAGTTTTACAGTGTCGAGTTGCAAGACCGGCGCCCAACCTTCCACAGAAGGCACACACACACGCACTCATGCCTAGGGTCAATTTAGAGTGTCCAATCCACCTACTGCATGTCTTTGGGATGTGGGAGGAAACCGGAGCACCTGGAAGAAACCCACGCGACCACAGGGAGGACATGCAGACTCCACACAGAAGGCACCCCAGCCAAGGATCGAACCGGAGAACCTCTTGCTGTGAGGTGACAATGCTAACCACTGCACCACCGTGGCTGCCCATTGGTCTGCTCTGCCTCTAACCTCTCTGAATTGCTCACTAAAACCCAAACTGCTTTTTCAGCCACCAAAAACTGGATGCGCCAAAACCACCTCTCTCCCAATGCCAATAAATCTAAAATTTTACTGTTCCCCCAACAAAGACTCATTCCTATAACAAAGATACTTTCAGAGTCCTACCAACTCACCTATAGAAGTGGTTCCATCCGCCAAACTACTCGGCATTACTATAGATGAATACCTTAAGTTTGACATCCACATTCTGCAAAATATTGAGAACCCACCAAAAACTTGGTATGCTATACAGGAATAATCACTGTCTTTCACACTCTACTAGGCACACTCTGGCCACTACCTATCTTTTGCCCTCCTTACTATACAGAGCTCCTCTCCTAACCCGCCTGTCCTCCTCCATCACCTCCAAACTAGAAAACTGCTATAATAAAATCTGTAAATTTGACACCAAATCCAAACATTCCACCCATCATTGCCTTAACCTACAATCTCTGAACTGGCTAGAACTCCCAAACTACCTAAACTGCCTCCAACTCACCACTGCTCATAGACTCATATTTCACCCTTCTAAATGTCCAGCTCTAGCTAATATCCTTCCCCTTATACCCCTAATAGAACTCTCAGATCTGAACATCAAAACTTGATAGCTATCCATAAGTCCAAACGTCCTGCTGGCCAACTCCTCCTCTCTTTCTCACTAGGTAAAAAATGGAATTCTCTCCCCTCCACTCTGAGAACTATACTAAACTCAGAAAACTTCAAAACCCATTCTTTCAAACACCTGTCCACTAAATGGAAATGTACCTGCCTTCACCGTACCTAAATCAACCCAATTACTTGCCCATAAAATGTTTTTGTTTCTTCTCTCCCAGGTTCCTAAGCTCTCTAAATCTCCTGTAGCTTGTTTCTCTATGACTGTATCCAAACTGTCTTCAATTCCTAGAGCTACCTACCCCTTATCACAACTGTATAAATATTTTCATACTTTAAATGTGTACTTGTAAAGGTTTTATATTTCTACTTTAAATGTGTGTATGTAAAGTGTTTTCCTCACATACTATGCAATGAGTGCTCACATAAATGAACCTGTATAACCCTTAAGATCATCTACAATGATGTTTGTCTGACTATTGTGCAACACTGTATGAACATTTGTTGCAAATTATTCTAGATAATGTATCTTTACATTTCTGTATTACTATATCTGTACTGTATTATGTATTTGGAGCTTTTCTCCCCGGGCCTCCACTGAAAACGGGTCCCTTGGGCCCAGTGGACTTCCCCTGTAATCAAATTGAAAATAAATAAATAAATAAAATAATAAGTGTGGCTTTAGGTTGTCAGTATCCTGTAGTATAGCAGTTACTTGTGATATTAGCCAGGGATATCTCTGGCTAGTATCCTTGACTTGTGGTACTAGCCAGGGATATCCCTTTGAGCTAGGACAACTGCCTGGCCTACCTTCAGGCAGAATTGCACTAAAGGACATGGATCCCACTGGGTCTTTTTGCTGGGGTTGAACTGGTGACTGAAATTTCTGGGAAACCTCCTGCTAAGTAGATGCATACAATGAAGTGAAACAGGTTTTCCATCTGTGTGGAGAGGTATCCTCCTGCACATAGGGTCATAGGTTGGTACTAGGCTATCGGCCCTAGGGCCTATACAAGCCTAGCCATAATTCCCTGGCTATCATCAGTGAATATGTCTGCAGGTGCATTTTGTCACTCTTCTTATGTACATTTACAAGACATTGAGGCTTGGGTGTTATTTTAAGTAGTTTATTGCACAAACTTAATCTAACTGACTACATACTTGCATGTTCACACTCTGGCTGCTCACTCAAAATGACACTCTTGCTTGCAGGTGCTCAGGACTTATATGCATGTGCTGACTCACAAGAGAGCTTCTTAAAGGTATATCACACATACTGATCTACATCCTCCCTCTTTACTGAGCTGTTTCATATAAACAATGATATTTCAATAGGCATGCAATTTATATAGACACTAATTAAAGAAAAACAACAATCTTGTCCAAGTTGCCATGTATCTGGAACTGGATTTCGAGATGTGACCTGATCTCATGACATAATAGTTAAGACTGGGTTTAGCAACAAGGACAGTCACTGGGGAATGTTCTGCTTGATGAGTCTCAGGGATTTTCTCAGGAATGGGTATTGCTAACGGAATATTCTCTGGAACAGGAACACTGGATACATTACTCTGAGAACTAGAGTTTTTGTCACAGGCAAGATGCTGTAACACTGGTTCAGACACTGATAACAAATGCTTCCAATTTCATCTGAATTCCACTCCTTGTGATTCCATAATGTATGATCTCAACTGTTGACACAGACTTTTCACAAATCTGATGCAATCAAAACCTTTTGACATCTGCATCCTTACTATCTCTCCTTTTTTCAGTAAACTGAGCAGTTTGCTGGTTTTATCGTAGTAAGACTTCTGGGAAAATGCTTTTTCAACAGTTGGACTTTTACTGCTTTGTTGTTATTAGCACTTGGAACCAATAAATTACTGGTGATTGGTAGCGTGGTTCTGGTTTGTCTCGACATAAGTCTATGGGCAGGTGAACCAAGATGTTTATCATGAGGAATGTTTTTGAGATTTAACAAATTGAGAAAAATATCGATATTGCCACGTCTGGATTACACTAACAGCTGTTTTGTTCTTCGAAACTGCACATTCAGCCAAGCAATTTGTCTGGTGGTATTCAGGACTACTCGTAATATGAACAAAGTCCCACGCTTCTGCAAATTTCTTGAACTGATGACTTGTAAACTGTGTAGTATTGTCAGAAATAACTGTACAGACTACAATGGACAGAAAAATGTTGCTTCAGCTTAATAATGACAGTACTGGAAGTTAGGCTGGGAAGTAGGTTAATCTTGAAGCAATTTGAATAAGAGTCTACTAACACCAAATAATGTTGACCATTCCACTCAAAGGTATCTATGGCTATTGTCGACCAAGGTAGTTCAGGGATCTGGCTTAACTGAAGTGGTTCTTTCTGTTGATGTGGCTTTGTACTATTACAAACGGAACAAGATGAAAGTACTTTCTCGATTTCACTTGACATAGAAGGCCAAAATACTAGATCTCTCACCCTTCTTTTGGTAGAATCAGTTCCTGGGTGGCCACGATGCAAGATCTTGATATACTCTTGTTGCAAGGATTTTGGAACAGTCACTTTAGGACCTTTCATGATGATACCATTGTCTGACAAAATCTAATCTCTGTATGGAAAAAATGGTTGCACTTCTGATAAAAAAGATTGCTTTGAAGGCCATCTTCGACTGATAGACATTTAGTTTTTGGAGAATTGGATCTGAAGCTGTGTGAGTTCTGAGCTCATCAGGACATGTGGAAGAAAAATTTCTCACTTCCATGATCTCTAAATTAAGTTGCTCATTGTAATGCTGTTCTGTATTTTTTCTGGGTGATCTGGATAAGGTATCAAAAGAAGTTTGCCTTTCATGTAAACAAGAGAGAAATTGTACTTCTGCAATTTGTGCATCATGCGTTGCAGTCTAGCTGGAGCAATATGCATAGGCTTTCTCAAAATAGTATCTCAAGGTTGGTGATCAGTTTCGATCTGGTTAGGTCAACCATAAATATAATCATGAAACTTTGAACATGCAAACACAATTGCCAAAAGCTCTTTCTCAATCTGGGCATACTGTATCTCGGTCTGGGAAAGAGTTCTCAATGCATAGGCTACTGGTCGAACCTCTTGAAGAATGACTGCACCTAAAGCAAATTTAGAAGCATCACAGGAAACCGTGACTGGCTTGTGAACAGCATAGTAACAGAGAGTTGGTGGGTTAGCAATTTTCTGTTTCAGGACATCAAATACTCTTTGGTGCTGTTCTTACCATGACCAGATTACATCTTTGCAATGTCAGCTCCACTAAGAGAGCTGAAAATTGACTCAAATCTGGATTGAACTTGCCTAGATAATTGACCATGCCAAGAAAACATTGTCTGGAGCTGGCATCTTGAGAACAGCTGTTTGCTTTAAAGGATCTGGTCATAAACCTAAACTGGGAAACAAGTGACCAACATAAGTAGCTTCTCGTAGCCTGAATTTGCACTTCTGAGGATTCATCTTAAGATTCACTTCACATGCTCTTTCCAGAACTTTCCTGACATTTCTGTCATGTTCGGCTTTACCATTGTCTCGTACTAGACTATCATCTACTATAATAGTACAGGGATAGCCAGAAACAAATTTGCTCCATCGCATGCTGAAAGACTTCACTGGCAAAATTTATTCCAAATGGCATTCTTAGAAATCTGTATCTTCCAAATGGTGTACAGAATGTGGTTAACAATGCAGATTTTCGGTCAAGTAAAATTTGCCAAAATGAACTCTCTGCATCTAGGGACAGAAAAAGAGTGGCATTTGGCATGAGAGCAGCAACCTCTTTGACTGTGCGCATTAGATTATGAGGTATTTTTAATGCTTTCTTGAGATCTCTTGGATTAATACATATTCTGATATCATCTGAGCTTTTCTTATGACCTACTACCTTGGAGTATCAATATCAATTCAGGAGGTTCTTCTACTGGACAAATTACTCGTAGCTATACCATTCTGTCTAGCTCAGCTTTGACTCTGTTCTGCATAGCTCCTGGAACTTTCTGTGCTGGTTTAACAACTGGGCTGACCTCTGGGTCTAACTTCATGGAGTACACAACTGGTAGTTTGCCTAGTTTGTACAAAAATGTCAGCATACTCAGAATAAATAGTTTGGGCGAAATTTGAGCTGTTGTCATTCAGGCTTACATGGGGAACTTCTTTATTAAGTTTAAGCTGTCCCATTTTCAAACTGTCTCTGAGACCTAATAATGACTGCATGTGTCTGTTGACTACAAAAAAAATGCAAGTCATAGCTGTTTCCAACAGAGTAACATGAAAGCACTAGTGAGCCTTCAGTTTGAATCCCTTCACCACCATAAGCAACAAACTTTGCACACTTTGTCAAATCAAGCTGTTCTGCAGCTTTTACTCTAGCAAATGTTTCTGCTGACATAACAGTGCACTTTGAGCCAGAATCTACTTTGAACTCTACAGGACTTCCATTAATCCAAACAGTACAAAATATCTCATTTGTTGCCCACAAATCTACTGCATTGACTGTCTCACCAAGCACAGCCACAACATCAACATTAAAAGTAGGGTTGCAGCTTTCTAATTTATCATCTTGCCTCTTGGAATGCCCTCTCTTGATAAAAGAATGTGCCTTATTTGATTTACAAAACCTTTTGAAATGATTCCACTTATTGCAAGAATGACACTGCTGACCAAAAACTAAACACTTTTCTCTTTTGGGCTCATGATTACTGCCACAATTACCACAGTTGACAATGAAGCTAGGTGGGGGCACATGTTTTAACTTTGCTTGCTCACCCTTATGCTTCACTGGGCATGTCCTGGAATTTGCTGGAAAGACTCTAGGTTTCCCAGGGACTGTTACAGGACCTGCAGTAGCTGCCATGTGTTTCTTTTAACCATGTGCTGCATACTGTCAACATGTGCTTTTTATCACTGTGCCTTCTGCAGCTATTGCTCATTTGTAAGCATACTTTTATTTATTTATTTTATTTTATTTCACATTTTTTAACCGGGGGTGTCTGACTGAGCCGAAAAGGCCTTTTTTCAGCAGAGGCCCAGGGAGAAAAGCTCCACACAGAAAAATTACAGATATATTTAGATATTTAGACATGATCAGTATACACACAAATTACAATAGAGATGTTTTTTACAGTGGTATGCAGCACATCAGTAGTTACAGTGGAGAGAACAAACAAGAAAATATTAATTTAAAAATAAAGGTAATTAATAGATTTGTGGTGTACAGGTGAAATTTGGAACATAGGTAGAATACATACATAGTACACAGGTACAGTACATACATTGTACATTAGCCAGTGTTTGTGAGTAAGAGTGAAAACTACTATCAAATACTCTAGGTTTAGTATGTCTACCTTATCCGCTTTCACTAGCCTGGAGAGCAGTCATGGCACTGTCAACTTTGCTTGAGATGTTGCCTAATGAGGCTTTTAAAGGAGGCTTTGGATGATGTGTTTTGTATGCTAGTGGGGAGAGAGTTCCATTTTTTAGCCACTGAACTACTATATAGTGCATCTCCAAAGCTATTGTAGCTGTTGGTGACTTCTAGTAGTAGTTTGCTTGATGATCTAAGAGGCCTTTTGACTGAGTGATGTTGTACTAAGTTTTTGAGGGCAGGAAACTTATTGAGGAGGTAATAGATAGAATGACACTGGCAGAGCTGATTGTAGATTAGGAGGTTGGATAGTTCAATCCAGTGGAGCTGTCTCAAAGTAGTACAGGGATGATTTCTGTTTGAGCAATTTTCAGCAAAGAGGGCAGTTCTGTTATAGCAGGCTTCCATTTTGCTTAGTTCAGTTTTGTTGAGATTAGTCAGAATGGGAGAAGCATAGAGTAGGGTGGGTAGAAGTTGGGAGCGAGCAATGGCTCATCTTGTGTTGTTGGTAAGAAACGGTTTGATACGGTAGAGTGATCCCAGTTTGGCATGTACTTTTTTAATAGTTAAGTTGAAATGACTATCAAATTTTAGGTGGGAGTCTATGGTTATTCCCAGTAGCTTAGCCTGTGCCACTGGAGCGATTGGCATAGCATTTGTGGAGTAGATAGTGTATTGACTGTTATCAGTGTTTTTGTTAGAACTGGTTGTAATCATAAGCTGAGTTTTCTTTGGATTGAGGATAAGTTGGGCTTTGGTAAGGTAGTTTTCAATGTCAGAGAATGCTAGCTGAGTTGTTTGCAGGAGGGTGGTAATATTTTGCGCAGCACAGATTAAGGTAGTATCATCTGCATACTGAATGATAGATGCATGCTGTGTGGAGGTATGGAGGTCATTTGTGAAGACTGTGAATAGTAGTGGTCCTAAGATAGAACCCTGTGGAACTCCTATAGTTATGGGCAGCTAAGGAAAGAGAGAATTTTCCCATTTCACAGCTTGGTACCTGTCAGTTAAATAGCTTTGGAACCAGGTAAGAGTGGAATTTGATAAGTGATATCGGTTTAGTTTGTTTAGCAGGATTTGGTGTGAGACTGCATCAGATGCTTTGGACATATCCAAAAAAAGAGTTGACACCTGCAGGCCTTTGTTTTTGAGACGGTTTACTGTGTCTATGAAGCAGAGGAGGGCTGTAGTGGTACTATGGCAGGTCTGAAGCCATATTGAGTAGGTGACAGGATGATGCTGTCTAGGCGATATTTTAGCACCGGGGTATGGATGCATTTTTCTAGGATTTTGGCCAGGGGGAGAGTAGAGCAATGGGTCTGTAGTTATTAAGTTCAGTGGAGGTCCCACCTTTATGTATGGGTGTAACATAGGATATTTTCCAGAGTTTGGACACATAGTTTTCAATAATTGATCTGTTTATGAGAGTGGAGATTGGGATAGCAATAGCATCTGCTGTCAGTTTCAAGAAATAGCTGGGGAGTAGGTCGGCTGCTATTGATGAGGTTTTTAGTTCAGAAAGCATGCTTTTGATTGAAGTGGTGGAAACTGTTTTGAGGATAAAGCTTGTATCAGTGTTATTTGTGGATAATGAGGTTGGAACTGTCCTGTGATACTAAGGGTAGAATTGAGTTTACAAAGTGGGAGTTGAGTTGTGTTTCGATGGGAACTTTAGTGTCAGGGGTGGTTGGTTTGGGCATAGCCTTTTGGGTGGAATTTAGTAGCTGGTTTACATTTTTCCAAACTTTTGTGTGTGTGTGTTGGTATTTAGCTTGTAATGTCATGTAGTAGGATTTATTGTCCAGCCTAATGCATTTATTTGCACAGTTGCACAGGTCTTGGTACTTCTGCTTTGTGTTTCTTTGTTTTTTTAATAGTAAAGCCAGGCAGTGTCTCTGGACTTGAGGATTTGTTTGGTTTCTTTACTGAGTCAGGGGTTTGTAGAGGTTCTAACCTTGATTTTGTGCAATGGCGCGACAGTGTCTAGGTGTTGTAGAAATGTTTTGTTGAAATATGCTACAGCCTGGTCAAGTGGGAGGGTTTTTAGGGGGTTCCAGTCACAGTTACAGAATAAAGTATTGAGGACCTCAGGAAAGAAATTTTTTGTGTTTCTAGTGGATTTATAGTTAGTGGTTTTGCATATGCTAGTTCTACTATGTATAAGATATATTATTTTGTGGTCACTTAAGGTGTCTGGGAGTCTGCCTGTGTGGGGGGGTACAATGTGGGATTGTCAGTTAGGACCCAGTCAAGGATGGATTCCCTTTTAGATTTTTTATCGCATCTAGTTGGAATTTGGACTAGCTGCTGGTAGCCATGGAGCTTTATTAGATTACTTGGTGATTCTGATATGCAGGTGAACCAATCTAGGTTGAAATCATCCAGAATAAGGGTTTCTTGTGAGTATGTTGAAGAACACCAGAATAAGAATCTTCAAGGCTAGCAGGTGTATTACCAGGTGGAATGTCAATCACAACTGTGGTGATGACCTTTTTAGGGTGAAGTTGAAGTTGTGAGATAAGTATGTCCCAATTATTGGGGGAGGGATAGGAGTTTGGTATTTGAAGTAAAGTTAAGTTGGACTTGTACAGTAAGGTAGTTCCACCCCCTTTACGAAGTGGTCTGTCTTGTCTAATGGTATTGTAGCCAGTAGGGGCAACTTCTGAGTTAGTTATGTTTTTATTTATCCAGGTTTCTGTTAAAGCAACTATGTCTGGGGAGTAGTGTGCTGTTGTGGCCTGGAATTCAGATATTTTATTTTTGATACTTCTAATGTTAACATTCAGCATTAAAAGATGGTTGGTTTTGCTGCTGTTGTTGATTTGCCCAGGGATGAAGATAGTGGGGGTATTATGTTCTGACAATTGTGTTGGAGCAGTTTGTGTTTGAGAGGATGGATTTGGGCCTGGGTTGGGGTGGATGTCCCCACTTATGGTGAGCCTGGTGTTAAAATGGTGATATAGATGTTGGAGTGTGGTGATGAGTGTGATAAAGTATTGTGTTTTTTGGTGTAGGAATGAGAGCATATGTGTTTAGATCTGAATTGGTCTGTTATGTCGTTCTTGAACAATTGTGGGCAGATATTATTATAATGTGCAGCGTCTGTATAAGAGAGTGCAAAATGTAGTGTTGTGCTACTACGTTTAGGGATATTGCTAGAGTGATAACTTATGGAGTTATAAAGAATTATGAGAAGACAGACTAGACTTAGTTGTGTGATAGTCATGGTTATAAAGTTTAAGTTTGTTCTAGGTGGAGGTTTGGATAGGAATTATAGGGTTGCACTATATGTGGATGGGTAAGTAGTATGGGGTGATGTAATAATGCCTAGTGGAAATGAGAGTGGCTGGGAGTATTGCGTGGTGTAATGTGATCTGACTTGAGGAGCTGTGATTGGTGGAGGTGATGTGAGGTTGAGCTGTGGGTGTGGTTGCGATTACTATAAATGTAGAGGTAGTGGGGGCGAGAGGAAATTGGGGGCAAGGCAGGAGAGCAGAGAGAGCCTGAGCATTAGCGATGGCAAATGGAGTGGGGCAGAGCCCACCAAGACAAGAATAATGGGAAGCACAAAGTAAGTGTTACTTTACAACTCTGAACGCTTTAACAAATTCCTGAGGTCTAATGGCTTACCAGCAAGAAGAATTCAATTGCTGAAGCGCACTTGTGTCCTGGTGGTAGACTAGTACTTTAAGGATGGCTCCATGCTCAGCAGGATTCTAATATAGACTTAGTATTGGGGGAGGGGGATAGCACAAAGGGTGTAAACCAGGTGGAATGCAAATAAACCAGCCAAACCAGAGAGGCAATTAGTGGAAATCTGTCAGTGAAAACCTCAGAGGGGGTGAGTAATAATTCAAACTCTACCTGTAAAGTGAAGGAGAGAAGAGACAGCAAAGTTTATTAAGGTTGGGAGTGTGTCTTCACACACTGACTTGCTTATTAGTAGCCAGTTTGTGCACAAATTAGAGTAGGGAGATACATTAGCAATGAAGGGGAATGTATAGAGATGCAGATAAACAGGTGGGGCTCAAGTGATACAAACTAAGGCTGAAAGCACTGAGAGGGCTGCTTAACGGTTAATTTAATCACAGAGATCTGAATTAAATGTGTACTGTCTATTGGACAGTTAGGATTACTGCACTAGCTGGGGGAGGGAGGACACAAGGCTACAACAGTCAGTTTTATTAGCATGCTGAGAACTACTAAGAAACACTGTTAATGTTATAGCTTCACTCTCATAACACATACAAGTAGAATGCCTGGGTGGACTGGCCCTGCTCTTGAGGCTCAAAATGTATATCCTTGTTTAGTTTTGCAGTACTGATTCCTTCTTAGACTGTATGGGTGGGGTGGAAGCCACAGACTGCAGAGTTGCTGGAATGTGCTCCTGCTCTTGAGGCTCAAAATGTATATCCTAGTTTAGTTTTGCAGTACTGATTCCTTCTTAGACTGTATGAGTGGGTGGAAGCCGCAGACTGCAGAATTGCTTGAATATGCTCAGCAAGCAGAATTCAATTGTTGAAGAGCACTTGTGTCCTGGTGGGAGACTAGTACTTGTGTACAGTTCTGTAAGCTCATATGTCTGTCAAATCTCAATGGACTTATTTAACATTAAGTCACTGTCTCGAAGCGCAATCTTTCATGCTGTGTCATTTTAATACCACATGCAAGCCTGACTTTTATCAGTTCATCTCTCAAATCACCAGATCTGCACGTTTTAGCCTTGTTTCTTAAGTCACTTATAAATGCTGCAAAAGTTTCACCAGACTTTTGATCCCTTGTGTAAAATAAGTGCCTTTCCATTGTAACATTCATTTGGGGGTTACACATTTCTCTAAATTTATGTTTTAAGCACTCTGGGTCTTCCCCTGTTTTAGCCGGCACCACTATATGGCGGTCTTCCCCTGCAAACACAACAGGTGTATAAACAAATGAACGGTCTCTTTCAATCACCTCTGAACCAGCTAAATTAAGCTGAATAAATGCCTTTGTTTGTGTGTCTTTGTCAGAAAAAGCAGCCTGTATGAAAATATCATATTCCTGCTCACATACTCTGCAATTTTCTGCAATATTGTTACCAAACACAAATGGTGCAGGTTTGCAAAAACCTTCTGCCCTGCTCACAGATTATAGTGAAACACAATGCAAAATGGCCCTTATAACTATGTGTGAACATTCCCACACACCAGGTACTTGTAATAATAATCAAATATACAATAAACTCTTCGAAATATTGTACTCTGCAAAATATGCTTTGAAATAACTGTACTTTGCAAAATATGCTTTGAAATGACTGTACTGTGCGCACTTCAGATACTTTGAATAGCAGTAGTTAATACTAAAAAGTAGTACATAGTGAAAAAATATGGACATTTTCAATTTTTATATACATTTTATGCAATTCAAATATTGTTTCAAACGTTTTCATAATTATTTTGAATATTTTTATCAATATGTCACAGTTTCGGATATTTTGTTTAATAAGAAATTTGTTTTGAGCAGAGTGCATTGTTTTATATTTGTAACAAAAAAAAATAATTTAAACAAGTTTTTTAGTACCTGGAATTTGCTTCTGACCTGTTTTGCGAGTCATTTAAGCAGTAGGAATGTTCCCCTCCTGTATATTACTCCAGATTTAACCGGTTGCCTCGTGGCTATAATTCTGGATCCAATTCTGACACCATGTTGCTCTTCTTATGTGCATTAAAAGACGTTGAGGCTTGGGTGTCTGTTTAAGTAGTTTATTGTATACAAATACATCAAGATAGATGGCAGAAACATTAAACTTAAACTATTTACCTAACTGACTACATACTTACATGCTCACACTCTGGCTCCTCACTCAAAGTAGCACTCTTGATTGCATGTGTTCAGTAGTTATATGCATGTGCTGACTCACTGGAAAGCTTCTTAAAAGTATATTGGCTCTGTTTTAACTTTTTTGACTGCCTGCTGTCTTTGAAGATTAGACCGTGCTTTAGTATTTTGGTATTCCTTTTTACCTTTATGTGTATATTATTGGACATTTTATTAAGGAATTCCTACACCTTAAGAGCAGTTTTTATTATTTTGTTTTTTTTATTCTAGTTGTGTATTTACTGCTCAGGGTGGGCATGGCTGTAGGTCTTATGGATAATAATGTTGAACTAGCGTACAATCTGCTAAACAAAAGAAGAAATGTCTGTCCTGCTGCAAGGGTTGATAATGATGTACTTTTGAACTGTTTATCAACTAAAGACAATCCATTGTTGGTCATGGATTTTACTAATGAGACACAAAGCCATGAGATGGATGAAGATGATAGCATGCTGTTTCGAACTAAGCTGAATGCACTCGAGGATGACCTCTTTAAATTGAAGAGGTTGCAGACAGAGAGACAACACTTTGAGGCCTGTTTAGCCTTATGTATTGTGCCTCAAGGGTTGAGAGTTTTACGTATGCCAACATTTGGGAGCCATTATCCAGCCCTACTTATGAGATGGCAGAAACTGAACCTCGAAACAAGTTTTAGTTATCTAAAACTGTTGAGTTTTTTTACTCCAGATGAAGAATTGCACATTAGAAATGTTAGGGAACAACAGGAGGGATTATATCATCTGTTCCCGTCTGCACTTGTTGATAAAGCTCTATGTAATTTAGTGGATAATGTGATTGTATATGAAAAGAAACTTTTACAGCCTAAAAAGAAGAAAATACTTAGAAATTTAAAGGATTTCAAGGAAGGTCATGTATTTATGTGGGATAAATTGCACATAACACCTCATAATATTAACAGCATTGATGAGGAAGTGACTGCAACTGCAGGTTCCATGAGGAGCAATTCAAATCAAGCCGCTGGAACTTCACAGGCGAATCCACCTATTACAAATGAGCATAGCAGGATTGACAAGCCAGAAGTGTCTATTTCACCCAATAACAATGAAGCTGACAATGGAATCATAGTAAGACTTTTAATAATATGTCAGTGAGTGAAAGGCAGGCACTTAATACTCTCATCAGTGATCAATCAGTAGTGATCAGACCTGCCGATAAAGAGGGCTTGACAGTGGTGATGGACTGGTGGTTATATTTTTTAACTATAAAAGATGTTAAATGACCCTGATGTTTATACTAGAATAAGTCATGATGATAATTTAGTAATGGAGAAGCGAATTTTGGCCACCTTGAATGATTGCTTACTGCATCAGTATATTAATGTTGATTTGTTTAATTTTTACAGGTACCAAACCCTCTTATTCCTATCATTCAAGGCCTCCCCAAAATACACAAGGCACCTGTTAATCCTCCCTTTAGACTCATAGTAGCTGGGAGGAATTGGACTACAGAAACTTCTTCTATTTATATTAAGAAGCACTTGAGGCCATTGGTAGATAAGAACATTTATATACTGAGAGACTCTAAGCAGTTTCTACAAGATCTTTATGTATTTTGACACCCAGTCTATACATTAAGCATGTATGTTTGTTACTTTAGATATACAGTCATTATTCACTAAAATTCCTAACCATTATGGACTGGAATCGTTGAATAACCGTTTGCTACATTTTAGTAGATATGACAAGATGTTTATTCATGGAGATTGTTTTAGAGAATAATGTCTATGTGAAGGTGTCCGATCTTGCCTTCATTCTTAACTGGTTGGGTTCAGAACCAATCCTCGGTTGCGTCTCAGCCTTATACAAAAGCTCTAGGTCTTCCACTAGCTCGTGGCTGTAACCCTATCCCATCATGCCCTAGGAAAGCTCCCCAGATCTTGTTTGCCGCTAAACAAGATCGGGTGCTTCCATTCTGGCTTTGGCTAAGTGGAAATTTTCTTTACTTGCTTTTTGAATAGCTTGCTAGTGTTTACTACATACTTTTAGACTTAGTGTTTCTGCTGGTTTTTTGCTGTCGGCAGTCGTTCTTTCTCTGGGCCCTATTTCCCTTCCCTATCCCAGCTAAAATTTATATTTTCTAAGCCAGTTTTTAGTTAGAGGGCTTCCTTTTTTAGTTTTTTACCTTCTACAGGCCAGTTTAAGTTAGAGAGCTCTGTAAACTTGAGGTATTTTTCCCTTAATTTGCCCAGCAAGCTCGTTTAAGTTATAGGGCTGCCACTAGCCCATTTAAGTTAGAGGTTCTTTTTTCCTCCCTTCCTATATTTCCTTTTATCTTAAGCAGATTCTTTCAACATAGACAACTGCCTTTTTTCTCTGCCTTAATTGCACTGCTTGGTAATCTTATTAGTGTGGTGTTAAAAAAAAAAAAACTTTTTTTCTCTGGTAGTAATTAGCTTTTTTAGTGGTTGTTGCTGCTGTTACTGTTTTTTGACAGCCAATAATGTCTAAGGATTCTAAGGAAACTAAACCCTCTGGGTTTAAGAAATGTGAAAAGTGTAACCAAAAATGTCGTTGATTGATGGTCACACTGTTTGTATATACTGCCTTGGAGCAGTCCATTTACAGGAATCATGTGCCATTTGCCCTTCTTTCAGCCATAGGATTTTGCTTGAAAGAAAAAAACAAGCTTTTTTTGAGATGTTTGCTGAAGACCCCCTTCACAGAGGCTATTGTAGAAAGTCAGGGCACTTCAAAATTGTCAAAATCCCAGTCTTCTAGATCTGAAAAGTCAGGAAAAAGGTCATCCCCTTCCAGTGCTCATTCAGAGCTGTCAAAAAGTGTCTAAAGTGTCGTCTTCGAACCCGAAGACTGTTGGGCCTGAAAAACCTACTACCTCGGCTCCTTCTGTGGTTTTGGTGCCAATGGAGTTTCACCTACGGAGCCGGTCCCCAGTATTGGAACTGGTTTCTCCTACTCTGAGATCTCCTTTGTCTCAGTCTGCCAGATCTCCTACTCCCTCCTCTCAGACCTCCAGGAGCCTCTCTGATGATGATGTGGATTGCGTGGTGTGCAAGCTGTTAAGGACATCGGCGCTGGCCGAACTTTTGGCTCCAACCCAGAGGGGCAAGGAACTGACTAAGGCTACCCCTTCACTATCAATTCCTCCTCCTCCCATCCGATCTGAGACCTCGGATCTAAAGTGTTTGAACTGATTGTAGTAGGACCATCAGACCCGAGACCTACACCAGGATCTTTGAGCCCGACTATTGCTCCGACATCCTCGGTATCATCTGAACTCGAGGAATCTAGGAGCCAACACTTTCCAGTCATGTCTGGGGAAGAGAGAGTCAGATCAGACATTTGTCGAATCCGAACTTGCCTCTCGGGCCTTCGGCGTGCGTGAGCTCAGCTCCTACATCGACCTTGGAGCCAACCCCCTTGGTTCCAGTGATGCCTTCTGGCTCTTCTGAGCCAGAGGTCTCCTTGGATCAGAGATGGGGGATTTTCAAGGTGATGAGGAGAGTGCTGTCTCCACAGGCAGCTCCACTCTCAGTTCCTGACATTCTTCCCCAAAGGCACTGGTGTCCATCTCGGCACCACTGCATCTACAGATACGCGGAGACCCCAGGCCTCAGGATGCCCCATTGGGTGAACCCCTCTCATCCAAAACCTCTCCAGAATACCCTTCTGAAGCGGTCCCTCATAAGAGACTTTGCAAGAGGAAGCATTTAGACTCCCCAGAGGAGTCCGTCACACCTGATACAGACCTTGATGAATCAGGAGGGTCCCCACAGTCATCCTCTGAGGATGTTTCCTTCACAGACATCCTGGAGATTCTTAAGCAAAGAGGCAGCTGGAAGTCCATCAACCCTTCTGAGGAGTCTGCATACCCAAAGGCTTTTGGGTCTCGCCCTTCCGACACTTGGGTGTCTCTGCCTTTCGATGAACTGATGGACCTGCTTTCTCGAAAGGCGTGGGAGTCTCCAGACTCATTGGAGCCTGTTCCCCAGAGGCCAAATAAGTTCATAACATCCCTCACAGATAAGCGTTTTCTCATGAAAGGTGTCCCAGTAGATGCTATGGTGGTGGCGGTGGCAGCCACCAAAAAGGAACTTTCAGAGACATCCTCGTCTGTCCATCTACTGAACAAGGAGTCTCGTACGATGGACAGATATGGAAAGTGCACCTTTTCTTCAGTGAACTTTACACTCAGGTTGCTGAATTATCTCACCCACTTTACCAGACTTCAGAGAGATCTCCTGAAAGAGCTAGGAGATACTCTCCAAGTTTCAGTATCTGAAGGAGTGTCAGAGACGGTTTCCTGTCAGCTCTCCACCTTAAACTCAGTGGTCAACTCCTCCATGAGACTCATCTTTTATGCAGCAATTGGAGTGAGTAGGGCAGCAGATTCAGGAATTTACCTAAGGAGACATTCCTGGATGCACTTGTGTGACTTTTCTGAGCCCTTTAAATCTTCCTTTGTTAATGCCCCTTTTGATGGCTCATCCTTCTCGAGCTAAAAGTCAAAGATGCACTAACCAGGTGTGAGCAAGAACGAAAAACTCTCTCTTCCATAGGAGCCCATTTTTCCCTACCTTCTAGACCTTACCCAAAAGGCCAGAAGGGAGGAAAAATGTGGTTCCGAAAATTCCAGAGAGCTTTTCAGGACACATGTGGTGATTTTTCCCCCAGGGGCAGAGGGGGAAGCAGTAATTGAAGATGCTGACCACGAGGCAGAGGGAGTCCGCAAAATCAGGACAACAGGGAATCATTCCATGGTAAGCCCTTTCAGCACTCCTGAAAGGAGGCCCATCTGTCCATCTCTGGAGGCAGTCGGGGTTGCTTACCTTTGTGCCCAGAAGCCTGGCGAAAAATAAGACAAGTGGGTACAAAGCATCATATCCAGAGGCTACACTGTACCCTTTTCCTTTCCCACCCCAAACATAAAAAAAGATCCCGGATGTTCCACCCAGTCAGAGAGAACAGGCAACTCTAGAAATAAAAAAGTTGCTAGACAAAACAGTAATCCAAACAGTCCCCGCAGACCAAATAAGATCCGGAACTAACTCAAGGTTCTTTTTAGTTCCAAAGAAAACAGGGGAATGGAGACCCATCCTGGATCTCAGCAGATTAAACAAATCAGTAAGAAAATCAAAGTTCCGGATGGTAATACTGCAGTCAGTACTCCTTTTTCTGGGACAAGATGATTGGATGTGCTCGGCAGACCTCCAAGATGATGTACTACTACTTAAAAATGGACAGGAAATTAAGGAGTCATTTGTGCTTCCGGCTGGGAGCCAGTCACTACCAGTTTCGAGCTCTGCCCTTTGGTCTCACGACAGCCCCCAGAGTGTTAACCAAGTGTATGGTAGTGGTCATGGCTCACTTGAGACCCCTAGGATTCAAGAGTGTTTTCTACCGAGACAACTGGCTCCTAACCGCCACCACCAAGCATCTACTAATAAAAGCAAGAGAGACCTGCTTACAGCTCTACTCTCACCTAGGAATCACAATAAATTACGAAAAATCTGCCTTATTGCCCTCTCAGTGTATCTTTTTTTATAGGAGCAGATTTAGATGCAACAAAAATGAGGGCAAAACTTCCCCCGAAAGAGTTCAAGTCCTTTGACTTCAAGTCAACAATCTAATTTCCAAGAAAAAAGTACAAGCAAGAACAGTCCTGAAAATCTTGGGGACCATGGCAGCAGCAGTAAACTTGATCCCATTAGCACGTTTGCATATGAGAATCCTGCAGTGGCTGCTATTCACTTAGGGGTCCATACAGAAACTTCCCATGTCCCACCAAATTATTATAACAGAATCTTGCAAGAAAGACCTTTGTTGGTGGTATCACTCCACTCATGTGACATTAGGTCGACCCTTTGTTCTTCTACAACCTTTAGCCATGGTGACCACGGATGCTTCCCAGATAGTGTGGGGGGCATTATCTGGGAAGGACAGTCCAAGGCACTTGGCAGGATCACGAGCCCCATTTGCACATCAGTGTCCTAGAGATGAGGGCAGTGTTTCTAGCATTGCAGGCATTCTAAGACTCTCTTCCACTATGAACTATTGCAATACAGACAGATAACATGTTTATTACATAAAGAAACAAGGAGGAACCAGGTCTTACTCCCTTTGTCGGGAGTCCCTAAGAGTATGGCAGTGGGTGACCTCCTCCCAACGCTTTCTTATAGCAATGCACATCCTGGGGAAATCCAACGTGATAGCAGACAAACTCATAAGAGGGATTCTGATGCCTCACGAGTGGTCCCTAAAACAAGAAGTAGAGGAGATGATTTTCTGCAAATGGGGCCAGCCTTGCTACGACCTTTTTGCCACATCAATGAATGCCAAATGCAGCAGCTGTCTTGCCCTTATCCCCCCTCCGGGGGAGTCACCAAGATGCACTTGTTCACGATTGGCCCTCAGGTCTCCTGTACGCCTTTCCTCCCTTTCCGTTGATACCCAAAGTTCTTCAGAAAGCCAATTCGTTGGGAAGGAATTTGAAACTCACCGTCCCTTACTGGTCTGGTCAGATCTGGTTTCCCTTCCTTTGGCCTCATCTTCAGCAGGAGCCATGGATTCTGGACCCAGTTCTGGGCCTTCTGATTCATGCATAAGGGATGCCACAACCTACCCTTCAGTCCCTCAAATTGACAGCTTGGCTGCTCCGATTCCAACCATAGCCAGGCTCCCTAACCTCTCCCCATCAGTCAAACATATTTTGATCTCGTCTCATAAGGCTTCAAGCGAGGAAGTTATATGCCAGCAAATGGAAGAGATTCTCTTCTTGGGCCTTGAATAACCACATTGATCCCTTCTCTGCTCCTGTACCTTCCATTCTTCAGTTCTTGACAAAGCTATTTAATGAGGGTACAGCTGCAGTTACTGTTCGTATTCAGTTAGCAGTGATATCTAACTTCCACATAGCTGAATCGGAGCCAAATGTGATGTCCCACAGACTTTGCAAGGCTTTGCTGAAGGGAATTATTTTATTAAGACCACCCATTAAAGCCCCTCCAGCACCATGGGACCTAAACTTTGTTTTATCCTATTTGATTCTTCCCCCTTTTGAACCTGCATCATTCTGCAATCTAAAATTTCTAAATTGGAAGACAATCCTTTTGATAGCCATCATTTCTGCTATAGGAGTCTCAGAGCTACAGGCATTGTCATTAAAGCCCCCCTCCATGCTTTTCCACAAAAGCAGAGTATCCCTACGAACAAACCCTTCCTTTCTACCCAAAGTTTGCTCAGAATCTAGTTTGAACCAATCCATAGACCTACCAGTTTTTTTCCCCATGGCAACAAGGCAGAATATATGTTGCACCAACCAGATGTACACAGGCAATTGCGCTTCTACTTACATAGGACAAAGGATTTCAGAAAATCTGACCAATTGTTTGTATCATTTTCAGACTACAAAAAAGGTGCTCCTCTATCAAAAGTCACACTTTCAAAATGGCATTACTTTTATTTACAAATCTCAAGAAATAGAACTTTCCAAAAAAGTAAAGGGTCATTCTACAAGAGCCATAGCAACCTCCTCTGCCTTAAAGGCGAGATTACCAATTGATACCATTTGTGCTGCAGCAACATGGGCGAGGCCTCATACCTTTATCATTCATTACAAAATGGATTTGGCCTCCAGGAACAGGGCCTCTTTTGGGTCTACTATTCTGAAGAAATTCTCCAGTGAGCCACCCAAGAAATTTGGTGCTAGGGACGATGTCCCAACCAGTTAAGAATGAAGGTGAGATAGGACAACATCACATAAAGAAGATATGTACTCACTGTAACATTCCATGTGCATTGTCCATCTCGCCTTCATTCTTACATCCCACCCTCCTTCCCACTACCTTTGGCTCCTGGAGGATAGAGCGGTTACAGTTGAAAATAAAGGTTCCCCGACCTTCTTCATTGCTCTATAACCTTTTGATAGTTATTGATATCTAGTATTTTATCAGCAAACAAGATCTGGGGAGCTTTCCTAGGGCAAGATGGGATAGGGTTACAGGCATGAGCTAGTGGAAGACCTTGAGCTTTTGTATAAGGCCGAGCCGGAACCGAGGATTGATTCTCAACCCAACCAGTTAAGAATGAAGGCGAGATGGACAACACACATGGAATGTTATGGTGAGTGCATGGAATGTTATTTGATGGTTGTTATTATTTGCAAAATGATGGCATGGCTATGAGCGGGAGCGCTACAGAATCCTGAAAGCCCAAAATCCTGAAGACCAAAATCCTGAGACCAACATCTCGAAAGTTCAAAATACTGAAAACTCAGAATACTGAAAACACACAGGATACCAACACTTACTATATTCCAGCACAAGTACATATAGAAACAAATAAAACACAAACCATATTACTCTTCTTCAAGTATAAGCAGGGGGGCAAGCCCCCCTGCACCCCCTACTACTTAAATATATCAATTCCAAGATTGCACTTAGTGTAGTCAAGTGCAATCTCGGAGTTGATATATTTAAGTAGCACGGGGGTTGGGGTGCAGCCCCCCACATGGGGGATGCAGGGGTGCTTTCCCCATGGATATAGTTGAAGGGTAATATGTTTCTCTATGTACTTGGGCTGGAAAATAATAAGTGTTGGTTTGTTTGTGTCTTTTGGCTTTTCCCGGTTAGGGGTCGCCATAGTGGAACTCCGGTCCGCTAATGATTGGTAGTTGATTTTTACGTGCCGAGTTACCAGCCCTGACGCACAACCTTCAACGAAGGTATGCCCATTCACGCATGTCTCCACGTAGGAGACGCTCTAGCTGAAAATCGAACCAGACAGCGTCTTGGTATCCTGTGTGTTTTCAGTATTTTGAACTTTTAAGATTTTGGTCTCAGGATTTTGCTCTTTCAGGATTCTGTACGCTCCCCTATGGGAACATCTAGTGCCCGTAGCTAAGCCAACATTGTGATGGCTTGGTTTGAGGATGAGGCCATTATTAAGTGTGATAGGTTTAAGTAAAAATAATAATTTTATCTGCATTTTGCCAATGATCTGTTCTTAATATGGAATAGGAGTAAAGATGAGTTACGTGACTTCTTTTTATATGTGAATAATTGTCTTCCTTTTTTGAAGTTTACTATTTGTAAATCGTATAACACAATAAACTTTCTTGATATAAACATTACTAGAGACAAGAATGGGAATGTTAATACAGGTGTTTGTAGGAAATCATGTTCTAGGAACACATACCTACGTAGACAGAGCATGCACCAGAGCCATGTTTTTTGGAATATGGTAGTAGGCCAGGGCATGAGGGTGTCCTAACTCCATGCAGATGACAAGATTTTGACCGTGAACTGTTGAAATTAGGTAATATGTTTAGAGATATGGGTTACAAAGACAATGATGAGTCATCAGAGTTAAATAAGATCAGGAACATGAGAGGGGTCCAGCAAAACCATACTTCTCTAAAAGAGATAATGTATTAGTGCCTACTGAACAAACCAAAAACAATGCCCTGAGGACATCACTTCACTTTAGCAGTAACTGCAAGAGAATTACAGATATTATTAAGAAGCACTAGGATGTGCTAGTGGTTGAACCCATGGTTAGGAATTTCATGGGTGATGCTCCGAAGTTCATATTCAAGAATAAAAAGAATACAAGGCAAATGTTATGTTATCCTAGGGAGATTTGCAATGATACAAATAGAGTAAATTATTGACCAGGCACAAAACCATGCAATCACTGTAATTACTACTCCTTCATAAGTCCATCTCTGAGTTCTTACATGCTGATACAGGATATTTATATAAGTTCCAAGCTTTAGCTGATTGTAGCAGCAAGCATGTGGTTTACCTGGCAGTATGCCAGGAATGCCAAAGATTTTATCTAGGGAAAACAGATAGGGAACTCAGAGCATGAATTAGAGAGCATTTATACCACAGACGCATCTCTTCTATAGATAATGCACTGCCGAAACGTGTTAGTGAAAGAGATAGTAGCCATATATTTAAATTTATGGCAGTAGAAGTACCATCAGAGAGTGAACGGATGGGTGACATTAAAACATACACAGAATCATTTGAAGCCAGATGGATTATAAGGATGCGTGCTAATAGAGGGAGTGGGTTAAATTACAGGGTTTCACTTAAACCATTCTTGAAGTTAAGAGGACTACGTTGCTTAGTTAATTGATTAATTGTTGGTTTTATGTGTTTTGATTGGTTGATGTTTAAAAATGCTGACTGTTTCACTTCTGTTATGGTTTGAAGAAGCAATGAGACACATTGTCAAAGCACTAATCTATGGATTTATTAAAGCTCTGTTAACTTTTTTGACTGCCTGCTGTTTGTGAAGACTAGACTGTGCCTTGGTATTCCTTTTTACCTTTATGTGTATATTGTTGGACATTTTATTAAGGAATTCCTACACCCTAAGAGCAGTTTTTATTATTTTGTCTTTTAGATCTAGAGTTATATTTTTCATCAGGTAAGGTTATATTTATCATCTTCATACTAATTTTGGTAACGACAGCCAAACTGTATTTGTCATTTATCATTAACTAATCATATATGGGGCATGTCTCATTGTAAAAACATTAATTACATAATGACATCATTGAGCTTCTTGTATCTTGTGGAAAAGATGGTTGGGTTGATCGTTATCTACCAGGAAGGTAGCTAAACGTTTTCATGTTTTATTCAGAAAAGACATGCAGTAGGTGAGTTAGACCTACAGATATTATGTAGGTATGCATATTGTGTGTATATGAGTTTATATATATACATTTTGCAATGGTCTGACACCCTTTTCTAGATTAGTTTCAATATTTTGCACACACTCATTTTGAGGATGCTGTCTGGCTCCCCTATGAGTTTGTATTGGATAAGCACATAATACGAGAATGAATGACTGAATAAATGAGTGAACTTTACATTGATGCCTCACTTCTACAACTGTTTTTGAATGCTACTTCCTGCACAGTTGAGCAGTGGTCATATTTTCAGCTGTTGCCTACAGCAGTAATAAAAAGAACATGGTCTCCAGATGCATTTCCCTATCCAAGGAAGTTATGTGCAGATCTGTGTTACACAGAGAGACGTGTGTGTGTGTGTGTGTGTGTGTGTGTGTGTGTGTGTGTGTGTATATATATATATATATATATATATATATATACACACACACACACACACACACACACATATATATATATATACATACATATACACACACACACACACACACACACAAATATAAATGGATCTAGTCGCATTACCATAACATCGAACTTCTAAAAATCAAGATCACAACAGCAAAAACCACATTATCGAAAGTTCAGAAGATCACAGTGCAGCATATCGAATTTTAAGTAAATGATGATAGGGTAAGTGATTTAGTGGTGCACTGTTACTTTATGGTTTTGTAGTAAGCACGGTAACAAAATATGGCAAAGTTGCCATCAGATGGTTTTGTTGTGTTTGGTGAAGTTTGGATACTTGTAAGTTTAAAGTTTTATGTTAATTAGAATGGAGCTTTACAATTAAGTCATTCCAGTTTTGAAAGTAGTAAAGTTGTTGTTGTGGTTGTTGTTTATCGATTGCTAGACTGTTTTTCCTTTCTTCATATCTTCAATTCAAACCAGAAATTCTTCAAATCTCAGATTTGGTTTATTTAATTTGCAGGGGTGTTGCGGGTGCAGAAGTGATGGGGGATAGATTTGATAAGTTTAGGTTGTATTACTGTGTTTAGTGTTTTGGAATTCGGTGTTTTACACTTTAGACAATGTTTTTTTTTTCAGTTTTGTGGTCTCAGTGTTTAGAAGCTCGATGTTATGGTAATGCAATGTAATGAAGTAGATCCATATGTGTGTGTGTGTGTTTGTGTGTGTGTGTGTGTGTGTGTGTGTGTGTACATATATATATATATATATATATATATATATATATATATATATATATATGCATATGGGTTCATGTTGAGTCATTGAAATGCACAAATATCAAATCATGATTGATACAAGCATACAAAAAGACACAACTAAAAAAAAATTGCCAAAGGAAAACAGTTTTCTTTATGATCTTATAATAAATAAAAACCCCTTCATAACATTCAGACCAAATTTGTCCGAGTAGTGGTAGTGTTACAGTAAAGGTTTTTCTAAGGTAAGATGTACAGGTAGAGTTAGCAGGGACAGCGTTAGGGTTAGCACACACTACTCTGTAACCAGTCAAACACAAGGACACACACCACACAAATCAGCACATATGCACAACACTAAATCTGTCCCTTTACCTAACCCTAACCCATAAACACTCACACACACTCTCCAAACCCTTAATTATAAGACCTTCAGTAAATCTGAAAGCTTCAGTATTAACATCGCAAAACAACTCTTAGCTTCCACAATCCATTTTTCTCCATTTACCATCTTCAGTATTTGACTGTGTGTGCACTCTTTAAAATGTGCACTAGACAGATTTCCCTCACACAGAAAATTTTCAATAAAAGAGACCTTTGTTCAAGTAAGGTGGGCTCATAATATATAAATCTATGTCTATATTTAACCATCTCTCTACGTGTATGTGTGCGTCTTCCACAGTTTTAACCATCCATCCCCTTCCCACTCACCCATGACCTTTTCATTCTCCTTTCTTTGGCCAGCAATGGGAGTGGGCTGTCATCCATAGTTGGTCTGATTTTTGTGTATGGGTTAATATCCTGCCATTTGGTGGCCAGGCAACACACAACAAAAGCATAGCTTACAATGTCAGGGCATGGGACGGTGCTTTCAGTCATGCAGTGCAGCTAACACTGCTAGCATACTGCTTCTAAGGCCAAAGTGTCATACTTTTATTGAGGTATTACCCAGCCTCCAACAAGCTTTGCTCATTCAGTGAGGCTTTACTGCAGCTTTTGTCTTGAGATGGTTAAGCAGGCCTCTGCCTTTTTTCCAGTACTGTCTAGTCAGCTGTGTCATTGCCCAGGCTTACTCTTCAATCCCTGGTTGGTTGGAGTATAGTCAGGTCTTTCCACCTCTATTCTACGAAACTGGCTTTCTTGCAGATGTCTGGTCATCAGTAGACATCCTCTGTCATCTTTAAACCATTATGTTTCAAAGAGATGCTTAGAAAAATGTATTTGTCCAAGAATATAGGCTCTGTTATTGAAACTTCCTTGATGTTTCCTTCGTTTGGGTTAATTCTTTCCACCATTCAGAGTTTAAATTTTTTGGAGGTGTTAATGTTCACAGTGATGTATAAAATGACATTACTCTTTTACTTTTCTGCCTGCAGATTTGCTAGTTTTTGTAAGCTGAATTCATACATTTTATTACATCATTAAATGCACCACTCTAAATTTGCTGCTTCTGTTTCATCTCTAGAGGTAAAACTCACAGTGTTTACATTATGTAACTGTATGCAATCATGTTTAAACCTTTTAAATGAGTTTACATAAATATAATTTGCCTGAAACAGAATTGATGATAATTGGGGCTAGTAATTTTGCTAATCAGATTTTCTGTTCCATTCTTTGTAGGTATACCACCATGTCACAGGAAGATACGCAGCTCACCATGATCTCCCCATGGCCTGAACATGTGATACAATGCCATACTTGCTATTCATGCACTAAAAAGAAGAGCACGGGCTTTAGTATTAGGCTATTTGTAGGTGTACCCAACAGTAGGCAGCACTTAATACAAGTTAGTTTGGGAGGTTCTTTAATTATTCTGAAAAGTAGTAAAGAAAAATGAGAAGTTACAATTCATTGAAACAATGGGTAGAAATCACATTCATCTAGCATGTGTCCCTTAAAAGAAATGTTCAGCCAAGCAGTTTCCCGAGGAAACAGTTTGCCAAAACATGTGGCAGTTCCTAATTGTATATTCAAACTGCGAATGCTATTAATTTTTTTTAACAGTATATTGACTTTTTTTCCTGAAGAAGTTTATACTGTGATGAATAAAGATTTTTGTATGACATCTGTATTGAAGAAATTTTTTTTTTTTTATTAAGACGACCACACTTCTGTTTTAAAAAAAAATCCATAACATGAGCTATGCATTTTGTATGAAAAAAAGAGCAGCAAGCCTTTATTATTTTCTCTCTGGTTCATTTTTATGGCGTAAATGTATATTTAAAAACCCATTTGTCAAAGGAAAAAACTTCAAAGACCAATACACGTAAGGTTCAGTAAAGGCACTTTAATTTACTTGCAGCAAGGAGACAAAAACATGCAAATACAAGGATTTGTCTAACTACTAACAGGAAGTATGTTCATTCTTATACTGTTTTACAAGACATGGCCTTCTAAGCTGACGTAATCAAACACAACTTTTAAAATTGTTCTACAGCAGATGTTACTTCAGATTTTCTGCTGACATGACTAGACTTATGAGAAACTTTTCAGAAAAACAACCTGGCCTTGGTGACTATTAATCCGTTTACAAGCATCTATTGTACAGTGTTACTTTTCAAGGTACTTTTCTAATACAGATACAAGCAAATACTGATTGCAGTTCATATTTTCAAGCAGGCTTTGTACTAATTATCTGTAACTTCTACAGCTTTGTATTTTCTCATGACACAGCGGAACTTCTTGTCTAAGTTTCATACAAGTAGTATTGTTCTATTCATTATTTTCCTAACGCAAGCAGAAAATCACCTGCTTCTCAGTAAATTTCCAAGGCACAAGCAAGATTTTAGCTAACAGTACAAGGTCAGAAAGCAACTGCAGTTTGTACAGATTTATGCAGTATGAAATAGAATAAATGTGTTAACTCTTTTCAAGCTTCTAAATGCACTAAGCATATTGCTAATACATACATTAATACATATTATTCTAACATTTCCCCCCATTAATACTTTTATTCTACTTTCAAAATAAGCATAAACAGTTTGTTTTCTTCTCCTAACCTCTTCCACTCAGGAATTGCAGTTAAGAGAGTCATTCAGTTTAGACTTATGAAAGCTTTTTAGTCTTTTAACAGTTCTTCAAACTCAGTACTTTGATATAAGGTTTCAGAAACTGACATGTCTATAAGTTCTTTAATCAGTCTTTTCATGCAGGGGATACCACAACAAACACATACTCCCAGTAGGAGCATACCTACACAAATGGCAATCAGGGTGTTCATTAGGATGGTACCCCAACCCCAAACCATTTCTGGAAAAAGTCTGTCAGTGGGTTTGGGCCTGGTTTGGTCATGGCCGACACTTGCTGAATTACCTTAAGATGAGTGTCTATCTCATGTTTATGGTCAGAAATATACGAACAGCATTCTTCTTGGATTAAAGCGCACGTACCACCTCTCGCCGCTAGGGTGAAGTCAAGAGCCATGCTGTTTTGGAGCAGTATAGTTCTCATAGCATTCAGTTCATCAGTCACCAATTTGAGAGCAGAAAAAGTTGCATTGCTCATTACTTCGAGAAGTTTTGACAGTTTTCTCAGCTCCCAGATCAATTTCATTGCTCCATATGCTGGTAATATACCTGCCCATGATATAACGCTATCACTCAAGTCCATGTGTGTCAGTCCTTTGCCTAGAGAGTGATGGTCTTTCCAACGCGCATCAATTTGTCCCACTGGATTTACAGGTTTTTTGACAACTTCTCGGACATTTCAAATTTTCCCATGAGGCAAAACTTCAGTGTGTTGTACGTCCGGAACCAGGTAATCCAAAAAACAACTGCCGGACCAATTCTCAAATAACCATTTGTGTGCCTTTCTGCCACACACAAAATAACAATCCTCTACTTTAGTAGTAACCTTGCTATGAATGTACACTCGCCCTGCATGAAACATTTTTCTATCAGTTATAGACAGCTGTTTATAAAGAACAGAATTATGTTTTACTTCATCAAGATTTTTGTGCATCAATCCAAGAAATGAATCATAGTTTATATTACAATAAAGATCTACTTTGATGTCCTTCAAGGATGCATCTGCAGTCATAACATATGGGTTGTCCTGCCTCAGGCAACCCTTCGGTCAGCCGGATTCCAAAGTCTCACACAGTTCCCTTTTGTGGAACAGACTAGTGCAATGCTATTTTATCTTGTGCTGTAATGGTTGAGGTATCATAAATCAAGTTCTCCCAGGTCTCATTGACCCCTAAGGGGACTGTAGTCATTAATAACCCCCCGTATGCTGTCGGCAAAGCTGTGCAAATCCAGCAATTCGAAACATTGAAAGTCTCAGCATACACATATTTAATTGCCTGGTAAGTGTTAAAGTTTGGATGCCAGTGTATGAGTAACGCTTCACGTTTATTCAGTTCAGTCTGCATGGCTGGGAAAAGAAAAGGCCACAACAAAAAGATTATTGTCACTAATACAGTTAACAGGATGATTATGCAATACTTCTGAGGAAAGGGTTGTTCTGCATTCCTGTTTCTTCTGGACTCTATCATTTTTGCTCTTGGCATGTAACAAGATTTTTGTCCAATTCAAAGTTTTTAACTAATTTACAGTGCGTCAGGTGGATCCAGGAGGCACGCTCCGCAATTTTGACTGCAGTGGGTGTTGACAAAAGCACTTGATATGAACCTTCCCACTTCAGAGATGCCCAATTTTTCCTCCTAACTATCTTCAGCCAGATCCACGCTCCAGGGAGCACTGCCACTTCTGACGGTCTGGTTCATTCTTTATCTGAAACAGAATTTAACTGCAACAAATGTTTAGAATTTAACAAATTACGCATATACTCTGCTAATGTACTGTCAGCTTCCTGGTCTGCGGGCATGAGAGATTTCCACTGAGGTATATAGTAAGCCCTTCCAAAGAGCTTTTCAAAAGGAGTCAATCCTTTTGCATTAGGAACAGTTCTCATGCTCAACAGTGCCAGGGGCAGACAGTACACCTGCGTTTCTGTTATTAATTTTCTTAGCTTACTCTTTAAAATCCCATTATGCCTCTCTACTAGCCCTGCTGATTGCGGGTGATACGCACAATAATTCTTTAGAGAAATACAAAAATGTTTACTTAACTGCTGTATGGTCTGATTCACGAAGTGTGTGCCGTTGTCACTGTAGATCCTTTCTGGAATGCCGAATCTAGGGATAATTTCTTTAACAAGAACTTTGGCCACCCTCGTAGCATCTGGATTTTTAGTCGGAAAGGCTTCCACCCATCTGGAAAACATATCTACAATGACAAGACAATACTTGTTATTTTCACATTTATTCAACTCTATGAAATCCATACAAATAGTATGAAATGGATACGGTGGTGTAGGGAAACTCCCTTGCTTGGGCTTTAACGCCCCTTACGCCCCTTGTGCATGATGTTTATTACAGATGTGGCATAACAAACAAACTTTTTTAGAGTAGTTTGTAAATCCATACGTCGTGAACACTTGGTTCACCAGCTGTACCATCCCCCCTGTTGAGACATGGCACTGCCCATGGCTCAACAAAGCTGCATATCTAAACAAATTAGATGGCAATATCGTTTTCCCTTCTTTAGAAATGTACAGCCCTTTTTCGAGAATTGCTCCTCGTTTTACCCATCTTTGTTTTTCAGTTTGCGTAGTAAGTGTTTGCATTGTCTTTAACATTTCTAAGTCTAAAATCTCAGAGGGTTGTAGTTCCTCATTCAAAAGAAATACTTTTGAAGCTGCCTGCTTTGCAGCTGTATCAGCTCTCGCATTACCTTTTGAAATCCTGTCCTGTTGCTTGGTATGAGCTGTGCATTTACAAATAGCTACTTTCTGAGGTAACAGAATAGATTCTAAAAGATCTAAAATAAACTGTGCATGATTGATTGGTTTGCCAGTAGATGTTATCATTCCTCGATTTTTCCACTGTTGCGCAAAAACATGTACAGTAGAAAAAGCATACTGGCTGTCAGTAAAAATGTTTACACATTTACCCTTTGCTAAGGTACATGCCCGTGTCAAGGCAATCAATTCTGCTGCCTGTGCAGATAAACTATGTGGTAAAGATTTTGTTTCTATAATGTCAGTATCAGAAACTACTGCATATCCTACTAGGTTCTGTCCTGCAGGACCCCTTGAATGAGCCGTCCACGTAGTATGTCACCTCGGCATCATCCAAGGGAACATCTGTAAGATCTTTTCTAGGCAGTATCTTTTGCTCAATAACCTGCAGGCAGCTGTGTGGTGTGCCATCTGCAGGGGTTGGGAGCAAGGTAGAAGGGTTCAAAGTCATACATCGTTCAATTGTCATATGAGGTTGGCTCAACAATATAGTCATACAGGAAAGATGCCTAGCAGGGGAAATATATGCTACCTTTTCTTGTAGTAAAATAATCGCGACTGCATGAGGCACTCTCAATGTGAGAGGGTGGAACAACACTATTGAGGCCAAAGCATGTACTGCCATTGCAGCTGCAACTACTGCTTGTACACAGTGAGGTAAAGATCATGCCACTGGGTCCAGTTGTGATGAATAATAAGCAATAGGGCGTTGCTTGTCCCCATGGTGCTGTGCTAACACTGATGTCATATAACCTTGCTTACAATCTACAGTTTGGAAAAAACGTTTATGATAGTTTGGTAATCCCAAAACTAATGAGGACGCTATTAACTGTTTCAGTTTGCAGAAAGCAGATTCTGCTTCTGGTGTCCATTGTAACAAATCATGTGCTGCCATGGGCTTTTTATAAATCTGGTTAGTTAACGGTGCAGATTCCAAGGCATAGTTTGGAATCCAACTCCGACAAAAATTAGTCGTACCTAGGAAGGACATCATTTCCTTCTTGGTAGTGGGTTTTGATGCTTGTAAAATCGCTATTTTTCTGTCCTCATCTAATGTCCTACCTTCCTTGGATATTACATATCCTAGGTATTTAACTTGTTTTTTCCAAAGCTGCAGTTTATTTTTGTTTACTTTATGTCCTTCAGTGGCTAAAAATTGTAATAGTGCTATGGTACATAGTGGGTCATGTTTTTCTGTGTAAGTAAAGGCTTCCATCTTGCAACCCTGTCCCATAGTCCAGATGTATGGAGAATATGGGAGATTGTTGTCACATGTAGTACACAACCAGTACTTACCAGAAATTCCTGCAGCTCTTTCAGTGTTGCTGTAGGTCTCTTGGCAGCCTCCCTGACCAGTTTTCATCTTATCTTTTCATCAACGTCGGATTTTGGAACCTTTTTGTACAATTATTACCCATTTTTGTTGTACACTTTTAATCGTTACGTAACACCTTATTTTTAACGTGGTACCATGGATGTTTTTATAGTCTCTTCAGAATGACTGCCTACCTGCTCTGTTTCCCTGATCTATGACAAGACAGTAATCTTCTTTACAGTCTTGCTGGGTGGGGGGGCGCCAGCAGGATATCGTCAACATAAAGCAAAATCTGACTACCTCTTGGTGGGGTAAATCCCGCCAAGTTGCTTGCCATTTCTTGTGAGAATATTGTTGGACTTTCACTATACCCCTGTGGTAGTCGCGTATATGTATACCTTTTCCCCTGAAATGTGAATGCAAACCAATGCTGGCTGTCAGGGTGTATCTGTATCGAAAATAATGCATTGCTGATATCTACCACAGAAAAACATTTCTGTTGAGGTTTTAAATCATTCAACAGGGTGTGTGGGTCTGGCACCATAGGTGCCCTTGGTATTACTGCGTCATTTACAGCTTGTAAATCTTGGACCATACGCCACTCTCCATACGCTTTCTTAACAGGAAATAAGGGTGTGTTACATGGTGAATCAGGAGATTCCACCAGCACCCCTTCCTTAAGTAAAGGTGCTATAATAGGTTTGATTCCTACCTCTGCATCTTTTCTTAAGGGATACTGTCTCTTTTGTGGTCTAAATGCTGACTTTGGCGTAATAGTAACTGGTCCTGCTGTACGAATAAGTCCTACATCTGATTTTCCTGTCGACCAGAGATTTTCTGGTATATTCTGTAAGACATTCTCTTCCTCCTTCAATAGGAGTGCCAATCAGCTGTCCTTGCTAGACTGCAAGTGTACAGCTGGGTGGGTCTGAGTTATCCAATTCAGTTTCTGTATTTGTATTCCTTGTTCTGACAGTTCTAACTCTGTCTGTTTTTCCCATCTCGTGACTTTCTCTCCTAAGTCTACCTATTTTACATTCTTGTCCTTAGTTAAGCTAACATGTGGTAACCGATTAGATTTCTAAAGTGCAAAGAACTCCTGGGGCAACGAACAGCTGACTACACTGTTCCCTTCTGTGTCCCAGTACAGATTACGTAATACCAATCTGTTTGCACGATTTCTAAACAATTCTTGCTCATATTCCTTATCAGGTCCTGTTGTATTACAATAATATAGAGTACAGTGCAACAAATGCTGTTTATCAATGTCAAGGGAGGGGAACTTGCTGATGGCTATGTTCATCAACTGTTCGGTCACTGCCCCTGGACCAGTCGTAACCAAGTCCTGGCTGTACCAATAAAACATTTCACCCTCCGATTGCACTGCAAAGGTATCAATTTGTCGCTGTGCTTCCATACCCTGCATAGTCGGAACTACTGCTATACCAGATAGCTGCTTAAGGTCTCTGCCCAAGAGGTTTACTGGGCATTTTGCAGATGCAACAATTTTGCTTTTCTGGGTCAATCCTGAAACAGGATCAGTTATCACAATATTATGGGAGAGGGGCTCCTGATACAGCTGTCCATTAGCTGCTTTCACTAGTATGTAATCAGGTGAGACTGAATTCTCTGGCAGTTTGGAGGGATGTACCAGGGTCCGTGATGCCCCTGAGTCACACAATAATCTGACTTCCCTCCCTTCTACCAGGAGTGTAACTTCTGGTTTCGTGTCTGCTAAATAGAGCTCTAAGCTCAATAAAGCCAAATCTAATATTTCATTTTCTTCACTATACATGACTTCCTCTATTTCTTCTGTCACATTCTCTACTCCCTCTGTCACATACTCATTTGTCCTTTCTCCGCTATCCCCTTCTAGTGATTCCTGACTGTCATATAGTCAGTCCTCACCCTCCTTATCCTCCGTGGTTGCCTTCTTGTTTTTCTTGCAATCCCTTGCCAAGTGTCCTTTCTTACCGCATTTAAAACATTCACCCCTTTTCTTTCGCCCTTCAAAGTCCTCTGATCGTTGATCAGATTGTTTGTTCCCCTGGGCATTTCTCTTGCCCTTTTTCCCAGACTGTACTACATATACTTCTGCTCCATCTTCTACAGAAAATACTTGGGCTTTCTTTTTCTTTTTGCTATTAAAATGCCTTTCGGCATGTCTAGCATATTCAAGCAATGACTGTAACCTGCTTGTACAATGATCTACCATGTGTTTTGTAATAAAGCTGCTAATAGGTGCAATACTGCCTTTCAAAAATGCATTCTTTAACTGCTGCTCATATGGGGAATCTTGTGTCTGATCTTCAGGAATCTGAATTCCACAATGGTTATTAAAACATTCTAATAGTCTGGCATAATATCGGTCAACAGTTTCACCTTCCTGTTGGATGCATTGATTAATGTAAGTCCAGTCTGCCCTAGGCTTCCATTTCTCAGAGATTCGGTCTGTAAGACCTTTCACTCTGTTGTTTAACTCTGCGCTGCTATGTGGGAGGGGCCTGAGCGCAATATCATGGGGATTCCAGTTGCCACTAATCATGTGCCAATCTGGTCCCACAATTTGTCTGACTACTTTTTCTACCTCTTCTCCATTTAAATTATAACTCAGCCTCATTCCTTGCAAATCTTCTAAGAACTTTCTAAAATTAACTTTTGGATGGCGAATTCCCTCAGTGGCTTTCCGGATGTCTTCCGGATTCCAGGGTCTATACACTAGAATAGTTGGGTCCTGACCTTCTTGCCCTGCCTAAGGATTAGGCACTTCTATAATTGGGCATATTTCTTCTTCACTCATAAATCGTGAATTTCTACCCATTTGATATAACTCAATGTCCCCTTTTGAGTTTCCTGCCCGTGTTCGAAACCTGGTCTCGTCGGGATCTCTAATAAACGGTTTCACTTTTGTAGTGTCTCTACTTGCAATGACTGCAGGATATCACAGGGGTGGACTAACTTGTTCACTTGTCTTATATTCTGGTAAGGGAGGCGGAGGGGCTGACACTATTACTAAGTTATTGTCCTCCTTATCTAAAAACATTGCTTTTGAATTATTACTCTTTTGTTCCCTTCGGTTTACTTCCTCAATCCACCTGTGTGCCTGAGGAATTCCTAATTGACGTTGCTTCTTTACCCGACCTCTAGAATCAGTTTTAAGCTGTTTGACAAGTTTGACAAGTGAGGATTTTTCTAGTTTACCGTCACATTCATACTTATTAACCCATTTTGAGTAGTATTTAATATTATCAGCACGCTGTGACTGCATGTATTTCGCATCATCGGTTAACGGCAGATTTTGGGACCTTTTTGTACAATTATTACCCATTTTTGTTCTACCCTTTTAATTGTTACATAACACCTTATTTTTAACGTGGTACCACGGATGTTTTTATAGTCTCTTCAGAATGACTGCTTACCTGCTCTGTTTCCCTGATCTATGACAGGACAGTAATCTTTCTGTCTCTGACTTATAAAGTCTTAACAGAACAAATACAAATCTAGTCCCTGATCTAAAACAGAAAAAGAAGGTAGATTCACCTTACCTGAGCCTTCGTGATTGATCACCTGGTTCGAGTAAACCCGTCCTTCAGTCGCAGATCAGAAAGTGGCTGGCCTCTTTTGTACGACAATTCAGTTAGAGGACTTTTCAAATAAGAAGAACCGATGTGGTTTCTTTCCCGTACGGTTTCAAGCCACCTGGCCTGTCTGATCCGAGGCAAAGTGAAGGTTTCCGGTCCGAAGGACCAATCTGTCAAAGGAAAAAACTTCAAAGACCAATACACGTAAGGTTCAGTTAAGGCACTTTAATTTATTTGCAGCAAGGAGACAAAAACATGCAAATACAAGGATTTGTCTAACTACTAACAGGAATGTTTATTCTTGTACTATTTTACAAGACATGGCCTTCTAAGCTGACGTAATCAAACACAACTTTTAGCATTGTTCTACAGCAGATGTTACTTCAGATTTTCTGCTGACATGACTAGATTTGTGAGAAACTTTTCAGAAAAACAACGTGGCCTTGGTTGCTATTAATCCGTTTACAAGCATCTATTGTACAGTGTTACTTTTCAAGGTACTTTTCTAATACAGATACAAGCAAATACTGATTGCAGTTCATATTTTCAAGCAGGCTTTGTACTAATTATCTGTAACTTCTACAGCTTTGTATTTTCTCATGACACAGCGGAACTTCTTGTCTAAGTTTCATACAAGTAGTATTGTTCTATTCATTATTTTCCTAACGCAAGCAGAAAATCACCTGCTTCTCAGTAAATTTCCAAGGCACAAGCAAGATTTTAGCTAACAGTACAAGGTCAGAAAGCAACTGCAGTTTGTACAGATTTATGCAGTATGAAATAGAATAAATGTGTTAATTCTTTTCAAGCTTCTAAATGCACTAAGCATATTGCGAATACACACATTAATACATATTTTTCTAACACCAGTATAGAGGCACTTTTGCCAAAACTGGCTTCTATAACATTAGATTGAAAAGGTGTGTTCAATATTTGTATAATTTAACTATGCTAATTGTGTATGATATTAAATTTATTGTTCAGTTTTTAAATATAGTTGATAAATAAATTAGCCAAATTATTGGTGATATTTGGAATATTTATTTTTGATAAATGCACAAGTATATATCTAATATATGTCTGTGTACATTTATGCATGTACATATCTTTTTATATTTATTTTATATATCTGTATGTACACACACACACACACACTTACATACAAACATGTACTTGCGAGTGTGTGTGTGTGTGTGTGTGTGTGTGTGTGTGTGTGTGTGTGTGTGTGTGTGTGTGTGTGTGTCTGTCTGTCTGTCTGTGTTTGTGTCTGTGTCTGCTGGAAACAGAAAGTACCAAGGCAATGGATATAGTGGCTGGCAGAACATTTCATTAGATACTAAAGTAGGTAAATAGCAGGTTTTCATAAAAGGATTGTTTTGTAGTTCTAAAAGAATTGACAGACCTTCCCCCACACATTCATGCTGAGGTGTGAAAACTCACTGCAGTAAATGATCTTTGCTGTACATTTACAGGTGACAAGTAGTAGGACTCAAAATTGAGTCTGTCTGCTACTTTCCAATGCCTACAGTGGGAGGTTTTTTCTCTCTCTCATAGATGGTGATTAAAATGTGCTTTACTAGTTCCTTAATTATCTCTGTCGTGTTCACCCCCCTTTTTTGTATTTCAAATTTATATATGCTTTGGTAACCAGGAAAGTGAACTAGTCCCAGGACCATTTTCAGCCACAACTTGGGCTACATTAGCAAAGATAATAACAAGTAATTTAATGAAGTTAGCAATACAAAGAAAAAATACTGACATAAAGACATTGGTTCTGTGTTGCACATGCAGTCTTTGTCAGTGTGTGATAGTGAATAAGAAAAACATTAAGCAACATTTACTAGAATGTATACATTAAAAAATGAATTCTATGTACCAATATTTTACACACACACACACACACATATATATATATATATATATATATATATATATATATATATATATATATATATATATAGGGTTCCACTATGTAATTTTGAAATACTGAAATCCCGAATTTCAGTATTTCGAAATCACATAGCCAAAAATGCAAAGTTCCAAAACCAGCAGAAGCGCAAAATTCAAAATCCCGAAGCATGGAGATGTTGAATTTCTGCTTCCGCTGGTGCGGTGTGTGGATGAATGGGTGGAAGTTCAGGTAAATATGTATGTGTTAGTGTGTTGGTTAGGGGCTTTAGTGTGTGTTAAGTGTGAGTTGTGACTGTAATGTGTGTGTGTGTGTGTGTGTGTGAGGGACTATAAAATGTGTGGATGAGAGTTTCCTTTGTGTGTTTGTGTGATCTCAGAGTTAGAATATATAAGTAGGGGGGTGTGGGGGCATAGCCCTGCACATGGGGGATGCAGGAGGGCTTGCTCCCCTGCTTATCTGTATTGTAGTATTGTTTATTTGATTGTGGGGGGAGTGGTGTATATGTTTATGTGTGTGTGCTGTATGTGTAGCATAGATTCAGGATTTTGAAATTCGCGGTTATGTGGTTTCGGAAATGTGTGTTGTAGTTGGGTTTTCGGCTATGTGATTTTGAAATACTGAAATTCGGGATTTCAGTATTTCAAGTTTGCATAGTGGACCCATATATATATATATATATATATATATATATATATATATATATATATATATATACAGATAGATATAGGTATAGATATATATGGGTCTGCGTCTAAATTTCAAATATATATATAGGTGTGTATATATATATATATATATATATATATATATATGGGTCTACGTCTAAATTTCAAACTTTTAAAATGTCGACTTTCTTATGGTTGAGGCCATAAGATTGAAGTTTTAAAACGTGGAACAGATTAAATAGAGATTGCTGTACAGAGTGGAATGGTATATTTACTATTTTCCTAGCTGTAGTGCAATCTCGGAGTTGGTATATTTAATTAGCAGGGAGTGTTTGGGGTGCAGGGGGGCTTGCCTGCAAAAACATTAAAAGAAATATGTTTTTGTTTTTATTTAAATTTTGAAGTTTCAAAACTTCAACCTTATGGTCTCGACATAAGAAAATCTATGTTTTAAAAGTTCAGAATTTAGAAGTAGAACCATATATATATATATATATATATATATATATATATATATATATATATATATATATATATACATACAGTGGATATAAAAAGTTTACACATCCCTATTAAATTGCCATATTGTGATATAAAAAAATCTGTTAGGGGAAAAATATATAAAAAAATAAAAAAAACGTACAATATGCTGGTTGCGTAAGTGTGCACACCCTTAAACTAATACATGCATACATAATTACAGCATTCAGTCTTCTTGGGTAGGAGTCTATCAGCATGGCACATCCTGACTTGGCAGTATTTGCTCACTCTTCCTTGCAAAAGCGTTCCAAATCTGTCATATTGCGAGGGCATCTCTTGTGCACAGCCCTCTTCAGGTCACCCCACAGATTTTCTATTGGATTTAGGTCTGGGCTCTGGCTGGGCCATTCCAAAACTAATTTTCTTCTGGTGAAGCCATTCTTTTGTTGTTTTGGATGTATGCTTGGGGTCATTGTCGTGTTGAAAAGTGAACTTCCTCTTCATCTTCAGTTTTCTAGCAGACACCTGAAGGTTTTGGGCCAAAAGTGACTGGTATTTGGAAGTGTTCGTAATTCCTCCCACTTTGACTAAAGCCCCAGTTCCAGCTGAAGAAAAGCAACCCCAAAGCATGATACTGCCACCACCATGTTTCACTGTGGGGGTGGTGTTCTTTTGATGATGCAAAGTGTTGTTTTTGTGCCAAGCATACCTTTTGGAATTGTGGCCAAAAAGTTCAACTTTTGTCTCATCAAACTATAACAGATTTTTCCACATACTTTTGGGAAACTTGATGTATTTTTTTGCAAATTTTAGCCAGGCCTGGATGTTTTTCTGTGTAAGTAAAGGCTTCCATCTTGCAACCCTGTCCCATAGTCCAGATATATGGAGAATATGGGAGATTGTTGTCACATGTAGTACACAACCAGTACTTACCAGAAATTCCTGCAGCTCTTTCAGTGTTGCTGTAGGTCTCTTGGCAGCCTCCCTGACCAGTTTTCATCTTATCTTTTCATCAATTTTGGAGGGACATCTAGTTCTTTGCAGTGTCACTGTTCTGCCATATTTTCTCTACTTTTTGATGACTGTCTCCACTGTGTTTCATGTTTATCCAATGCTGTGGAATTTTTTTGTAGCCTTCTCCTGACTGATACCTATCAGCAACGAGATCTCCTTGATGCTTGATGCTTTGTAAGCTCTCTGCGAACCATGGCTTTTGCTGTAGCAGGCAACTGAGTAAATGTCAGGAAAATCCTACTAGAACAGCTGAACTTTCTTTAATTGATGGCAGGTGTGTACCCAAGAAGATTGAATGCTGTAATTAAATCAAATTCTGCTTCAACAAAGTATTAGTTTAAGGGTGTGCACACTTATACAGTCGACTTGTTGTACATTTTTTATATTTTTTCCTTAACAGATTTGTTTGTTTTTCAATTGAATTTTACAGGTTATAGGTCACATTAAAGGTGGGAAAAGTTTTGAAAATATTTATTGTGATCTTATCTTTTATATCACAAAAACCTGGCATTTTAACATGAGTGTGTACATTTTTTACATCCACTGTATGTATTATCTGTTTTTATTTTATTTTACATTTGTTAACTGGGGAAAATCCAGCTAGACTGGGTCCATTTTCAGTGGATGCCCAGGGAGAAAAGCTCCAAAAGCATATGACAATAAACAAATTACAGTAACAAATTACAAATAGTACATGAAAGCAGTAACATTTTCATGAGTCACTTTTCCAGAATAGAGTACAGTTAAGATGATTAATAATTAATTACTTTGAAAGATCTCGTCGAAGAATTTACATGATGGCCATGTCATAGTTAGCTAATGTGGTTAATGGGCTAAGCAAGTACAAAGTAGATAAGGTGTAAGAAGGTCTAAGCCTATGTTTAGAAAAAGGTTTGTTATGGTTAGAGAAGTCCAGTTACAGGAGAAAGTGAGTTAAGTTATACATGTGCAAATCCAAGTTTCCAGTAGGTGTGATTTAAGTAGTGTTTTGAATTGAATAACATTTGTGGTAGAGGTAATATGAGTGAGGAGGTTGTTCCAAGCCTTAGCTTTGATGTGAGAGTAGAGAGGTTTTCCTGCAGTATTGTTAGCCCTTGTGGTACAGATAAGAGATTTGTTAGTAAAGCAGAGGGGCGAGTAGTAAAGTAATGTGTGAGCAGGTATTGAAGGGCAGGTGTTTTCTTCAGGGCTGTTAAGGATGTTGAATGCAATAGTTAGCTGTTTGTAGGTGAGTAATTTGGGTAATTCAAGCCATTTTAGGTGTCTTAGTACTTGGCAGTGATGGGTTCTGAATGTGGAGTTATTGGCAAAGTTTGCAATTTTGTTGTAGCATGACTCAGTTTTGTCAAGATCGTTTTTTCTAATGTTGATAAATATTGGAGCTGCATATGTGAGTGTAGAAAGAAGGTGAGTTCGGGCTAAAGTATTTCTTGTTTTATCAGTGAGAGTGTTCTTGTGCCGATAGAGAGTACCCATTTTTTGTGAACCTTTTGGATAGTTTGGGCTATATAAACATCGAAATAGAGATTATTATCTATTTCACCCCTGAGGAGTTTAGTATGGGTGGAGGGAGTGATTAGAGTGCCACTTCTGGTTGAGATAGAGAAGGTTAGGGGAGTGGATTTGGTTTTGTTTGGCATGAATAAAAGTAATTTAGTTTTGCTAGGGTAGAGGATAAGTTGGATACCAGTGATCCAGTTTTCAACAGTGGAGAAAGATTCTTGGGCCAGTTGCTGTAGGGTTGAGAGTGATGGCAAAACAAACGATGCAATAGCAAAAATAAGTATACTGAAACACACCAAACAGCCAATACTTAATCCAGCGAAATTCTCTTTATTTCCTCCCAAAAGATCTGGTACCTCGGCAATTCAAAGGATCACAATTCAATGTAGCATAGTAGCAGTATTTATATAAACATTAATTGGATCAATTAATCAATTCATTACATAATTTGATTACAAAAAAAGGAGGGAAAAAAAGCTTCTAACATATTTAAAGTGATCTTCCTATATTTAAATAAATATTCACATAAACTAAGTATATTTTATACTAGTTATATTATTTATTAAATAATATTATATATAAGTATAAACATTTTATATAATTTATTATCAAGAAATATTCCTGACATATTAAATAATCCATCAATTTATCATATACCTAATTCCAAATTAAGTCCAAAAGGTTTTAAAGTATTGAACTTTAAAATCATCCTAGTCTCTAGCTCCAGTAATCTATCACAAATGTTGTCACCTTTGCAACAGAAGGGCTTGCCCAAAATACTAAATTTTAAACTATCAGCTTTTCCTTCGTGAGCTTCAAAAAAATGTTTGGCAACTAGACTAGATAAATTTAAATTTCGAATGTCTCTTAAATGTTCTAGAATTCTAACCCTAACCATTCTTTTGGTTTGTCCAATATACCATACATTATTACAACTACAAGTAAGTGTATATACAACACCAATAGATTTACAGTTAAAACAGTGCTTAGGGTAGTGGTTAACATTATTAATAGACCTGACATCAAAAATTCTATCACATAAACTGCAGAAACCACACCTGAAAGATCCCATATTAGTAGTATTAGAAATTCTTTTAATTAAGAGGTTATTATTCAGCATTTCCTTTAAATTCTTTCCCTTCTTGTAAGAAAATATTATGTGATCAGGAAAAAGCTCACCTATATAATCATCCTCACTAACCAAATGCCAAAATCTCTTGATTATAGAGACAAATTTTTCAGAAAAGGCAGTATACCTTGTTACAAAAAATACCTCTTCCACGTCTCTATCTTTTTTCTTAGAATCTAAAACATTCCTTTCTAACTTCCTGAATGTTTTCTGCTTATTCATAATATTATTCATACTTGTTAATAACTGCTTTTTATCATAACCTCTTTCACATAATCTAAGAAATACCTCATTTAACTCATAGTCCAACTCAGATTCTGTACTAGTATGCTGATATATTCTTTTAAATTCTCCATGAGGCAAAGCTCTTAACAGGTGTGGGGGATGCATACTGGTAGCATGCAAAAACATATTAACTGACGTACTTTTCCTGTAGGGTCTAAATCCAATAATATTGTTTCTTTCAAATAGTGCCAGGTCCAAAAAATTAATTTGATTCCTATTAATCTCATACGAGAATGACAAATCATGTTCATTTTCATTCAAAGATTCAAAAAATTCACAAAATTCTATTACATCCCCTTTGCATATAAAAATTAAATCGTCAATAAAACGCTTATATAATATAACTTTATGTTTAAAGAAATCTGAAGGATAAATAAATTTCTTTTCAAAGGAGTCCATGTATATGATGGCATAAGTGGGAGCATAAGCTGCTCCCATAGCCGTCCCCTTAGTTTGTAAAAAATACTCATCATTGAATGCAAAGTAATTGTGAGTTAAACAAAATTCCAATAGGGAAATCAAAAAACTAGTCCTAGGACCTTCACCTAACATATTATGAATGGCTTCAAGCCCCCATCTGATATTAATGTTTGTATATAATGACTTGACATCAATAGTCACCCAATAAAAGTCACTGTTCCAGGAAATTTTAGATATTTCATTAATCAGATCTTGAGTGTTACTAATGTGAGCGCTCACTCTTTTAAGATAAATTTTCAACTGGAAATCCAGAAAAACATTAACATTCTCCAAAAAAGAGCCTATCCCTGATATTATTGGCCTACCAGGAGGCTCCATTAGATCTTTGTGGATCTTAGGAAGAGCGTATAATATAGGTGTACGAGGGTCCTTTATATACATCTTCTTAATATCAGCATGCAAGAAAAATCCTAATCGTTCTCCCCTTTCCAAAAAAGTTAACAGTTCTTCGTTATAGAATTTTACAGGGTCCCCATCAAGTTTAGTGTATTCTTCACTATTAGAAAGCAATCTATTAACCATCATGCAATAGTCAGATCTATTTAAGATAACCCAATTACCCCCTTTATCAGCACATTTGAATATATAATCATTTTTCATTTTTTTAAGATTTTTTAAGGCTTGCCATTCACCTTTACTTAAATTAAATTGTTTTTTATCTTTACAAAATTCCTTAAACATTAGCTCCGTCTCTTTTAAAACAACTTTTTGAAAAATTGAGATAGCTGGTACTGAAATAGTAGGTGTAAATTTACTTCCAATATTTCTAAATTTGGGCATCATTAGCTTTCCATAACCTGTCAAATAATTGACATCAGGGCTAATATCATTGTTAAAGCACATAGAACAATCATCACTTTCTTCCAAGAAACAATCAAATTCATCATATTCATAATTATATACAGATAAATTCATTAAGCTCTCATCAAAATCAGTTTCATTTTCATTAAGCTCTCCATTTTGAACAGTAATATTTACATTCATATTCTTGAATTTTTTAAAGTACACCCTTAATAAGAGCTTGCGAATGAATGTTTTTACTTCTAGATAAATGTCAGCAAACGAAGGAAAAATAGTGGGAACAAATTTACTTCCCTTGCATAAAACATTCAACATGTCATAATTTAAACACAAATTCGATAAGTTAACACACTCTAACGAAATAACATTATTACAAGTCCCGTTAGATTCAAATGTTCTCAAATCTTCATTTGTAGCGATTTCGCCCCTTTCTGCCGTTTCTTCCATTTCTCTCCTTGTTGTAACTGCCGTTTTGAAAGTTGATATTCTCCGCTGTGTTCAAGTTTGAAGCCTCATGAGAAGCTTCTACAGCTTCTCTATCAGTACCCCGATTAGGAGCAACAGTTCTTGCAAAGGAAACATTTTTGGTGACAGTTTCTTTTTCCGTAGAAGAAATGGAAGACGCTGATGCTGAATAGTTCCTTCGTTTGGAGCTGCGAGTCCAACTCCTCCCTCTACAGCGATTGCGTACAGGCTCACGTTGCCAATTGAAAATAACGCCTGTCTCATAGTCTTTTAAGTCCCGGACTAATTTGTTATGTTTTCTCTGTACAATATCAGCTTCTAATTTGTTCATTTTGTCACTTATGTTGGCCATTTGAACTTTATAGTTCACTTCAGCAACAAGTTCATTTTGTAATAACAGAATCTCATTTTTGAGCTTGTCATGAGATTTTTGATTCCGCTTGATCAATATTCGAAGCCAACCTAATGTGCATGAGTGGGAAATTTGCTTCCATTCTTCTAAGAGATCAAATTCATCATCTGAGAATGGTGCAGCTGGCAATTTATCAATGCGCAACCCTCGGGGGGGTAATGTCAAGACTCACATATTTCTCTAGAAGCCTGGTATCAAAGTACAGTGCTGCCTCCTTAGCCATTAATTTGTTTAACTGAGCAAAGCGACCATCTGTGCTTGCATTCCCCTCCAAGTTCCAGGGATCATTGGTAGTAAATCTTTTATCACGTTCCACTACCATGTCCTGAAACAGCAGGGCACTAGATGCAGAGTTCCGTTCGGAGCTTCCACTATTAGACATAGGTGAAAAAGTTCAATAATATCTTTACAGGAATATTTCAATCAAAATAAACAAAATACAGCTAGCTGGAAAAGTACGGCTTGGATCCGAACTCGAGTATAGCAAAACAAACGATGCAATAGCAAAAATAAGTATACTGAAACACACCAAACAGCCAATACTTAATCCAGCGAAATTCTCTTTATTTCCTCCCAAAAGATCTGGTACCTCGGCAATTCGCCTTCAAAGGATCACAATTCAATGTAGCATAGTAGCAGTAAGAGAGTGATGGGACTGCGCAGATGAGTGTTGAGTCATCAGCGTATTGTACAAGGGTGGCATGTTCTGTAGCAGTGTGCAGGTTGTTTGTGAATATAGAGAAGAGAAGAGGACCCAGCATGGAGCCTTGTGGTACTCCTATGGAATTGGGAAGTAGTGGAGATAGTACTTCTTGCCATTGGACAGACTGCTGTCTATCACTGAGGTAATTGTTAAACCAGGATATGGTAGGGGAAGCAAAGGATAGGGATGTGGGAGTGTTTAGTTTTGGGTGTGATACCATGTCAAATGGCTTAGACAGGTCGAGGAAAGTAGCAGATACAAAGTTGTTATTGTTCCTATATTGATTGAATTGATTTGTGAAGGAGAGAAGTGCAGTAGTTGTACTGTGATGTGGATGAAAGCCGTGTTGGGAGGGGAGAGAAGATTATATGTGTTCAGATGTTTCATAACTTAAAAATGAATAAACTTTTTAAGGAGCTTAGATAATGTTGGAAGTATGGCTATTGGGCAGTAGTTGGAGTAGTCGTAGGAGTGGCCACCTTTATGTAGGGGTATGATGTAGGATATTTTCCATATTTGAGGGACGTAGGCTTCCTGAGTGGACCAGTTAATGAGAATTTACACTGGATAAACCAGAGTGTCAGCTGCCATTTTTAGAAAGGTAGCAGGTAAACCATCTGCAGCTAGAGTAGTAGGTTTCGGATTTAACAGGAGTTTTTTGATTTTAGTTGTTGGGACAGGTGAGAGATTGAAGGAGGGAATGTTATTTGGTGTAGTGGTACTGTTACTTGGAGAGTTCACATTTGTAGTTGTAGATGCGATGTTATTTTTAAGTAAATGGGTGAACAAAGTCTGGATTGAATTTATGAAATGATGGTTAAATTGGGAAGCAATGTTATACTTATTATTATATGGGGAGGGCAGAGGTAGTT